>NW_027667379.1:600000-906000 GCF_963924665.1 Micromys minutus | reverse complement strand
ACGGAAATTTTCTTCAATTTTGTCCCAAAATAAAAGAAATTTCTGCTTTTTGCTCCCAAATAAAAGTAATTTCTGACTTTTTGCCCTGAAATAAATGAAATTTCTGCAATTTTGCCCGAAAATAAGGGAAATTTGTGCCTTTTTGCCCCAAAATGAGGGGAATTTCTGCCTTTTAACCCGAAAATATGGGGAATTTCAGCATTTTACCTCAAAATAATGGGAATTTCAGCCTTTTTGCACCAAAATATGGGGAATTTCTGCCTTTTTGCCACAAAATAAGAAAAATTTATGCAATTCTGTACTAAAATAAAAGCAATTTCTAAAATTTGGCCTCAAAATAAAGGAAATTTCTGATTTTTGCCCAGAAATAAGGAGAATTTTTGTATTTTTGCCCCCAAAAAAGGGAATTTCTGCTTTTTTGCCCCAAAATTAGGGGAGTTTCTGCAATTTTGCTTCAAAATACAGGGATTTTCTGCCTCTTTTTCAGAAAATAAAGGGAACTTCTGCCGATTTGCCCCAAATAAAAGGAATTTCTGCATTTTTGCCCCAATATTTGAAGAATTTCTGCAATTTTGCTTTAAAATACGGAGAATTTCTGCCTTTTTGCCCAAAATTAAGAGGATTTTCTGCCTTTTTGCCCCCAAACAAAAGAAATTTCTGCAATTTTATCCCAAAAGAAAAGGAATTTCTGCCTTTAGGCCCTCAAATAACGGGAATTTCTGCCTTTTTGCCCTGAAATATGTGAAATGTCTGCCTTTTTACCTCAAAATAAGGTGAATATCTACCTTTTTGCCCCAAAATAATAGGAATTTCTGCCTTTTTGCCCCAAAATATGAAAATTTTTTGCTTTTTTCTCTGAAATATGTGAAATTTCTGCAATTTTGCCTTAAAATAAAAGAAATTTCTGCAATTTTTCCTCTTAATGAAGGAATTTTTCAATTTTGCCTCAAAATAAAGGGAATTTTTGTTTTTTGTCCCCAAAGAAGGGAAATTTCTGCAATTTTGCACTAAGATAAGGGGAATTTCTGCCTTTTGCCCCAAAATAAGGAGAATTTCTGCTTTTTTCCCCAAAACAAAGAAAATTACTGCATGTTTTACGCCAAAATTAGGTGAATTTCTGCAATTTTGCTCCAAAATACGGTAATTTTCTGCCTTTATCGCAGAAAATAAGGGGAATTTCTGCCATTTTGCCACGAAATAAGTGAAATTTCTGCAGTTTTACCTCAAAATAAGGGGAATTTCTTACTTATTGCCCCAAAATTAGGGGAATTTCTGCAATTTTGCTCCAAAATACGGAGAATTTCTGCCTTTTTGCCCGAAAATAAAGAAAATGTATAACTTTTTGCCATAAAAAGGGAAATTTCTTAATTTTTACCCCAAAATAAGGGGATTTTCCGCCTTTTTTGACATAAAATAAGTGTAATTTCTGACTTTTTTCCAAAAATAAATGGAATTTCTGTCTTTTTGCCCCAAAATAAGGGGAATTTCCGACTTTTTGCCCTGAAATAAGATAAATTTCAAAAATTTTTCATCAAAATAATTGAAATTTCTGCAATTTCGCCCCAAAATGAGGGGAATTTCTGTATTTTTGCCCCCAAATAAGGGAAATTTCTGCCTTTTTGCCTCCAAATAAGGAGAATTTGAGCCTTTTTACCTCAAAATAAGGGGAATTTCTGCATTTTTGCTACAAAATATTAGGAAATTCTGCATTTTTGCTCCAAAATAAGGAAAATTTCAGCCTTTCTTTTCTGAAATAAGTAATATTTCTGCAATTTTGCCCCAAAATAAGTGAAATTTCTGCAATTTTGCCCCAAAATAAGGGAAATTTCTTGAATTTTGCCCCAAAATAAGTGGAATTTCTGAGTTTTGCCCTAAAATAAGAAGAATTTCTGTCTTTTTGTCCCAACATATAGGAAATTTCTGTCTTTTTGCCCCTCAATTAAAGGAATTTCTGCAATTTTGCTCCAAAATACGGGGAATTTCTGCTTTTTTTCCCGAAAATAAAGGGAATGTACACCTTTTGCCACAAAAAGGGGAAATTTCTTCATTTTTGCCCCAAAATAAGAGGAATTTCTGCCTTTTTACCACAAAGTAAGTGAAATTTCTGCCTTTTTACCCAAAAATAAACAGAATTTCTGGTTTTTTGCCCCAAAATAAAAGGAATTTTTGAATTATGCCCTGAAATTTGTGAAATTTCTGCAATTTTGCCCTGAAATAAAAGAAATTTCTTTCTTTTTGCCACAAAAAAGGGGAATTTCTGTCTTTTTGCCCCAAAATAAGGGAAATTTCTGCCTTTTTGCCCCCAAATAAAGGGAATTTCAGCCTTTTTACCTCAAAATAAATGGAATTTCTGCATTTTTGCCACAAAATATTAGGAGTTTCTGCATTTTGGCTACAAAATAAGGAAAATTTCTGCATTTTTTCCTTGAAATAAGTGAAATTTCTGCAATTTTGCCCCAAAATAAGAGAAATTTCTGCAATTTTGCTTCAAAATAAGGAAAATTTGTGGAATTTTGCCCCAAAATAAGTGGAATTTCTGAGTTTTGCTTCAAAATAAGGAGAATTTCTGTCTTCTTGCCCCAACAAATAGGAAATTTCTGCCTTTTTGCCCCACAACTAGGGGAATTTCTGCAATTTTGCTCCAAAATACGAAGAATTTCTGCATTTTTTCCCAAAAATAAGGGGAATGTATACCTTTTGCCACAAAAAAGAGAAATTTCTTCATTTTTGCCCCAAAATAAGAGGAATTTCTGCCTTTTTACCTCAAAATAAGTGAATTTTCTGCCTTTTTACCCAAAAATAAACTGAATTTCTGTCTTTTTGCTCCAAAATAAAAGAAATTTTTGAATTATGCCCTGAAATTACTGAAATTTCTGCAATTTTGCCCTAAAATAAAAAAAATTTCTGCCTTTGTGCCACAAAATAAGGGGAATTTCTGTCTTTTTGCCCCAAAATAAGAGGAATTTCTGTCTTTTTAGTCAAAATAAGTGAAATTTCTGCCTTTTTACTCAAAAATATACGGAATTTCTGTATATTTGCCCCAAAATATAAGGAATTTTTTAATTTTGCCCTGAAATAAATGAAATTTCTCCAATTTTGCCTCAAAATAAGGGAAATTTCTGCTTTTTTGCCACAAAATAAGGGGAATTTCTGTCTTTTTGCCCCAAAATAAAAGGAATTTCAGCCTTTTTACCTAATAATAAAGGGAATCTCTCTTTTTGCCCTAAAATATGGGGATTTTCTGTATTTTTGCCCCAAAATAAAAAAATTTTCTGCAATTTTGTACCAAAATAAAAGTAATTTCTGCCTTTTTGCCCCAAAATAAGAGAAATTTCTGAGTTTTTTCCCTGAAATAAGTGAAATTTCTGTAATTTTGCCTTAAAATTAGGGAGATTTCTGCAATTTTGCCCCAAAATAAAGGTAATTTCTGGAATTTTGCCCCAAAATAAGGGGAATTTCTGACTTTTTACCCTGAAATAAGGAGAATTTCTGTCTTTTTGCCCCAAAATAATGTGAATTTCTGCATTTTCCTTCAAAATTAGGGGAATATGTGCAATTTGGCTTCAAAATACGGGGAATTTTTGCCTTATTGCCCGAAATAAAGTGGAATTTCTGCATTTTTGCCCTGAAATATTTGAAATTTCCGCAATTTTACCCCAAAATAAGGGGAATTTCTGTTTTTGGCCCCAAAATTAGGAGAATTTCTGCTTTTTGCCCCAAATTAAGGCAAATTTCTGACTTTTTGCCCTGAAATAAGTGAAATTTCTGCAATTTTGCCCCAAAATAAGGGGAATTTCTGCCTTTTGGCCAAAATAAGGGGGATTTCAGCATTTTACCTTCAAATAAGGGGAATTTCTGCCTTTTTGCCACAAAATATGGGGAATTTCTGCCTTATTGCCCACAAATAAGGAAAAATTTTGCTTTTCTGCCCCAATTAATGGGAATTTCTGCCTTTTTGCCACAAAGTAAAGGGAATTTCTGCCTCTTTGCCCTAAAATAACAGAAATTTCAGCCTTTTTACCCAAAATAAGGGGAATTTCTGCATTTTTCCCAAAATATGAGGAATTTCTGACTTTTTGTTTCAAAATAAGGATAATTTCTTCAATTTTGTACCAAAATAAAAGAAATTTCTGCTTTTTGCCCCAAAATAAAAGTAATTTCTGACTTTTTGCCCTGAAATAAATGGAATTTCTGCAATTTTGCCCGAAAATAAGGGAAATTTGTTCCTTTTTTCCCCAAAATGAGGGGAATTTCTGCCTTTAACCCCAAAATATGGGGAATTTCAGCATTTTACCTCAAAATAAGGGGAATATCAGCCTTTTTGCACCAAAATATGAAGAATTTCTGCCTTTTTGCCACAAAATAAGAAAAATTTCTGCAATTCTGTACTAAAATAAAAGCAATTTCTAAAATTTGGCCCCAAAATAAAGGAAATTTCTGATTTTTGCCCAGAAATAAGGAGAATTTTTGTATTTTTGCCCCCAAAAAAGGGAATTTCTGCTTTTTTGCCCCAAAATTAGGGGAGTTTCTGCAATTTTGCTTCAAAATACAGGGAATTTCTGCCTCTTTTTCAGAAAATAAGGGGAACTTCTGCCGATTTGCCCCAAATAAAGGGAATTTCTGCATTTTTGCCCCAATATTTGGGGAATTTCTGCAATTTTGCTTTAAAATACGGAGAATTTCTGCCTTTTTGCCCAAAATTAAGGGGATTTTCTACTTTTTGCCTACAAACAAGGGAAATTTCTGCAATTTTATCTTAAAATAAAAGCAATTTCTGCCTTTATGCCCTCAAATAACGAGAATTTCTTCCTTTTTGCCCTGAAATATGTGAAATGTCTTCAATTTTACCCCAAAATAAGGTGAATTTCTACCTTTTTGCCCCAAAATAATGGGAATTTCTGACTTTTTGCCCCAAAATATGAAAAATTTTTGCTTTTTTTCTCTGAAATATGTGAAATTTCTGCAATTTTGCCTTAAAATAAAAGAAATTTCTGCAATATTTCCCCATAATAAAGGAATTTTTTGCAATTTTGCCCCAAAATAAAGGGAATTTCTGTTTTTTGTCCCCAAATAAGGGAAATTTCTGCAATTTTGCCCTAAAATAAAGGAAATTTCTGCCTTTTGCCCCAAAATAAGGAGAATTTCTGCCTTTTTGCCCCATAACTAAGAAAATTACTGCATGTTTTATCCCAAAATTAGGTGAATTTCTGCAATTTTGCTCCAAAATACTTGGATTTTCTGCGATTTTCGCAGAAAATAAGGGGAATTTCTGCCATTTTTGCCACGAAATAAGTGAAATTTCTGCAGTTTTACCCCAAGATAAGGAGAATTTCTGCCATTTTGCCCCCAAATTAGGGGAATTTCTGCAATTTTGCTCCAAAATACGGGGAATTTCTGCCTTTTTGCCCGAAAATAAAGGGAATGTATATCTTTTTGCCATAAAAAGTGAAATTTCTTCATTTTTACCCCAAAATAAAGGGATTTTCCGCCTTTTTGACTCAAAATAACTGCAATTTCTGAATTTTCCAAAAATAAATGGAATTTTTGTCTTTTTGCCCCAAAATAAGGGGAATTTCCAACTTTTTACCCTGAAATAAATAAAATTTCAAAAATTTTTCCCAAAAATAATGGAAATTTCTGTAATTTTGCCCCAAAATAAGAAAAATTTCTGCCTTTTTGCCCCAAAATAAGGGAAATTTCTGCCTTTTTACCTCAAAAGAAGGGGAATTTCTGCATTTTTGCCACAAAATATAAGGAATTTCTGCCTTTTTGCCCCAAAATAAGAAAAATTTCTGCTTTTTTTCCCTGAAATAAGTGAATTTTCTGGAATTTTGGCCCAAAAAAATTGAAATTTCTGCAATTTTGTCCCAAAATAAGAAAAATTTCTGGAATATTGCCCCAAAATAAGTGGAATTTTCGAGTTTTGCCCCAAAAAAAGGAGAATTTCTGTCTTTTTGCCCCAACATATAGGGAATTTCTGCCTTTTCGCCCCACAATTAGGGGAATTTCTGCAATTTTGCTCCAAAATACAGGGAATTTCTGCTTTTTTGCCCGAAAATAAGGGGAATGTTTACCTTTTGCCACAAAAAGTGGAAATTTCTTCATTTTTGCCCCAAAATAAGAGGAATTTCTGCCTTTTTAGGTCAAAATAAGTGAAATTTCTGCCTTTTTACTCAAAAATATACGGAATTTCTGTATTTTTACCCCAAAATAAATGCAATTTTTGAATTTTGCCCTGAAATAAGTGAAATTTCTCCAATTTTGCCTCAAAATAAGGGAAATTTCTGCTTTTTTGCCACAAAATAAGGGGAATTTCTGTCTTTTTGCCCCAAAATAAAAGGAATTTCAGACTTTTTACCTAATAATAAGGGGAATCTCTCCTTTTTGCCCTAAAATATGGGGAATTTCTGTATTTTTGCCCCAAAATAAAAAAAATTTCTGCAATTTTGTACCAAAATAAAAGTAATTTCTGCCTTTTTGCCCCAAAATAAAAGAAATTTCTGCGTTTTTTCCATGAAATAAGTGAAATTTCTGTTATTTTGCCCCAAAATTTGGGAGATTTCTGCCATTTTGCCCCAAAATAAAGGAAATTTCTGGAATTTTGCCCCAAAATAAGGAGAATTTCTGTCTTTTTGCCCCAAAATAATGTGAATTTCTGCATTTTCCCTCAAAATTAGCGGAATATGTGCAATTTTGCTTCAAAATACGGGGAATTTCTGCTTTATTGCACCAAAATAACGGGAATTTTTGCATTTTTGCACCAATATAAGGGGAATTTCTGAAATTTTGCTCAAAATACGGGGAATTTTTGCCTTATTGCCCGAAATAAAGTGGAATTTCTGCCTTTTTGCCCTGAAATATTTGAAATTTCCGCAATTTTACCCCAAAATAAGGGGAATTTCTGATTTTGGCCCCAAAATTTGGAGAATTTCTGCTTTTTGCCCCAAATTAAAGCAAATTTCTGACTTTTTGCCCTGAAATAAGTGAAATTTCTGCAATTTTGCCCCAAAATAAGGGGAATTTCTGCCTTTTTGCCAAAATAAGGGGAATTTCAACATTTTACCTTCAAATAAGGGGAATTTCTGCCTTTTTACCACAAAATATGGGGAATTTCTGCCTTATTGCCCCCAAATAGAGAAAATTTTTGCTTTTCTGCCCCAATTATTGGGAATTTCTGCCTTTTTGCCACAAAGTAAAGGGAATTTCTGCCTTTTTGCCCCAAAGTAATGGGAATTGTACACTTTTTACCCAAAAATAAGGGGAATTTCTGCCTTTTGCCCAAAATATGGGGAATTTCTGACTTTTTGTTCCAAAATAAGGAAATTTTCTCCAATTTTGTCCCAAAATAAAAGAAATTTCTGCTTTTTGCCCCCAAATAAAAGTAATTTCTGACTTTTTGCCCTGAAATAAATGAAATTTCTTCAATTTTGCCCAAAAATAAAAAAAAATTTGTGCCTTTTTGCTTCAAAATGAGGGGAATTTCTGCCTTTTAATCCCAAAATATGGGGAATTTCAGAATTTTACCTCAAAATACGGGGAATTTCAGCCTTTTTGCACCAAAATATGGGGAATTTCTGCCTTTTTGCAACAAAATAAGAAAAATTTCTGCAATTCTGTACCAAAATAAAAGCAATTTCTAAAATTTTGCCCCAAAATAAGGGAAATTTCTGATTTTTACCCCGAAATAAGGAGAATTTCTGTATTTTTGCCCCCAAAAAAGGGAATTTCTGCCTTTTTGCCCCAAAATTAGGGGAGTTTCTGCAATTTTGCTTCAAAATACAGGGAATTTCTGCCTCTTTTTCAGAAAATAAGGGGAACTTCTTCCGATTTGCCCCAAATAAAGGGAATTTCTGCATTTTTGCCCCACTATTTGAGGAATTTCTGCAATTTTGCTTTAAAATACAAGGAATTTCTGCCTTTTTGCCCAAAATTAAGGGGATTTTCTGCCTTTTTGCCCCCAAACAAGGGAAATTTCTGCAATTTTATCCCAAAATAAAAGGAATTTCTGCCTTTATTCCCTCAAATAACGGGAATTTCTGCCTTTTTGCCCTGAAATATGTGAAATGTCTTCAATTTTACCCCAAAATAAGGTGAATTTCTAACTTTTTGCCCCAAAATAATGGGAATTTCTGCCTTTTTGCCCCAAAATATGAAAATTTTTTGCTTTTTTTCTCTGAAATATGTGAAATTTCTGCAATTTTGCCTTAAAATAAAAGAAATTTCTGCAATTTTTCCCCTTAATGAAGGAATTTTTCAATTTTGCCCCAAAATAAAGGGAATTTTTGTTTTTTGTCTTCAAATAAAGGAAATTTCTGCAATTTTGCCCTAAAATAAGGGGAATTTCTGCCTTTTGCCCGAAAATAAGGAGAATTTCTGCTTTTTGCCCCAAAACAAAGAAAATTACTGCATGTTTTACGCCAAAATTAGGTGAATTTCTGAAATTTTGCTCCAAAATACAGGGATTTTCTGTCTTTTTCGCAGAAAATAAGGGGAATTTCTGCCATTTTGTCACGAAATAAGGGAAATTTCTGCAGTTTTACCCCAAAATAAGGGGAATTTCTGACTTTTTGCCCCAAAATTAGGGGAATTTCTGCAATTTTGCTCCAAAATACGGAGAATTTCTGCCTTTTTGCCCGAAAATAAAGAAAATGTATACCTTTTTGCCATAAAAAGGGAAATTTCTTCATTTTTACCCCAAAATAAGGGGATTTTCCGCCTTTTTTGGACAAATAAGTGTAATTTCTGACTTTTTTCCAAAAATAAATGGAATTTCTGTCTTTTTGCCCCCAAATAATGGGAATTTCCGACTTTTTGCCCTGAAATAAGTTAAATTTCAAAAATTTTTCCCCAAAATAATTGAAATTTCTGCAATTTTGCCCCAAAACAAGGGGAATTTCTGTATTTTTGCCCCAAAATAAGGGAAATTTCTGCCTTTTTGCCTCCAAATAAGGGGAATTTGAGCCTTTTTACCTCAAAATAAGGGGAATTTCTGCATTTTTGCCACAAAATATTAGGAATTTCTGCATTTTTGCTCCAAAATAAGGAAAATTTCTGCCTTTCTTTCCTGAAATAAGTAAAATTTCTGCAATTTTACCCCAAAATAAGTGAAATTTCTGCAATTTTGCCCCAAAATAAGGGAAATTTCTTGAATTTTGCCCCAAAGTAAGTGGAATTTCTGAGTTTTGCCCTAAAATAAGGAGAATTTCTGTCTTTTTGCCCCAACATATAGGAAATTTCTGCCTTTTTGCCCCACAATTAAAGGAATTTCTGCAATTTTGCTCCAAAATACGGAGAATTTCTGCTTTTTTTCCTGAAAATAAGGGAAATGTATACCTTTTGCCACAAATAAACGAAATTTCTTCATTTTTGCCCCAAAAAGAGGAATTTCTGCCTTTTTATCTCAAAGTAAGGGAAATTTCTGCCTTTTTACCCAAAAATAAACGGAATTTCTGTCTTTTTACCCCAAAATAAAAGGAATTTTTGAATTATGCCCTGAAATTTGTGAAATTTCTGCAATTTTGCCCTAAAATAAAAGAAATTTCTTCTTTTTGCCACAAAAAAGGGGAATTTCTGTCTTTTTGCCCCAAAATAAGGGAAATTTCTGCCTTTTTGCCCCCAAATAAAGAGAATTTCAGCCTTTTTACCTCAAAATAAATGGAATTTCTGCATTTTTGCCACAAAATATTAGGAATTTCTGCCTTTTTGCTACAAAATAAGAAAAATTTCTGCCTTTTTTCCCTGAAATAAGTGAAATTTCTGCAATTTTGCCCCAAAATAAGTGAAATTTCTGCAATTTTGCCCCAAAATAAGGAAAATTTGTGGAATTTTGCCCCAAAATAAGTGGAATTTCTGAGTTTTGCCCCAAAATAAGGAGAATTTCTGTCTTCTTGCCCCAACAAATAGGGAATTTCTGCCTTTTTGCCCCACAACTAGGGGAATTTCTGCAATTTTGCTCCAAAATACGAAGAATTTCTGTATTTTTTACCAAAAATAAGGGGAATGTATACCTTTTGCCACAAAAAAAGGGAAATTTCTTTATTTTTGCCCCAAAATAAGAGGAATTTCTGCCTTTTTACCTCAAAATAAGTGAATTTTCTGCCTTTTTACCCAAAAATAAACTGAATTTCTGTCTTTTTGCTCCAAAATAAAAGAAATTGTTGAATTATGGCCTGAAATTAGTGAAATTTCTGCAATTTTGCCCTAAAATAAAAGAAATTTTTGCCTTTGTGCCACAAAATAATGGGAATTTCTGTCTTTTTGCCCCAAAATAGGGAAAATTTCTGCCTTTTTGCCCCCAAATAAGGGAAATTTCAGCCTTTTTACCTCAAAATAAGGTGAATTTCTGCATTTTTGCCACAAAATACTAGGAATTTCTGCCTTTTTGCTCCAAAATAAGAAATTTTCTGCCTTTTTTCCCTGAAATAATGAAATTTCTGCAATTTTGCCCCTAAATAAAAAGAATTTCTGTCTTTTTGCCCCAAAGTAAGGGGAATTTCAGCCTTTTTACCTAATAATAAGGGGAATCTCTGCCTTTTTGCCCTAAAATATGGGGAATTTCTTTATTTTTGCCCCAAAATAAAGAAAATTTCTGCAATTTTGTACCAAAATAAAAGTAATTTCTCCCTTTTTGCCCCAAAATAAGAGAAATTTCTGCGTTTTTTCCATGAAATAAGTGAAATTTCTGCAATTTTGCCCCAAAATAATGGACATTTTTGGAATTTTGCCCCAAAATAAGGGGAATTTCTGACTTTTTGCTTGAAATAAGGAGAATTTCCGTCTTTTTGCCCCAAAATAATGTGAATTTCTGCATTTTCCCTCAAAATTAGGGGAATATGTGCAATTTTGCTTCAAAATACGTAAAATTTCTGCCTTATTGCACCAAAATAAAGGGAATTTGTGCATTTTTGCACCAATATAAGGGGAATTTCTGAAATTTTGCTCCAATATACGGGGAATTTCTGCCTTATTGCCTGAAACAAAGTGGAATTTCTGGCTTTTTTTGCCCTGAAATATTTGAAATTTCCACAATTTTACCCCAAAATAAAGGGAATTTCTGTTTTTGGCCCCAAAATTAGGAGAATTTCTGCTTTTTGCCCCAAAATAATGCAAATTTCTGACTTTTTGCACTGAAATAACTGAAATTTCTGCAATTTTGCCCCAAAATAAGGGGAATTTCTGCTTTTTTGCAAAAATAAGGGGAATTTCAGCATTTTACCTTCAAATAAGGGGAATTTCTGCCTTTTTGCCACAAAATACGGGAAATTTCTGCCTTATTGCCCCCAAATAAGGAAAATTTTTGCTTCTCTGCCCCAATTAACGGGAATTTCTGCCTTTTTGCCACAAAGCAAAGGGAATTTCTGCCTTTTTGCCCCAAAATAACGGGAATTTCAGCCTTTTTACCTCAAAATTATAAGAATTTCTGCCTTTTGCCCAAAATATGAGGAATTTCTGATTTTTGTTCCAAAATAAGGAAATTTTCTTAAATTTTGTACCAAAATAAAAGAAATTTCTGGTTTTTGCCCCAAAATAAAAGTAATTTCTGACTTTTTGCCCTGAAATAAATGAAATTTCTGCAATTTTGCTAAAAAATAAGGGAAATTTGTGCCTTTTTGCCACAAAATTTGGGGAATTTCTGCCTTTTAACCCCAAAATATGGGGAATTTCAGCATTTTACCTCAAAATACAGGGAATTTCAGCCTTTTTGCACCAAAATATGGGGAATTTCTGCCTTTTCGCCACAAAATAAGAAAAATTTCTGCAATTCTGTACCAAAATAAAAGAAATTTCTTAAATTTTGCCCCAAAATAAGGAAAATTTCTGATTTTTGCCGCGAAATAATGAGAATTTCTGTATTTTTGCCCTCCAAAAAAGGGAATTTCTGCCTTTTTGCCCCAAAATGAGGGGAGTTTCTGCAATTTTGCTTCAAAATACAGGGAATTTCTGCCTCTTTTCCCGAAAATAAGGGGAACTTCTGCCGATTTGCCCCAAATAAAGGAAATTTCTGCATTTTTGCCCCAATATTTGGGGAATTTCTGCAATTTTGCTTTAAAATATGAGGAATTTCTGCCTTTTTGCCCAAAATTAAGGGAATTTTCTGCATTTTTGCCCTCAAACAATGGAAATTTCTGCAATTTTATCCCAAAATAATGGAAATTTCTGCCTTTTTGCCCCCAAATAACAGGAATTTCTGCCTTTTTGACCTGAAATATGTGAAATGTCTGCAATTTTATTCCAAAATAAGGTGAATTTATGCCTTTTTGCCCCAAAATAATGGGAATTTCTGCATTTTTGTCCCAAAATAAGAAAAATTTTTGCTTTTTTCTCTGAAATAAGTGAAATTTCTGCAATTTTGCCTTAAATTAAAAGAAATTTTTGCAATTTTTCCCCAAAATAATTGAAATATCTCCAATTTTGCCCCAAAATAAGGGGAATTTCTGTATTTTTGCCAAAAAATAAGGGAAATTTCTGCTTTTTTGCCCCCAAATAAGGTGAATTTCAGCATTTTAACTAAAAATAAGTTTTAATTTCTGCATTTTTGCCACAAAATATTAAGAATTTCTGCATTTTTGCTCCAAAATGAGGAAAATTTCTGCCTTTCTTGGCTGAAATAAGTGAAATTTCTGCAATTTTGCCCCAAAATAAGTGAAATTTCTGCAATTTTGCCCCAAAATAAAGGAAATTTCTGAAATTTGGCCCCAAAATAAGTGGAATTTCTGAGTTTTGCCCCAAAATAAGGAGAATTTCTGTCTTTTTTCCTCAACAAATAGGGGATTTCTGCTTTTGCCCAACAACTAGGGGAATTTCTGCAATTTTGCTCCAAAATACAGGGAATTTCTGCATTTTTCCCAAAAATAAAGAGAATGTATACATTTTGCCACAAAAAAGGGAAATTTCTTAATTTTTGCCCCAAAATAAGAGGAATTTCTGCCTTTTTACCTCAAAATAAGTGAAATTTCTGCCTTTTTACCAAAAAATAAATGGAATTTCTGTCTTTTTGCCCCAAAATAAAAGGAATTTTTGAATTATGCCATGAAATTAGTGAAATTTCTGCAATTTTGCCCTAAAATAAAAGAAATTTCTGCCTTTGTGCCACAAAATAATGGGAATTTCTGGCTTTTTGCCCCAAAATAGGGGAAATTTCTGCCTTTTTGCCCCTAAATAAGGGGAATTTCATCCTTTTTACCTCAAAATAAGTGAAATTTCTGCAATTTTTCCCCAAAATAAGTGAAATTTCTGCAATTTTGCCCCAAAATAAGGAAAATTTCTGGAATTTTGCCCCAAAATAAGTGGAATTTTTTGTTTTGCCCCAAAATAAGGAGAATTTCTGTCTTTTTGCCCCAACAAATAAGAATTTCTGCCTTTTTGCCCCACAACTAGGGGAATTTGTGCAATTTTGCTCCAAAATACGGGGAATTTCTGCTTTTTTTCCCGAAAATAAAGGGAATGTATACCTTTTGCCACAAAAAAGGGAAATTTCCTAATTTTTGCCCCAAAATAAAAGGAATTTCTGCCTTTTTGCCTAAAAATAAGTGAAATTTCTGCCTTTTTACCCAAAGATAAACGGAATTTCTGTCTTTTTGCCCCAAAATAAAAGGAATCTTTGAATTATGCCCTGAAATAAGTGAAATTTCTGCAATTTTGCCCCAAAATAAGGGAAATTTCTGCCTTTTTGCCACAAAATAAGGAGAATTTCTGCATTTTTGCCACAAAATATTAGGAATTTCTGCCTTTTTGCCCCAAAATAATGAAAATTTCTGCATTTTTTCCTGAAATAAGTGAAATTTCTGCAATTTTGCGCCAAAATAATTGAAATTTCTGCAATTTTGTCTCAAAATTAGGGAAATTTCTGGAATTTTGCCCCAAAATATGTGGAATTTCTGAGTTTAGCCTCAAAATAAGGTTAATTTCTGTCTTTTTGCCACAACATATAGGGAATTTTTGCCTTTTTGCCCCACAATTAGGGTAATTTCTGCAATTTTGCTCCAAAATACGGGGAATTTCTGCATTTTTGCCACAAAATAAGGGGAATTTCTGTCTTTTTGCCCCAAAATTAGGGGAATTTCAGCCTTTTTACCTAATAATAAGGGGAATCTCTGCATTTTTGCCCTAAAATATGGGGAATTTCTGTATTTTTGTCCCAAAATAAAGAAATTTTCTGCCATTTTGTACCAAAATAAAAGTAATTTCTGCCTTTTTGCTGCAAAATAAGAGAAATTTCTGCGTTTTTTCTCTGAAATAATTAAAATTTCTGTAATTTTGCCCTAAAATAAGGGAGATTTCTGCAATTTTGCACCAAAATAATGGACATTTCTGAAATTTTGCCCCAAAATAAGTGGAATTTCTGATTTTTGCCCTGAAATAAGGAGAATTTCTGTCTTTTTGCCCAAAAATAATGTGAATTTCTGCATTTTCCCTCAAAATTAGGGGAATATGTGCAATTTTGCTTCAAAATACGGGGAATTTCTGCTTTATTGCACCAAAATAAAGGGAATTTCTGCCTTTTTGCACCAATAAAAAAGGAATTTCTGAAATTTTGCTCCAAAATACGGGGAATTTTTGCCTTAATGCCCGAAATAAAGTGGAATTTCTGCCTTTTTGCACTGAAATATTTGAAATTTCTGCAATTTTACCCCAAAATAAGGGGAATTTCTGTTTTTGGCCCCAAAATTAGAAGAATTTCTGCTTTTTGCCCCAAAATAAGGCAAATTTCTGACTTTGCCCTGAAATAAGTGAAATTTCTGCAATTTTGCCCGAAAATAAGGGGAATTTCTGCCTTTTTGCCAACATGAGGGGAATTTCAGCATTTTACCTCCAAATAAGGGGAATTTCTGCCTTTTTGCCACAAAATATGGGTCATTTCTGCCTTATTGCCCCTAAATAAGGAAACTTTTTGCTTTTCTGCCCCAATTAACGGGAATTTCTGCCTTTTTGCCACAAAGTAAAGGGAATTTCTGCCTTTTTGCCCCAAAATAACGGGAATTTCAGCCTTTTTACCTCAAATAAAGGGAATTTCTGCCTTTTGCCCAAAATATGGGGAATTTCTGACTTTTTGTTCCAAAATAAGGAATATTTCTTCAATTTTGAACCAAAATAAACAAAATTTCTGCTTTTTGCCCCAAAATAAAAGTAATTTCTGACTTTTTGCCCTGAAATAAATGAAATTTCTGCAATTTAGCCCGAAAATAAGGGAAATTTGTGCCTTTTTGCCCCAAAATGAGGGGAATTTCTGCCCTTTAACCCGAAAATATGGGGAATTTCAGCATTTTACCTCAAAATAAGGGGAATTTCAGCCTTTTTGCACCAAAATATGGGGAATTTCTGCCTTTTTGCTACAAAATAAAAAAAATTTCTGCAATTCTGTTCCAAAATAAAAAAAATTTCTAAAATTTTGCCCCAAAATAAGGGAAATTTCTGATTTTTGCCCCGAAATAAGGAGAATTTTGGTATTTTTGCCCCAAAAAAAGAAGAATATCTGCCTTTTTGCCCCAAAATTACGGGAGTTTCTGCAATTTTGCTTGAAAATACAGAGAATTTCTGCCTCTTTTCCCAAAAATAAGGGGAACTTCTGCTGATTTGCCCCAAATAAAGGGAATTTCTGCATTTTTGCCCCAATATTTGGGGAATTTCTGCAATTTTGCTTTAAAATACAAGGAATTTCTGCCTTTTGCCCTCAAATAACAGGAATTTCTGCCTTTTGCCCCGAAATATGTGAAATGTCTGCAATTTTACCCCAAAATAAGGTGAATTTCTGCCTTTTTGCCCCAAAATAATGGAAATTTCTGCATTTTTGCTTCAAAACAAGAAAAATTTTTGCTTTTTTTCTCTGAAATAAGTGAAATTTCTGCAATTTTGCCTTAAAATAAAAGAAATTTCTGCAATTTTTCCCCATAATAAAGGAATTTTCTGCAATTTTGCCCCAAAATAATGGGAATTTCTGTTTTTTGTCCCCAAATAAGGGAAATTTCTGCAATTTTGCCCTAAAATAAGGGGAATTTCAGCCTTTTGCCTCAAAATAATGGGAATTTCTGCCTATTTGCTCCAAAACAAAGAAAATTACTGCATGTTTTATGCCAAAATTAGGTGAATTTCTGCAATTTTGCTCCAAAATACAGGGATTTTCTGCCTTTTTCGCAGAAAATAATGGGAATTTCTGCCATTTAGCAGCAAAATAAGTGAAATTTCTGCAGTTTTACCCCAAAATAAGGGGAATTTCTCTCTTTTTGCCCCAAAATTAGGGGAATTTCTGCAATTTTGCTCCAAAATACGGGGAATTTCTGCCTTTTTGCCCGAAAATAAAGGGAATGTATAACTTTTTGCCATAAAAACGGAAATTTCTTCATTTTTACCCCAAAATGAGGGGATTTTCCGCCTTTTTGACTCAAAATAAGTGCAATTTCTGACTTTTTCCCAAAAATAAACGGAATTTCTGTTTTTTTGCCCCAAAATTAGGGGAATTTCTGAATTTTTGCCCTGAAATGAGTTAAATTTCTAAAATTTTTTCCCAAAATAATTGAAATTTCTGCAATTTTGCCCCAAAATAAGGGGAATTTCTGTATTTTTGCCCCAAAATAAGATAAATTTCTGCATTTTTGCCCCCAAATAATGGGATTTTCAGCCTTTTTACCTCAAAATAATGGGAATTTCTGCATTTTTGCCACTAAATATTATAAATTTACGGATTTTTGCTCTAAAATAGGGAATATTTCTGCCTTTCTTCCCTGAAATAAGTGAAATTTCTGCAATTTTGCCCCAAAATAAGTGAAATTTCTGCAATTTTGCCCCAAAATAAGGGAAATTTCTGCCTTTTTGCCCCAAAATAAAAAATTTTTGCTTTTTCTCTCTGAAATAAGTGAAATTTCTGCAATTTTGCCCCAAAATAAGGAAAATTTCTGCCTTTTTTCCCTGAAATAAGTGAAATTTCTGCAATTTTGCCCCAAAATAAGTGAAATTTCTGCAATTTTGCCCCAAAATAAGGGAAATTTCTGGAATTTTGCCCCAAAATAAGTGGAATTTCTGAGTTTTGCCCCAAAATACGGAGAATTTCTGTCTTTTTGCCCCAACAAATAGGAAATTTCTGCCTTTTTGCCCCACAACTAGGGGCAAATTTTGCTTCAATTTCTGCAATTTTGCTTCAAAATACGGGTAATTTCTGCATTATTTCCTGAAAATTAGGGGAATGTATACCTTTTGCCACTAAAAAGGGAAATTTCTTCATTTTTGCCTCAAAATAAGAGGAATTTCTGCCTTTTTACCTCAAAATAAGTGAAATTTCTGCCTTTTTACCCAAAAATTAACGCAATTTCTGCCTTTTGCCCCAAAATAAAAGGAATTTTTGAATTATGCCCTGAAATAAGTTAAATTTCTGCCTTTTTGCCACAAAACAAGGGGAATTTCTGCATTTTGCCACAAAATATTAGGAATTTCTGCCTTTTAGCCCCAAAATAAGGAAAATTTCTGCCTTTTTTACCTGAAATAAGTGAAATTTCTGCAATTTTGCCCCAAAATAATTGAAATTTCTGCAAATTTGTCCCAAAATAAGGGAAATTTCTGGAATTTTGTCCCAAAATAAGTGGAATTTCTTAGTTTTGCCCCAAAATAAGGAGAATTTCTTTTTTTGCCACAACATATAGGAAATTTCTGCCTTTTTGCCCCAAAATTAGGGGAATTTCTGCAATTTTGCTTCAAAATACGAGGAATTTCTGCTTTTTTGCCCGAAAATAAGGGGAATGTTTACGTTTTGCCACAAAAAAGGGAAATTTCTTCATTTTTGCCCCAAAATAAGAGGAATTTCTGCCTTTTTACCTCAAAATAAGTGAAATTTCTTCCTTTTTACCCAAAAATATACGGAATTTCTGTATTTTTGCCCCAAAATAAAAGGAATTTTTGAATTTTGCCCTGAAATAAGTGAAATTTCTGCAATTTTGCCCCAAAATAAAAGAAATTTCTGCCTTTTTGCCACAAAATAAGGGGAATTTCTGTCTTTTTTTCCCAAAATAAGGGGAATTTTAGACTTTTTACCTAATAAAAAGGGGAATCTCTACATTTTTGCCCTAAAATATGGGGAATTTCTGTATTTTTGCCCCAAAATAAAGAAATTTTCTGCAATTTTTTACCAAAATAAAAGTAATTTCTGCCTTTTTGCCCCAAAATAAGAGAAATTTCTGTGTTTTTTCCCTGAAATAAGAGAAATTTCTGTAATTTTGCCCCAAAATAAGGGAGATTTCTGCAATTTTGCCCCAAAATAATGGACATTTCTGGAATTTTGCACCAAAATAAGGGGAATTTCTGAATTTTTGCCTTGAAATAAGGAGAATTTCTGTCTTTTTGCCCCAAAATAATGTGAATTTCTGCATTTTCCCTCAAAATTAGGGGAATATGTGCAATTTTGCTTCAAAATATGGGGAATTTCTGCCTTATTGCACCAAATAAAGGGAATTTCTGCCTTTTTGCACCAATGAAAAAGGAATTTCTGAAATTTTGCTCCAAAATACGGGGAATTTCTGCCTTATTGCCCGAAATAAAGTGGAATTTCTGCCTTTTTGCCCTGAAATATATAAAATTTCCGCAATTTTACCTCAAAATAAAGGCAATTTATATTTGGCCCCAAAATTAAGAGAATTTCTGTTTTTGCCCCAAAATAAGGGAAATTTCTGACTTTTTGCCCTGAAATAAGTGAAATTTCTGCAATTTTGCCCCAAAATAAGGGGAATTGCTGCCTTTTTTCCAAAATAAGGGGAATTTCATCATTTTACCTCGAAATAAGGGGAATTTCAGACTTTTCACCTCAAAATAAGGGGAATTACTGCCTTTTGTCAAAATATGGGGAATTTCTGACTTTTTGTTCCAAAATAAGGAAAATTTCTTCAATTTTGTACCAAAATAAAAGAAATTTCTGCTTTTTGCCCCAACGTAAAAGTAATTTCTGACTTTTTGCCCTGAAATAAATTAAATTTCTGCAATTTTGCCCGAAAATAAGAGAAATTTGTGCTTTTTTGCCCCAAAATGAGGGGAATTTCTGCCTTTTAACTCCAAAATATGGGGTATTTCAGCATTTTACCTCAAAATAAGGGGAATTTCAGGCTTTTTGCACCAAAATATGGGGAACTTCTGCCTTTTTGCCACAAAATAAGAAAAATTTCTGCAATTCTGTACCAAAATAAAAGAAATTTCTAAAATTTTGCCCCAAAATAAAGGAAATTTCTGATTTTTGCCCCAAAATAATGAGAATTTCTGTATTTTTGCCCCAAAATATAGGGAATTTCTGCCGTTTGGCCCCAAAATTAGCGGAGTTTCAGAAATTTTGCTTCAAAATACAGGGAATTTCTGCCTATTTTCCCGAATATAAGGGGAACTTCTGCCAATTTGCTTCACATAAAGGGAATTTCTGCATTTTTGCCCCAATATTAAGGGAATTTCTGCAATTTTGCTCCAAAATACGAGGAATTTCTGCCTTTTTGCCCGAAATTAAGGAGATTTTCTGCCTTTTTGCCCCCAATCAAGGGAAATTTCTGGAATTTTATACCAAAATAAGGGGAATTTCTGCCTTTTTGCCCCCAAATAACGGGAATTTCTGCATTTTTGCCTCAAAATAAAAAAAATTTTTGCATTTATTCTCTGAAAGAAGTGAAATTTCTGCAATTTTGCCTTAAAATAAAAGAAATTTCTGCAATTTTTCCTCATAATAAAAGAATTTTCTGCAATTTTGCCCCAAAATAAAGGGCATTTCTGTTTTTTGTCTCCAAATAAGGGAAATTTCTGCAATTTTGCCTTAAAATAAGGAGAATTTCTGCTTTTTGCCCCAAAATAATGGGAATTTCTGCCTTTTGCCCCCAAACAAAGAAAATTACTGCATGTTTTACCCCAAAATTAGGTGAATTTCTGCAATTGTGCTCCAAAATACGGGGAATTTCTGCCTTTTTGCCCGAAAATAAAGGGAATGTATACCTTTTTGCCATAAAAAGGGAAATTTCTTCATTTTTACCCCAAAATAAGGAAATTTTCCGCATTTTTGCCTCAAAATAAGTGCAATTTCTGACTATTCCCCCAAAATAAACGGAATTTCTGTCTTTTTGCCCCAAAATAAGGGGAATTTCTGACTTTTTGCTCTAAAATAAGTTAAATTTCTAAAATTTTTCCCCAAAATAAGGGAAATGTCTGCTTTTTGCCCCAAAATAAGGGGAATTTCTGCATTCTTGCCCCAAAATAAGGGAAATTTCAGCCTTTTTTCATCAAAATAAGGGGAATTTCTGCCTTTTGCCCCAAAGTATGGGGAATTTCTGCCTTTTTGCCCCAAAATAAGAAAAATTTCTGCAATTTTGTACCAAAATAAAAGAAATTTCTGCCTTTTTGCCCCAAAATACGAAAAATTTCTGCCTTTTTTCCCTGAAATAATTGAAATTTCTGCAATTTTGCCCCATAATAAGGGAAATTTCTGCAATTTTGCCCCAAAGTAAAGGAAATTTCTGCAATTTTGCCACAAATAAGGGGAATTTCTGAGTTTTTGCCCTTGAAAAACGGAGATATTCTTTCTTTTTGCACCAAAATAAGGAGAATTTCAGACTTTTTCCCCTAAAATTATGAGATTTTCTGCAATTTTGCTTCAAAATACGGGGAATTTCTGCCTTTTAGCTCCAAAATAAAGGGAATTTCTGCATTTTTCCTCAAAATTAGGGGAATTTCTGCATTTTACCTCTAAATAAGGGGAATTCCTGCATTTTGCCACAAAATATGGGGAATTTCTGCCTTTTTGTTCCAAAATAAGGAAATTTTCTTCAATTTTGTACCAAAATAAAAGAAATTTCTGCTTTTTGCCCCAAAATAAAAGTAATTTCTGACTTTTTGCCCTGAAATAAATGAAATTTCTGCAATTTTGCCGGAAAATAAGGGAAATTTGTGCCTTTTTGCCCCAAAATGAGGGGAATTTCTGCCTTTGAACCCCAAAATATGGGGAAATTCAGCAGTTTACTTCAAAATAAGGGGAATTTCAGCCTTTTTGCACCAAAATATGGGGAATTTCTGCCTTTTTGCCACAAAATAAGAAAAATTTCTGCAATTCTGTACCAAAATAAAAGAAATTTCTAAAATTTTGCCCCAAAATAAGGGATATTTCTGATTTTTTCCCCCAAATAAGGAGAATTTCTGTATTTTTGCCACAAAATAAAGGGAATTTCTGCCTTTTTGCCCCAAAATTAGAAGAGTTTCTGCAATTTTGCTTCAAAATACAGGGAATTTCTGCCTCTTTTCCCGAAAATAAGGGGAACGTCTGCCGATTTGCCCCAAATAAAGGGAATTTCTGCATTTTTGCCCCAATATTAGGGGAATTTCTGCAATTTTGCTTCAAACTACGGGGATTTTCTTCCTTTTTGCCCCCAAAAAAGGGAAATTTCTGCAATTTTATCCCAAAATAAAATGAATTTCTGCATTTTTGCCCCCAAATAAGGGGAATTTCTGCCTTTTTGCCCTGAAATATGTGAAATGTCTGCAATTTTACCCCAAAATAAGGTGAATTTCTGCCTTTTTGCCCCAAAATAATGGGAATTTCTGCGTTTTTGCCCCAAAATAAGAAAAATTTTTGCTTTTTTTCTCTGAAATAAGTGAAATTTCTGCAATTTTGCCTTAAAATAAAGGAAATTTCTGCATTTTTTTTCCATAAAAAAGGAAATTTCTGCAATTTTGCCCCAAAATAAAGGGAATTTCTGTTTTTTGTCCCCAAATAAGGGAAATTTCTGCAATTTTTCCCTAAAATAATGGGAATTTCTGCCTTTTGTCCCAAAACAAAGAAAATTACTGCATGTTTTATCCTAAAATTAGGTGAATGTCTGCAATTTTGCTCCAAAATACAGGGATTTTCTTCTTTTTTCGCCAAAAATAAGGGGAATTTCTGCAAAATAAGTGAAATTTCTTCAGTTTTACCTCAAAATAAGGGGAATTTTTGCCCTTTTGCCCCAAAGAGGGGAATTTCTGCCTTTTGCCCCAAAATATGAGGAATTTCAGCATTTTACCACAAAATAAGGGAAATTTCAGCCTTTTTGTTCCAAAATACTGGTCATTTCTGCCTTTTTGCCCAAAATTAAGTGGAATTTCTGCCTTTTTTTTTAGCCAAAAATTAGGGATTTCATCTTTTTGCCCCAAAATAAGGGGAATTTCTGCCATTTTGCCCTAAAATATTTGAAATTTCTGCAATTTTACCCAAAAATAAAAAGAATTTCGGCCCTTTTGCCCCAAAATAAGGGGAATTTCAGCCTTATTACCTCGAAATAAGAGAAATTTCTGCTATTTGCCCCAAAATAAGGGGCATTTCTGCCTTTTTGCCACAAAATAAAGAAAATTACTGCATGTTTTACCCCAAAATTAGGTAAATTTCTGCAATGTTGCTCCAAAATACGAGGATTTTCTGCCTTTATCGCCGAAAATGAGGGGAATGCATACCTTTTTGCCAAAAAAAGGATAATTTCATCATTTTTGCCCCAAAATAAGGGGAATTTCTACCTTTTTGCCTCTAAATAAGTGGAATTTCTGTCTTTTTCTCCCAGAACAAAGGGAATTTCTGTCTTTTTTGCCCCAAAATAAGGGGAAATTCTGACTTATTACCCTGAAATAAGTGAAATTTCTTCAATTTTGCCCCAAAATAAGGAAAATTTCTGCTTTTGCCCCCAAAAAAGGAGAATTTCAGCTTTTTTACCTCGAAATAAAGGGAATTTCTGCAATTTTGCTCCAAAATACGGGGAATTTCTGCCTTTTTGCCCGAAAATAAGGGGAATGCATACCTTTTTGCTATAAAAAAGGGAAATTTCTTCATTTTTGCCCCAAAATAAGGGGAATTTCAGCCTTTTTACCTCAAAATAAGGGGAATTTCTGCATTTTTGTCACAAAATATTAAGAATTTCTGCCTTTTTGCCCTAAAATAAAGAAAATTTCTGCCTTTTTTTCCTGAAATAAGTGAAATTTCTGCAATTTTGACCCAAAATAAGGGAAATTTCTGCAATTTGGCACCAAAATAAGGGAAATTTCTGGAATTTTGCCCCAAAATAAGTGGAATTTCTGAGTTTTGCCCCAAAATAAGGGGAATTTCTGATTTTTGGCCCAACATATAGGGAATTTCTGCCTTTTTGCCCAACAACTAGGGGAATTTCTGCAATTTTGCTCCAAAATATAGGGAATTTCTGCATTTTTGCCAGAAAATAAGGGGAATGTATACCTTTTGCCACAAAAAAAGGAAATTTCTTCATTTTTGCCCCAAAATAAGAGGAATTTCTTCCTTTTCCCCTCAAAATAAGTGAAATTTCTGTCTTTTTACCCAAAAATAAACGGAATTTCTGCCTTTTTGCCCCAAATAAGGGAAATTTTTGAATTTTTTCCCAGAAATAAATAAAATTTCTGCAATTTTGCCCCAAAATAAGAGAAATTTCTGCCTTTTTGCCACAAAATAAGGGGAATTTCTGTCTTTTTGCCCCAAAATAAGGGGAATTTCAGCATTTTTCCTCATAATAAGGGGAATCTTTGCATTTTTGCCCCAAAATATGGGGAATTTCTGCATTTTTGCTCCAAAATAGAGAAATTTTCTGCAATTTTGTACCAAAATACAAGAAATTCCTGCCCTTTTGCCCTAAAACAAGAGAAATTCCTGTCTTCTTATTCTGAAATAATTGAAATTTCTGCAATTTTGAACAAAATAAGAAAAATTTCTGCAATTTTGCCACAAAATAAGGGATATTTCTGCAATTTTGCCCCAAAATAAGGAGAATTTCTGTCTTTTTTCCCCAAAATTATGTGTATTTCTGCATTTTCACTCTAAATTAGGGGAACTTGTGCAATTTTGCTTCAAAATACGGGGAATTTGAGCCTTATTGCACCAAAATAAAGGGAATTTCTGCATTTTTCACCAATATAAGGGGAATTTCTGAAATTTTGCTCCAGAGTACGGGGAATTTCTGCCTTATAGCACAAAATTAAGTGGAATTTCTGCATTTTTGCCCTGAAATATTTGAAATTTCTGCAATTTTACCCCAAAATATAGGGAATTTCTGTTTTTGGCCCCAAAATTAGGGGAATTTCTGCTTTTTGCCCCAAAATAAGGCAAATTTCTGACTTTTTGCCCTGAAATAAGTGAAATTTCTGCAATTTTGCCCCAAAATAAGGGGAATATCTGCCTTTTTGCCCAGAATAAGGGGAATTTCAGGATTTTACCTCCAAATAAGGGGAATTTCTGCCTTTTTGCCACAAAATATGGGGAATATCTGCCTTATTGCCCCCAAATAAGGAAAATTTCTGCTTTTCTGCCCCAATTAACGGGAATTTCTGCCTTTTTGCTGCAAAGTAAAGGGAATTTCTGCCTTTTTGCCCCAAAATAAGAAGAATTTCATCCTTTTAACCTCAAAATAAGGGGAATTTCTGCCTTTTGCCCCAAATTATGGGGAATTTCTGCCTTTTTGTTCCAAAATAAGAAAAATTTCTTCAATTTTGTACCAAAATCGAAGAAATTTCTGCTTTTTGTCCCAAAAAAAAAATTTCTGACTTTTTGTCCTGAAATAAATGAAATTTCTGCAATTTTGCCCGAAAATAAGAAAAATTTCTGCCTTTTTGCCACAAAATATAAAAAAATTTCTGCCTTCTTGCCACAAAATAAGAAAAATTTCTGCAATTCTGTACCAAAATAAAAGAAATTTCTCCAATTTTGACCCAAAATAAGGGAAATTTCTTCAATTTTGCCCCAAAATAAGGAGAATTTCTGTATTTTTGCACCAAAATAAAGGGAATTTCTGCCTTTTTGCCCCAAAATTAGGAGAGTTTCTGCAATTTTGCTTCAAAATACAGGGAATTTCTGCCTCTTTCCCCGAAAATAAGAGGAACTTCGGCCTTTTTGCCCCAAATAAAAGGAATTTCTGCATTTTTGCCCCAATATTAGGGGAATTTCTGCAATTTTGCTCCAAAATACAGGGAATTTTTGCATTTTTGCCTGAAATTAAGGGGATTTTCTGCTTTTTGCACCCAAATAAGGGAAATTTCGGCAATTTTATCCCAAAATAAGGGGAATTTCTGCTTTTTTGCCCCAAAATAAAGAAAATTTCGGCATTTTTGCCCCAAAATAAGAAAAAAATTTGCTTTTGTTCTTTGAAATAAGTGAAATTTCTGCAATTTTGCCCTAAAATAAGAGAAATTTCTGCAATTTTTCCCCATAATAAAGGAAATTTCTACAATTTTCTCCAAATTAAGGGAATTTCTGTTTTTTGCTCCCAAATATAAGAAATTTCTGCAATTTTGCCCTAAAATAAGGGGAATTTCTGACTTTTTCCCCAAAATAAGGAGAATTTCTGCCGTTTAGCCCCAAAATAAAGGGAATTTCTTAATTTTCCCCCAATATTAGGGGAATTTCTGCGTTTTACATCTAAATAAGGGGAATTTCTGGATTTTACCCCCAAAAATGGGGAATTTCTGCCTTTTTGTTCCAAAATAAAAAAAAATTTCTTAAATTTTGTACCATAATAAAAGAAATTTCTGCTTTTTGCCCCAAAATAAGGGAAATTTCTGACTTTTTACCCTGAAATAAATGAAATTTCTGCAATTTTGCCTGAAAATAAGGGAAATTTGTGCCTTTTTTCCCCAAAATGAGGGGAATTTCTGCCTTTTTGCACCAAAATATGGGGAATATCTGCCTTTTTGCTCCAAAATAAAGGAAATTTCTGCATTATTGCACCAATATTAGAGGAATTTCTGCAATGTTGCTCCAAAATACGGGTCATTTCTGCCTTTTTGCCCGAAATTAAGTGAAATTTCTGCCTTTTTGTCCCAAAATAAGTGAAATATCTGCAATTTTACCCAAAAATAAGGGATTTGATATTTTTGCCCCAAAATAAGTGGAATTTCTATCATTTTGCCATGAAATATTTGAATTTTTTTCAATTTTACCCCAAAATAATACGAATTTCTGCCTTTTTGCCCCAAAATAAGGGGAATTTCAGCCTTATTACCTCAAAATAAGGGGAATTTCTGCCTTTTGCCACAAAATATGGGAAATTTCTGCCTTTTTGTTTCAAAATAAGGAAAATTTCTTCAATTTTGTACCAAAATAGAAGAAATTTCTGATTTTTGCCCCAAAATAAAAGGAATTTCTGACTTTTTGTCCTGAAATAAATGAAATTTCTCCAATTTTGCCTGAAAATAAGAAAAATTTCTGCCTTTTTCCACAAAATATATAAAATTTCTGCCTTCTTGCCACAAAATAAGAAATATTTCTGCAATTCTGTACCAAAATAAAAGAAATTTCTCCAATTTTGCCCCAAAATAAGAGAAATTTCTGCAATTTTGCCCCAAAATAAGGGAAATTTCTTCAATTTTGCCCCAAAATAAGGGGAATTTCTGATTTTTTCCCCGAAATAAGGAGAATTTCTGTATTTTTGCCCCAAAATAAAGGGAATTTCTGAATTTTTGCCCCAAAATTAGGGGAGTTTCTGCAATTTTGCTTCAAAATACAGGGAATTTCTGATTCTTTCACCGAAAATAAGAGGAACTTCTGCGTTTTTAGCCCAATGAAAGGAATTTCTGCATTTTTGCCCCAATATTAGGGGAATTTCTGCAATTTTGCTCCAAAATACGGGGAATTTTTGCCTTTTTACCCGAAATTAAGGGGATTTTCTGCCTTTTTGCTCCCAAATAAGGGAAATTTCGGCAATTTTATCACAAAATAAGGGGAATTTCTGCTTTTTTGCCAAAAATAAAGGAAATTTCTGCATTTTTGCCCCAAAATAAGAAAAAATTTTGCTTTTTTTCTCTGAAATAAGTGAAATTTCTGCAATATTGCCCTAAAATAAGAGAAATTTCTGCAATTTTTCCCCATAGTAAAGGAAATTTCTGCAATTTTCCCCAAATTAAGGGAATTTCTGATTTTTACCGCCAAATAAAAGAAATTTCTGCAATTTTGCCCTAAAATAAGGGGAATTTGTGACTTTTTCCCCAAAATAAGGGGAATGTCTGCCTTTTAGCCCCAAAATTAAGGGAATTTCTTCATTTTCCCATAATATTAGGGGAATTTCTGCGTTTTTCCTCTAAATAAGGGGAATTTCTGGATTTTACACCAAAAAATGGGGAATTTCTGACTTTTTGTTCCAAAAAAAGGAAAATTTCTTAAATTTTGTACCATAATAAAAGAAATTTCTGCTTTTTGCCCCGATATAAGGGGAATTTCTGACTTTTAACCCTGAAATAAATGAAATTTCTGCAATTTTGCCTGAAAATAAGGGAAATTTTTGCCTGTTTGCCCCAAAATGAGGGGAATTTCTGCATTTTGCCCCAAAATATGAGGAATTTCAGAATTTTACCTCAAAATGAGGGGAATTTCAGTCTTTTTGCACCAAAATATGGGGAATATCTGCCTTTTTGCTCCAAAATAAAGGGAATTTCTGCATTATTGCACCAATATTAGAGGAATTTCTGCAATTTTGCTCCGATATACGGGTCATTTCGGCCTTTTTGCCTGAAATTAAGTGGAATTTCTGCCTTTTCGTCCCAAAATAAGTGAAATATCGGCAATTTTAGCCAAAAATAAGGTATTTAATCTTTTTGCCCCAAAATAAGGGGAATTTCTGCCATTTTGCCCTGAAATATTTGAAATTTTTTAAATTTTACCCCAAAATAAAAAGAATTTCCGCCTTTTTGCCTCAAAATAAGGGGAATTTCAGCCCTTTTACCTCAAAATAAGGAGAATTTCTGCCTTTTGCCACAAAATATGGGGAATTTCTACCTTTTTGTTCCAAAATAAGGAAAAGTTCTTCAATTTTGTACCAAAATAGAAGAAATTTCTGCTTTTTGCCCCAAAATAAAAGGAATTTCTGACTTTTTGTCCTGAAATAAATGAAATTTCTGCAATTTTGCCCGAAAATAAGAAAAATTTGTGCCTTTTTGCCACAAAATATAAAAAATTTCTGCCTTCTTGCCACAAAATAAGAAAAATTTCTGCAATTCTGTACCAAAATAAAAGAAATTTCTCAATTTTGCCCCAAAATAAGGAAAATTTCTGCAATTTTGCCCCAAAATAAGGGAAATTTCTTCAATTTTGTCTCAAAATAAGAAGAATTTCTGTATTTTTGCCCCTAAATAAATGAAATTTCTGATTTTTTTGGCCCAAAATTAGGAAAGTTTCAGCAATTTTGTTTCAAAATACAGAAAATTTTTGCCTCTTTCCCAGAAAATAAGGGGAATTTCTGCCTTTTTGCCACAAGTAAAAGGAATTTCTGCATTTTTGCCCCAATATTTGGGGAATTTCTGCAATTTTGCTCCAAAATACGGGGAATTTTTGCCTTTTTCCCCGAAATTAAAGGGATTTTCTGCCTTTTTGCCCCCAAATAAGGGAAATTTCGACAATTTTATCTCAAAATAAGGGGAATTTCTGCTTTTTTGCCAAAAAATAAAGAAAATTTCTGCATTTTTGCCCAAAAATAAGAAAAATTTTTGCTTTTTTTCTCTGAAATAAGTGAAATTTCTGCAATTTTGCCCTAAAATAACAGAAATTTCTGCAATTTTTCCCCAAATTAAGGGAATTTCTGTTTTTTATCACCAATTAAAGGAAATTTCTACAATTTTGCCCTAAAAAAAGGGGAATTTGTGACTTTTTCCCCAAAATAAGGGGAATTTCTGCCTTTTAGCCCCAAAATAAAGGGAATTTCTTCATTTTCCCCCAATATTAGAGGAATTTCTGCGTTTTACCTCTAAATAAGGAGAATTTCTGGATTTTACCCTAAAAAATGGGGAATTTCTGCCTTTTTGTTCCAAAAAAAAAAGAAAATTTCTTAAATTTTGTACCATAATAAAAGAAATTTCTGCTTTTTGCCCCAAAATAAGAGGAATTTCTGACTTTTTACCCTGAAATAAATGAAATTTCTGCAATTTTGCCTGAAAATAAGGGAAATTTGTGCCTTTTTGCCTCAAAATGAGGGAAATTTCTAACTTTTGCCCCAAAATATGAGGAATTTCAGCATTTTACCTCAAAATGAGGGGAATTTCAGCCTTTTTGCACCAAAATATGGGGAATATCTGCCTTTTTGTTACAAAAAAAGAAAATTTCTTAAATTTTTTACCATAATAAAAGAAATTTCTGCTTTTTGCCCCAAAATAAGGGGAATTTCTGATTTTTGCCCCGAAATAAGGAGAATTTCTGTATTTTTGCCCCAAAATAAAGGGAATTTCTGCATTTTTGCCCCAAAATTAGGGAAGTTTCTGAAAATTTGCTTCAAAATACAGGTAATTTCTGCCTCTTTCCCCAAAAATAAGTGGAACTTCTGCCTTTTTGCCCCAAATAAAAGTAATTTCTGCATTTTTGCCCCAATATTAGGGGAATTTCTGCAATTTTGCTACAAAATACGGGGAATTTTTGCCTTTTTGCCCGAAATTAAGGGGATTTTCTGCCTTTTTGCCCCCAAATAAGGGAAATTTCGGCAATTTTATCCCAAAATAAGGGGAATTTCTGCTTTTTTGCCCAAAAATAAAGGAAATTTCTGCATTTTTGCCCCAAAATAAGAAAAATTTTTGCTTTTCTTCTTTGAAATAAGTGAAATTTCTGCAATTTTGCCCTAAAATAAGAGAAATTTCTGCAATTTTTCCCCATAATAAAGGAAATTTCTGCAATTTTCCCCAAATTAAGGGATTTCTGTTTTTTACCGCCAAATAAAAGAAATTTCTGCAATTTTGCCCTAAAATAAGGGGAATGTGTGACTTTTTCCCCAAAATAAGGGAAATGTCTGCCTTTTAGCCCCAAAATAAAGGGAATTTCCTCATTTTCCCCCAATATTAGGGGAATTTCTGCGTTTTACATCTAAATAAGGGGAATTTCTGGATTTTACCCCAAAAAATGGGGAATTTCTGCCTTTTTGTTCCAAAAAAAGAAAATTTCTTAAATTTTTTACCATAATAAAAGAAATTTCTGCTTTTTGCCCCAAAAGAAGGGGAATTTCCCTCTTTTTACCCTGATATAAATGAAATTTCTGCAATTTTGCCTGAAAATAAGGAAAATTTGTGCCTTTTTGCCCCAAAATATGAGGAATTTCAGCATTTTACCTCAAAATGAGAAGAATTTCAGCCTTTTTGCACCAAAATATGGGGAATATCTGCTTTTTTGCTCCAAAATAAAGGGAATTTCTGCATTATTGCACCAATATTAGAGGAATTTCTGCAATTTTGCTCTAAATACGGGTCATTTCTGCCTTTTTGCCCGACATTAAGTGGAATTTCTGCCTTTTTGTCCCGAAATAATTGAAATATCTGCAATTTTACCCAAAAATAAGGGATTTCATCTTTTTGCCCAAAAATAAGGAGAATTTCTGCCATTTTGCCCTGAAATATTTGAAATTTCTACAATTTTACCCCAAAATAAAAGAATTTCTGCCTTTTTGCCCCAAAATAAGGGGAATTTCAGACTTATTACCTCAAAATAAGGGGAATTTCTGCCTTTTCGCCCCAAAATATAAGAAATTTCTGCATTTTTGCTGCAAAATAAGGAAAATTTCTGCAATTTTGCCCCAAAGTAAGGGGACTTTCTCCCTTTTGGCCCCTAAATAAAGGAAATTTCAACCTTTTTACCTGAAAATAAGTGAAATTTCTGCAATTTTGCCCCAAATAAAGGAAATTTCTGCAATTTTGCCCAAAAATAAAGGAAATTTCTGGAATTTTGCCCCAAAATAAGGGGAATTTCTGATTTTTGCCCCAAAAAAAAGAGAATTTCTGCCTTTTGCCCCAAATTTAGGGGAATTTCTGCAATTTTGCTCCAAAACACGGGGAATTTCTGCCTTTTTTCCCGAAAATAAGGGGAATGCAAACCTTTTTGCCATAATAAAGGGAAATTTCTTGATTTTTGCCCCAAAATGAGGGGAATTTCTTCCTTTTTGCCACTAAATAAGTGGAATTTCTGTCTTTTCCCCCAAAACAAAAAGAATTTCTGTCTTTTTTTGCCCCAAAATAAGGGGAATTTCTGACTTATTACCCTCAAATAAGTGAAATTTCTTCAATTTTGCCCCAAAATAAGGGGAATTTCTGACTTTTTACCCCCAAATAAGGGGAATTTCAGACTTTTTACCTCAAAATAAGGGGAATTTCTGCATTTTTGCAACAAAATATTAGGAATTTCTGCCCTTTTGCCCTAAAATAAGGAAAATTTCTGCCTTTTATTCCTGAAATAAGGGAAATTTCTGCAATTTTGCCCCCAAAAAACGGAAATTTCTGCATTTTGCCTTAAAATAAGGGAATTTTCTGGAATTTTGCCCCAAAATAAGTGGAATTTCTGAGCTTTGCCCCAAAATAAGAATTTCTGTCTTTTTGCCCTAACATATAGGGAATTTCTGCCTTTTTGCCCCACAATTAGGGGAATTTCTAGAATTTTGCTCCAAAATACGGGGAATTGCTGCCTTTTTGCCCGAAAATTAAAAGAATGCAAACCTTTTTGCCATAAAAAATGGAAATTTTTTCATTTTTGCCCCAAAATAAGGGGAATTTCTGCCTTTTTGCATCTAAATAAGTGGAATTTCTTTTTCCCCCAAAACAAAGGGAATTTCTGTCTATTTTGCCCCAAAATAAGGGGAATTTCTGACTTATTACCCTGAAATAAGTGAAATTTCTTCAATTTTGCCCCAAAATAAGGAAAATTTCTTCCTTTTTGCCCGCAAATAATGGGAATTTCAGCCTTTTTACCTCAAAATAAAAGGAATTTCTGAATTTTTGCCACAAAATATTAGGAATTTCTGCACTTTTGCTCTAAAATATGAAAAATTTCTGCGTTTTTTTCCTGAAATAAGGAAATTTCTGCAATTTTGACCCAAAATATGGAATTTCTGCAATTTTGCCCCAAAATAAGGGAAATTTCTGGAATATTGCCCCAAAATAAGTGGAATTTTTGAGTTTTGCCCCATAATAAGGAGAATTTCTGTCTTTTTGCCCCAACATATAGGGAATTACTGCCTTTTTGCCCCACAACTAGGGGAATTTCTGCAATTTTGCTCCAAAATACGGGGAATTTCTGCTTTTTTGCCCGAATATAAGGGGAATGTATATCTTTTGCCACAAAAAAGAGAAATTTCTTCATTTTACCCAAAATAATAGGAATTTCTGCATTTTTACCCCAAAATAAACGGAATTTCTGTATTTTTGCCCCAAAATAAGGGGAATTTTTGAATTTTGCCCTGAAATAAGTTAAATTTCTGCAATTTTGCCACAAAATAAGAGAAATTTCTGCCTTTTTGCCACAAAATAAGGGGCATTTCTGTCTTTTTGCCCCAAAATAAGGGGAATTTCAGCCTTTTTACCTCATAATATGGGGAATCTCTCCTTTTTTGCCCCAAAATATAGGGAGTTTCTGCATTTTTGCCTCAAAATAATGAAAATTTCTGCAATTTTCTACAAAAATAAAAGAAATTTCTTCCCTTTTGCCCCAAAACAAGAGAAATTCCTGTCTTCTTTCCCTGAAATAAGTGAAATTTCTGCAATTTTGCTCAAAATAAGAAAAATTTCTGCAATTTTGCCCCAAAATAAGAGGAATTTCTGAGTTTTTGCCCTGAAATAAAGAAAATTTCTGTCTTTTTGCCCCAAAGTAATGTGTATTTCTGCATTTTCCCTCAAAATTAGGAAAATTTGTGCAATTTTGCTTCAAAATACAAAGGATTTCAGCCTTATTTCACCAAAATAAAGGGAATTTCTGCATTTTTGCACCAATATAAGGGGAATTTCTGAAATTTTGCTCCAAAATACGGGAAACTTCTGCCTTATAGCCCGAAATTAAGTGGAATTTCTGCCTTTTTACCCTGAAATATTTGAAATTTCTGCAATTTTACCCCAAAATAAGGGGAATTTCTGTTTTTGGCCCCAAAATTAGGGGAATTTCTGCTTTTTGCCCCAAAGTAAGGCAAATTTCTGACTTTTTGCCCTGAAATAAGTGAAATTTCTGCAATTTTGCCCCAAAATAAGGCGAATTTCTGCCTTTTTGCCAAAATAAGGGGATATTCAGCATTTTACCTCCAAATAAAAGGAATTTCTGCCTTTTTGCCACAAAATATGGCGAATTTCTGCCTTATTGCTTCCTAAGAAGGAAAATTTCTGCTTTTCTGCCCCAATTAACAGGAATTTCTGCCTTTTTGCCACAAAGTAAAGGGAGTTTCTGCCTTTTTGCCCCAAAATAAGGGGAATTTCAGCCTTTTTACCTCAAAAAAAAAAAAAGAATTTCTGCCTTTTGCCCCAAAATATGGGGAATTTCTGCCTTTTTGTTCTAAAATAATGAAAATTTCTTCAATTTTGTACTAAAATAAAAAAAATTTCTGCTTTTTGCCCCAAAATAAAAGGAATTTCTGACTTTTTGTCCTGAAATAAATAAAATTTCTGCAATTTTGCCTGAAAATAAGAAAAATTTGTGTTTTTTTGCCACAAAATATAAAAAATTTCTGCCTTCTTGCCACAAAATAAGAAAAATTTCTGCAATTCTGTACCAAAATAAATTTCTCCAATTTTGCCCCAAAATAAGGGAAATTTCTGCAATTTTGCCCCAAAATAAGGGAAATTTCTTCAATTTTGCCCCAAAATAAGGGGAATTTCTGACTTTTTGCCCCAAAATAAGGAGAATTTCTGTATTTTTGCCCCAAAATAAAGGGAATTTCTTCCTTTTTGCCCAAAAATTAGGGGAGTTTCTGCAATTTTGCTTCAAAATACAGGGAATTTCTGCCTCTTTACCCGTAGACAAGGGGAACTTCTGCCATTTTGCCCCAAATAAAAGGAATTTCTGCATTTTTGCCCCAATATTAGGGGAATTTCTGCAATTTTGCTCCAAAATACGGGGAATTTCTGCCTTTTTGCCCGAAATTAAGGGGATTTTCTGCCTTTTTGCCCCCAAATAAGGGAAATTTCTGCAATTTTATCCCAAAATAAGGGGAATTTCTGCCTTTTTGCCCCAAAATAAGGGGAATTTCTGCTTTTTGCTTTGAAATATGTGAAATTTCTGCAATTTTATCCCAAAATAAGGGAAATTTCTGCCTTTTTGCCCCAAAATAAGGGAAATTTCTGCATTTTTGCCCCAAAATATAAAAAAAATTTGATTTTTTTCCCTGAAATAAGTGAAATTTCTGCAATTTTGCCCTAAAATAAGGGAAATTTCTGCAATTTTTCCTCATAATAAAGGAAATTTATGCAATTTTTCCCCAAAATAAGGGGAATTTCTCTTTTTTGCCCCAAAATAACTGAAATTTCTGCAATTTAGCCCTAAAATGAGGGGAATTTCTGCCTTTTGCCCCAAAATAAGGGGAATTTCTGCTTTTTTGCCCCAAAATAAAGAAAATTACTGCATGTTTTACCCCAAAATTAGGTGAATTTCTGCAATTTTGCTCAAAATATGGGGATTTTCTGCCTTTTTCAACAAAAATAAGGGGAATTTCTGCCATTTTGCCACGAAATAAGTGAAATTTCTGCAGTTTTACCCCAAAATAAGGAAAATTTCTGCCTTTTTGCCCCAAAATAAGGGGAATTTCAGCCTTTTTTCCTCAAAATAAGGGGAATTTCTGCCCTTTACCCCAAAATATGGGGAATTTCTGCCTTTTTGTTCCAAAATAAGGAAAATTTCTTCAATTTTGTACTAAAATAAAAGAAATTTCTGCTTTTTGCCCCAAAATAAAAGGAATTTTTGACTTTTTGTCCTGAAATATATGAAATTTCTGCAATTTTGCCTGAAAATAAGAAAAATTTGTGCCTTTTTGCCACAAAATATAAAAAATTTCTGCCTTCTTACCACAAAATAAGAAAAATTTCTGCAATTCTGCACCAAAATAAATTTCTTTAATTTTGCCCCAAAATAAGAGAAATTTCTGCAATTTTGCCCCAAAATAAGGGAAATTTCTTCAATTTTGCCCCAAAATAAGGAGAATTTCTGACTTTTTGCCCCGAAATAAGGAGAATTTCTTTATTTTTGCCCAAAAATAAAGGGTATTTCTTCCTTTTTGCCCAAAAATTAGGGGAGTTTCTACAATTTTGCTACAAAATACAGGGTATTTCTGCCTCTTTACCCGAAAACAATTGGAACTTCTTCTTTTTGCCCCAAATAAAAAAAAATTTTGCATTTTTGACCCAATATTAGGGGAATTTCTGCAATTTTGCTCCACAATACAGGGAATATCTGGCTTTTTGCCCGAAATTAAGGGGATTTTCTACCTTTTTGCCCCGAAATAAGGGAAATTTCTGCAATTTTATCCCAAAATAAGGGGAATTTCTGCCTTTTTGCCCCAAAATAAGGGGAATTTCTGCATTTTTGCCCCAAAATATGAAAAAATTTTGATTTTTTTCTCGGAAATAAGTGAAATTTCTGAAATTTTGCCCTAAAATAAGGGAAATTTCTGCAATTTTTCCTCATAATAAAGGAAATTTATGCAATTTTTCCCCAAAATAAGGGGAATTTCTGTTTTTTGCCCCAAAATAACTGAAATTTCTGCAATATTGCCCTAAAATGAGGGGAATTTTTGCCTTTTGCCCCAAAATAAGGGGAATTTCTGCCTTTTTGCCCCAAAATAAGGGGAATTTCAGCCTTTTTACCTCAAAAAAAGGGAATTTCTGCCTTTTGCCCCAAAATATGGGGAATTTCTGCCTTTTTGTTCCAAAATAAGGAAAATTTCTTCAATTTTGTACTAAAATAAAAGAAATTTCTGCTTTTTGCCCCAAAATAAAAGGAATTTCTGACTTTTTGTCCTGAAATAAATGAAATTTCTGCAATTTTGCCTGAAAATAAGAAAAATTTTTGCCTTTTTGCCACAAAATATAAAAAATTTCTGCCTTCTTGCCACAAAATAAGAAAAATTTCTGCAATTCTGTACCAAAATAATAGAAATTTCTCCAATTTTGCCCCAAAATAAAAAAAATTTCTTCAATTTTGCCCTAAAATAATGGGAATTTCTGACTTTTTGCTCTGAAATAAGGAGAATTTCTGTATTTTTGCCCCAAAATAAAGGGATTTTCTTCCTTTTTGCCCAAAAATTAGGGGAGTTTCTGCAATTTTGCTTCAAAATACAGGGAATTTCTGCCTCTTTACCCGAAAACAATTGGAACTTCTGCCATTTTGCCCCAAATAAAAGGAATTTCTGCATTTTTGCCCCAATATTAGGGGAATTTCTGCAATTTTGCTCCAAAATATGGGGAATTTCTGCCTTTTTGCCCGAAATTAAGGGGATTTTCTGTCTTTTTGCCCCCAAATATGGAAAATTTTTGCAATTTTATCCCAAAATAAGGCGAATTTCTGCCTTTTTGCCCCAAAATAAGGGGAATTTCTGCCTTTTGCCCTGAAATATGTGAAATTTCTGCAATTTTATCCCAAAATAAGGGGAATTTCTGCCTTTTTGCCCCAAAATGAGGGAAATTTCTGCATTTTTGCCCCAAAATATGAAAAATTTTTGATTTTTTTCTCTGAAATAAGTGAAATTTCTGCAATTTTGCCCTAAAATAAAGGAAATTTCTACAATTTTTCCTCATAATAAAGGAAATTTATGCAATTTTTCCCCAAAATAAGGGGAATTTATGATTTTTGCCCCAAAATAACTGAAATTTCTGCAATTTTGCTCTAAAATGAGGGGAATTTCTGCCTTTTGCCTTAAAATAAGGGGAATTTCTGCCTTTTTGCCCCAAAATAAAGAAAATTACTGCATGTTTTACCCCAAAATTAGGTGAATTTCTGCAATTTTGCTCCAAAATATGGGGATTTTCTGCCTTTTTCAACGAAAATAAAGGGAATTTCTGCCATTTTGCCACAAAATAAGTGAAATTTCTGCAGTTTCACCCCAAAATAAGGGGAATTTCTGCCTTTTTGCCCCAAAATTAGGGGAATTTCTGCTATTTTGCTCTAAAATCCGGGGAATTTCTGCCTTTTTGCCCTAAAATAAAGGGAATGTATATGTTTTTGCCATAAAGAAGTGAAATTTCTTCACTTTTGCCCCAAAATAAGCGAATTTTCCGCCTTTTTGACTCAAAAAAAGGGCAATTTCTGCCTTTTCCCCAAAAATAAACGGAATTTCTGTTTTTTTGCCCCAAAAAAGGGGAATTTCTGACTTTTTTGCCCTTAAATAAGTGAAATTTCTAAAATTTTTCCTCAAAATAAGGGAAATGTCTGCTTTTTGTCCCAAAATAAGGGGAATTTCTGCCTTTTTGCCCCAAAATAAGAGGAATTTCAGCCTTTTTTCCTCAAAATAAGGGGAATTTCTGCCTTTTGCCCCAATATATGGGGAATTTCTGCATTTTGCCCCAAAATAAGAAAAATTTCTGCAATTTTGTACCAAAATAAAAGAAATTTCTGCCTTTTTGCCCCAAAATAAGAGAAATTTCTGCCTTTTTTCCCTGAAATAAGTGAAATTTCTGCAATTATGCCCCAAAATAAGGGAAATTTCTGCAATTTTGCCCCAAAGTAAAAGAAATTTCTGCAATTTTGCCCCAAATAAGGGGAATTTCTGAATTTTTGCACCCAAAAAAAGGAGATTTTCTGTCTATTTGCCCCAAAATAAGGAGAATTTCAGCCTTTTTACCCAAAAATTATGAGAATTTCTGCAATTTTTCTTCAAAATACGGAAAATTTCTGCCTTTTAGCCCCAAAATATTGGGAATTTCTGCATTTTTCCCCTATATTAGGGGAATTTCTGCATTTTACCTCTAAATAAGGGAAATTTCTGCATTTTACTTCAAAATAAAAGAATTTCTGCCTTTAACCCCAAAATATAGGAAATTTCTGCATTTTTGTTCCAAAATAAAGAAAATTTCTTCAATTTTGTACCATAATCAAAGAAATTTCTCATTTTTGCCCCAAAATAAAGGGAATTTCTGACTTTTTACCCTGAAATGAATGAAATTTCTGCAATTTTGCATGAAAATATGGGAAATTATTGCCTTTTTGCCTCAAAATAAGGGGAATTTCTGCCTTTTGCCCCAAAATATGGGGAATTTCAGGATTTTACTTCAAAATAAATGGAATTTCTGCATTTTTGCCCTGATATATGTGAAATTTCTGCAATTTTACCCCCAAATAAGGTGAATTTCTGCCTTTTGGCCCCCAAATAATGGGAATTTCTGCCTCTTTGCCACAAAATAAGAAAAATTTTTGCTTTTTTTCTCTGAAATAAGTGAAATTTCTGCAATTTTGCCCTAAAATAAGGGAAATTTCTGCAATTTTTCCCCATAATAAATCAAATTTCTGAAATTTTGCTGCAAAATAATGGGATTTTCTGTTTTTTGCCCCCAAATAAGGGATATTTCTGCAATTTTGCCCTAAAATAAGGGGAATTTCTGCAATTTGCCCTAAAATAAGGGGAATTTCTGCCTTTTGGCCACAAAATAAGAAAAATTACTTCATGTTTTACCCCAAAATTATGTGATTTTCTAAAATTTTACTCCAAAATATGAGGATTTTCTGCCTTTTTCGCCGAAAATAAGGGGAATTTCTGCCATTTTGCAGCGAAATAAGTGAAATTTCTGCAGTTTTACCCCAAAATAAGAAAAATTTCTGCCTTTTTGCCCCAAAATTAAGGGAATTTCTGCAATTTTGCTTCAAAATCCGGAGAATTTCTGCTTTTTTGCCCGAAAATAAATGGAATGTATACCTTTTTGCCATAAAAAAAGGAAATTTCTTCACTTTTGCCCCAAAATAATGGGATTTTCATCCTTTTTGACTGAAAATAAGTGCAATTTTTACCTTTTCCCCAAAAATAAACGGAATTTCTGTCTTTTTGCCCCAAAATAAGGGGAATTTCTGAATTTTTGCCCTGAAGTAAGTGAAATTTCTAAAATTTTTCCCCAAAATAATGGAAATGTCTGCTTTTTGACCCAAAATAAGGGGATTTTCTGCCTTTTTGCCCCAAAATAAGGGAAATTTCAGCCTTTTTTCCTCAAAATAATGGGAATTTCTGCCTTTTTGCCTAAAAATATGAAGAATTTCTGCCTTTTTGCCACAAAATAAGAAAAATTTCTGCAATTTTGTACCCAAATAAAAGAAATTTCTGCCTTTTTGCCCCAAAATAAGAGAAATTTCTGCTTTTTTTCCCTGAAATAAGTGAAATTTCTGCAGTTTTGCCCCAAAATAAGGAAAATTTCTGCAATTTTGCTCCAATGTAAAGGAATTTATTTTTTCCCCAAAATAATGGAATTTTCTGAATTTTAGCTCCCGAAAAAAGGGGATTTTCTAATTTTTTGCCCCAAAATAAGGAGAATTTCTTCCTTTTTGCGCGAAAACTATGAGAATTTCTGCAATTTTGCTTCAAAATACGGGTAATTTCTGCCTTTTAGCCTCAAAATAAAAGAAATTTCTGCATTTTACCTCAAAATAAAAATAATTTCTGCATTTTGCCCAAAAATATGGGGAATTTCTGCCTTTTTGTTCCAAAATAAAAAAAAAAAATTCTTCAAGTTTGTACCATAATAAAAGAAATTTCTGCTTTTTGCCCCAAAATAAGGGGAATTTCTGACTTTTTGCCTTGAAATAAATGAAATTTCTGCAATTTTTCCCGAAAATAAAGGAAATTTGTGCCTTTTGCCCCAAAATAAGGGAAATTTCTGATTTTTACCCCGAAATAAGGAGAATTTCTGTATTTTTGCCCCCAAAAAAGGGAATTTCTGCCTTTTTGCCCCAAAATTAGGGGAGTTTCTGCAATTTTGCTTCAAAATACAGGGAATTTCTGCCTCTTTACCCGAAAACAATTGGAACTTCTGCCATTTTGCCCCAAATAAAAGGAATTTCTGCATTTTTGCCCCAATATTAGGGGAATTTCTGCAATTTTGCTCCAAAATATGGGGAATTTCTGCCTTTTTGCCCGAAATTAAGGGGATTTTCTGTCTTTTTGCCCCCAAATATGGAAAATTTTTGCAATTTTATCCCAAAATAAGGCGAATTTCTGCCTTTTTGCCCCAAAATAAGGGGAATTTCTGCCTTTTGCCCTGAAATATGTGAAATTTCTGCAATTTTATCCCAAAATAAGGGGAATTTCTGCCTTTTTGCCCCAAAATGAGGGAAATTTCTGCATTTTTGCCCCAAAATATGAAAAATTTTTGATTTTTTTCTCTGAAATAAGTGAAATTTCTGCAATTTTGCCCTAAAATAAAGGAAATTTCTACAATTTTTCCTCATAATAAAGGAAATTTATGCAATTTTTCCCCAAAATAAGGGGAATTTATGATTTTTGCCCCAAAATAACTGAAATTTCTGCAATTTTGCTCTAAAATGAGGGGAATTTCTGCCTTTTGCCTTAAAATAAGGGGAATTTCTGCCTTTTTGCCCCAAAATAAAGAAAATTACTGCATGTTTTACCCCAAAATTAGGTGAATTTCTGCAATTTTGCTCCAAATATGGGGATTTTCTGCCTTTTTCAACGAAAATAAAGGGAATTTCTGCCATTTTGCCACAAAATAAGTGAAATTTCTGCAGTTTCACCCCAAAATAAGGGGAATTTCTGCCTTTTTGCCCCAAAATTAGGGGAATTTCTGCTATTTTGCTCTAAAATCCGGGGAATTTCTGCCTTTTTGCCCTAAAATAAAGGGAATGTATATGTTTTTGCCATAAAGAAGTGAAATTTCTTCACTTTTGCCCCAAAATAAGCGAATTTTCCGCCTTTTTGACTCAAAAAAAGGGCAATTTCTGCCTTTTCCCCAAAAATAAACGGAATTTCTGTTTTTTTGCCCCAAAAAAGGGGAATTTCTGACTTTTTTGCCCTTAAATAAGTGAAATTTCTAAAATTTTTCCTCAAAATAAGGGAAATGTCTGCTTTTTGTCCCAAAATAAGGGGAATTTCTGCCTTTTTGCCCCAAAATAAGAGGAATTTCAGCCTTTTTTCCTCAAAATAAGGGGAATTTCTGCCTTTTGCCCCAATATATGGGGAATTTCTGCATTTTGCCCCAAAATAAGAAAAATTTCTGCAATTTTGTACCAAAATAAAAGAAATTTCTGCCTTTTTGCCCCAAAATAAGAGAAATTTCTGCCTTTTTTCCCTGAAATAAGTGAAATTTCTGCAATTATGCCCCAAAATAAGGGAAATTTCTGCAATTTTGCCCCAAAGTAAAAGAAATTTCTGCAATTTTGCCCCAAATAAGGGGAATTTCTGAATTTTTGCACCCAAAAAAAGGAGATTTTCTGTCTATTTGCCCCAAAATAAGGAGAATTTCAGCCTTTTTACCCAAAAATTATGAGAATTTCTGCAATTTTTCTTCAAAATACGGAAAATTTCTGCCTTTTAGCCCCAAAATATTGGGAATTTCTGCATTTTTCCCCTATATTAGGGGAATTTCTGCATTTTACCTCTAAATAAGGGAAATTTCTGCATTTTACTTCAAAATAAAAGAATTTCTGCCTTTAACCCCAAAATATAGGAAATTTCTGCATTTTTGTTCTAAAATAAAGAAAATTTCTTCAATTTTGTACCATAATCAAAGAAATTTCTCATTTTTGCCCCAAAATAAAGGGAATTTCTGACTTTTTACCCTGAAATGAATGAAATTTCTGCAATTTTGCATGAAAATATGGGAAATTATTGCCTTTTTGCCTCAAAATAAGGGGAATTTCTGCCTTTTGCCCCAAAATATGGGGAATTTCAGGATTTTACTTCAAAATAAATGGAATTTCTGCATTTTTGCCCTGATATATGTGAAATTTCTGCAATTTTACCCCCAAATAAGGTGAATTTCTGCCTTTTGGCCCCCAAATAATGGGAATTTCTGCCTCTTTGCCACAAAATAAGAAAAATTTTTGCTTTTTTTCTCTGAAATAAGTGAAATTTCTGCAATTTTGCCCTAAAATAAGGGAAATTTCTGCAATTTTTCCCCATAATAAATCAAATTTCTGAAATTTTGCTGCAAAATAATGGGATTTTCTGTTTTTTGCCCCCAAATAAGGGATATTTCTGCAATTTTGCCCTAAAATAAGGGGAATTTCTGCAATTTGCCCTAAAATAAGGGGAATTTCTGCCTTTTGGCCACAAAATAAGAAAAATTACTTCATGTTTTACCCCAAAATTATGTGATTTTCTAAAATTTTACTCCAAAATATGAGGATTTTCTGCCTTTTTCGCCGAAAATAAGGGGAATTTCTGCCATTTTGCAGCGAAATAAGTGAAATTTCTGCAGTTTTACCCCAAAATAAGAAAAATTTCTGCCTTTTTGCCCCAAAATTAAGGGAATTTCTGCAATTTTGCTTCAAAATCCGGAGAATTTCTGCTTTTTTGCCCGAAAATAAATGGAATGTATACCTTTTTGCCATAAAAAAAGGAAATTTCTTCACTTTTGCCCCAAAATAATGGGATTTTCATCCTTTTTGACTGAAAATAAGTGCAATTTTTACCTTTTCCCCAAAAATAAACGGAATTTCTGTCTTTTTGCCCCAAAATAAGGGGAATTTCTGAATTTTTGCCCTGAAGTAAGTGAAATTTCTAAAATTTTTCCCCAAAATAATGGAAATGTCTGCTTTTTGACCCAAAATAAGGGGATTTTCTGCCTTTTTGCCCCAAAATAAGGGAAATTTCAGCCTTTTTTCCTCAAAATAATGGGAATTTCTGCCTTTTTGCCTAAAAATATGAAGAATTTCTGCCTTTTTGCCACAAAATAAGAAAAATTTCTGCAATTTTGTACCCAAATAAAAGAAATTTCTGCCTTTTTGCCCCAAAATAAGAGAAATTTCTGCTTTTTTTCCCTGAAATAAGTGAAATTTCTGCAGTTTTGCCCCAAAATAAGGAAAATTTCTGCAATTTTGCTCCAATGTAAAGGAATTTATTTTTTCCCCCAAATAATGGAATTTTCTGAATTTTAGCTCCCGAAAAAAGGGGATTTTCTAATTTTTTGCCCCAAAATAAGGAGAATTTCTTCCTTTTTGCGCGAAAACTATGAGAATTTCTGCAATTTTGCTTCAAAATACGGGTAATTTCTGCCTTTTAGCCTCAAAATAAAAGAAATTTCTGCATTTTACCTCAAAATAAAAATAATTTCTGCATTTTGCCCAAAAATATGGGGAATTTCTGCCTTTTTGTTCCAAAATAAAAAAAAAAATTCTTCAAGTTTGTACCATAATAAAAGAAATTTCTGCTTTTTGCCCCAAAATAAGGGGAATTTCTGACTTTTTGCCTTGAAATAAATGAAATTTCTGCAATTTTTCCCGAAAATAAAGGAAATTTGTGCCTTTTGCCCCAAAATAAGAAGAATTTCTGCCTTTTGCCCCAAAATATGGGGAATTTCACCATTTTACCTAAAAATAAGAAAAATTTCAGCCTTTTTGCACCAAAATATGGGGAATTTTTTCCTTTTTGACTCCAAAATAAAGGGAATTTCTGCAATTTTGCACGAATATTAGGGGAATTTCTGCAATTTTGCTCCAAAATACGGGTCATTTCTGCCATTTTGCCCGAAATTAAGAAGATTTTCTGCATTTTTGCCCTCAAAGAAGAGAAATTTCTGCAATTTTATTCCAAAATAAGGGGAATTTCTGCCTTTTTGCCCCAAAATAAAAAAAAATTTGCTTTTTATCCCTGAAAAAGGTGAAATTTCTGTAATTTTGCCCTAAAATAAGGAAAATTTCTGCAATTTTTCTACATAATAAACCAAATTTCTGCAATTTTGCCCCAAAATAAGGGGAATTTCTGTTTTTTGCCCTCAAATAAGGGAAATTTCTGCAATTTTGCCCTAAAATAGGGGAATTTCTGCCATTTGCCCCAAAATAAGGGGAAATTCTGCCTTTTTGCCACAAAATAAAGAAAATTACTGCATGTTTTACTTCATAATTAGGTGAATTTCTGCAATTTTGCTCCAAAATACGAGGATTTTCTGCCTTTTTCGCCGAAAATAAGGGGAATTTCTGCCATTTTGCCGATAAATAAGTGAATTTTCTGCAGTTTTACCGCAAAATACGGGGAATTTCTGCCTTTTTGCCCGAAAAGAAAGGGAATGTATACATTTTTGCCATAAAAAAAGGAAATTTCTTCACTTTTGTCCCAAAATAAGGGGATTTTCCACCTTTTTGACTCAAAATAAGTGCAATTTCTGCCTTTTCCCCAAAAATAAACGGAATTTCTGTCTTTTTGCCCCAAAATAAAGAAAATTTCTGACTTTTTACCCTGAAATAAGTGAAATTTCTAAAATTTTTCCCCAAAATAAGGGAAATGTCTGCTTTTTGCCCCCAAAAAAGGGGAATTTCTGCCTTTTTGCCCCCAAATAAGAAGAATTTCAGCCTTTTTACCTCAAAATAAGGGGAATTTCTGCCTTTTTGCCCCAAAATATGGGGAATTTCTGCTTTTTTGCCCAAAAATAAGAAAAATTTCTGCAATTTTGTACTAAAATAAAAGAAATTTCTACCTTTTTGCCCCAAAATAAGAGAAATTTTTGCCTTTTTTCACTGAAATAAGTGAAATTTCTGCAATTTTGCCCCAAAATAAGGAAAATAACTGCCATTTTGCAACAATGTAAAGGAAATTTCTGCAATTTTGCCCCAAAATAAGGGGATTTTCTGACTTCTTGCTCCCGAAAAAAGGGGATTTTCTGTCTTTTTACCCCAAAATAAGGAGAATTTCTGCATTTTTGCCCGAAAATTCTGAGAATTTCTGCAATTTTTCTTCAAAATACGGAAAATTTCTGTCTTTTAGCCCAAAAATAAAGGGAATTTCTGCCTTTTTCCCCAATATTATGGGAATTTCTGCATTTTACCTCTAAATAAGGGGAATTTCTGCATTTTACCTCAAAATAAGAAGAATTTCTGCCTTTTACCCCAAAATATGGGAAATTTCTGCCTTTTTGTTCCAAAATAAAGAAAATTTCTTCAATTTTGTACCATAATAAAAGAAATTTCTCTTTTTTGCCCCAAAATAAGAAGAATTTCTGCCTTTTGCCCCAAAATATGGAGAATTTCAGCATTTTACCTCAAAATAAGGGGAATTTCTGCCTTTTGCCCTGAAATATGTGAAATTTCTGCAATTTTACCCCAAAATAAGCTGAATTTCTGCATTTTTGCCCCAAAATAATGGTAATTTTTGCCTTTTTGCCAGAAATTATGAAAAATTTTTGCTTTTTTTTTCTGAGATAAGTGAAATTTCTGCAATTTTGGCCTAAAATAAGGGAAATTTCTGCAATTTTTCCCCATAATAAAGCAAATTTCTGCAATTTTCCCCCAAAATAAGGGGAATTTCTGTTTTTTTGCCCCCAAATAAGAGAAATTTCTGCAATTTTGGCCTAAAATAAGGGAAATTTCTGCAATTTTTCCCCATAATAAAGCAAATTTCTGCAATTTTCCCCCAAAATAAGGGGAATTTCTGTTTTTTGCCCCCAAATAAGAGAAATTTCTGCAATTTTGCCCTAAAATAAGGGGAATTTCTGCCATTTGCCCCAAAATAAGGGGAATTTCTGTTTTTTGCCCCCAAATAAAGCAAATTTCTGCACTTTTGCCCCAAAATAAGGGGAATTTTTGTTTCTTGCCCCCGAATAAGGGAAATTTTTGCAATTTTGCCCTAAAATAAGGGGAATTTCTGCCATTTGCCCCAAAATAAAAGGAATTTCTGCCTTTTTGCCACAAAATAAAGAAAATTACTGCATGTTTTACCCCAAAATTAGGTGAATATCTGCAATTTTGCTCCAAAATACGAGGATTTTCTGCCTTTTTCGCCGAAAATAAGGGGAATTTCTGCCATTTTGCCGCGAAATAAGTGAAATTTCTGCAGTTTTACCCCAAAATAAGGGTTATTTCTGCCTTTTTGCCCCCAAATTAGGGGAATTTCTGCAATTTTGCTCCAAAATACGTGGAATTGCTGCTTTTTTGCCCGAAAAGGAAGGGAATGTATACCTTTTTGCCATAAAAAAGAGAAATTTCTTCACTTTTGCCCCAAAATAAGGGGATTTTCCGTCTTTTATCTCAAAATAAGTGCAATTTCTGCCTTTTCCCCAAAAATAAAAGGAATTTCTTTTTTTTTTGCCCCAAAATAAGGAGAATTTCTGCCTTTTTGCCCCAAAATAAGGGAAATTTCAGCCTTCTTTCTAAAAATAAGAGGAATTTCTGCCTTTTGCCCCGAAATATGGGGAATTTCTGCCTTTTTGCCCCAAAATAAGAAAAATTTCTGCAATTTTGTACCAAAATAAAAGAAATTTATGTTTTTTTGCCCCAAAATAAGAGAAATTTCTGCCTTTTTTCCCTGAAATAAGTGAAATTTCTGCAATTTTACCCCAAAATAAGGGAAATTTCTGCAATTTTGCCCCAAAGTAAAGGAAATTTCTGCAATTTTGCCCCAAAGTAAAGGAAATTTCTGCAATTTTGCCCCAAAGTAAAGGAAATTTCTGCAATTTTGCCCCAAATAAAAGGAATTTCTGAATTTTTGCAACCGAAAAAAGGAGATTTTCTGACTTTTTGCCCCAAAATAAAGAGAATTTCAGTCTTTTTGCCCAAAAATTATGAGAATTTCTGCACTTTTTCTTCAAAATACGAAAAATTTCTGCCTTTTAGCTCCAAAATAAAGTGAATTTCTGCATTTTTTCCCAATATTAGGGGAATTTCTGCATTTTACCTCTAAATAAGGGAAATTTCTGCATTTTACCTCAAAATAAGAAGAATTTCTGCCTTTTACCCCAAAATAAGGTGAATTTCTGCTTTTTGCCCCAAAATAATGGGAATTTCTGCCTTTTTGCCCCAAAATAAGAAAAAATTTTGCTTATTTTTTCTGAAATAATTGAAATTTCTGCAATTTTGCCCTAAAATAAGGGAAATTTCTGCAATTATTCCCCATAATAAAGCAAATTTCTGCAATTTTGCCCCAAAATAAGGGGAATTTCTGTTTTTTGCCCCCAAATAAAGCAAATTTCTGCAATTTTTCCCCAAAATAAGAGGAATTTATGTTTTTTGCCCCCGAATAAGGGAAATTTTTGCAATTTTGCCCTAAAATTAGGGGAATTTCTGCCATTTGCCCCAAAATAAGGGGAATTTCTGCCATTTTGCCGCAAAATAAGTGAAATTTCTGCAGTTTTACCCTAAATTAAGGGGAATTTTTGCCTTTTTGCCCCAAAATTAGGGGAATTTCTGCAATTTTGCTTCAAAATACATGGAATTTCTGCCTTTTTGCCCGAAAATAAAGGGAATGTACACCTTTTTGCCATAAAAAAAGGGAAATTTCTTCACTTTTGCCCCAAAATAAGGGGATTTTCCGCCTTTTTGACTCAAAATAAGTGCAATTTCTGCCTTTTCCCCAAAAATAAACGGAATTTCTGTCTTTTTGCCCCAAAATAAGGGGAATTTCTGACTTTTTGCCCTGAAAATAGTGAAATTTCTAAAATGTTTCCCCAAAATAAGGGAAATGTCTGCTTTTTGCCCCAAAATAAGGGGAATGTCTACCTTTTAGCCCCAAAATAAAGGGAATTTCTGCATTTTACCTTCAAATAAGAATATTTTCTGCATTTTGCTCTAAAATATGGGGAATTTCTGCCTTTTTGTTCCAAAATAAAAATTTTCTTCAATTTTGTACAATAATACAAGAAATTTCTGCTTTTTGCCCCAAAATAAGGGGAATTTCTGACTTTTTGCCCTGAAATAATTGAAATTTCTAAAATTTTCCCCAAAATAAGGGAAATGTCTGCTTTTTGTCCCAAAATAAGTGGAATTTCTACATTTTTGCCCCCAAATAAGGGGAATTTCAGCCTTTTTACCTCAAAATAACGGGAATTTCTGCCTTTTTGCCCCAAAATAGGAAAAATTTCTGAAATTTATACCAAAATAAAAGAAATTTCTGACTTTTTGCCCCAAAATAAGGGAAATTTCTGAAATTTTGACCCAAAGTAAAGGAAATTTCTGCAATTTTGCCCCAAATAAGGAGAATTTCTGACTTTTTGCACCCGAAAAAAGGAGATTTTTTTTCTTTTTGCCTCAAAATAAGGAGAATCAGTTTTTTTGCCCGAAAATCATGAGAATTTCTGCAATTTTTTTTCAAAATACGGAAAATTTCTGCCTTTTAGCCCTTAAATAAAGGGAATTTCTGCATTTTTCCCCAATACTAAGGTAATTTCTACATTTTACTTCTAAATAAGGGGAATTTCTGCATTTTACCTCAAAATAAGAACCATTTCTGCCTTTTACCCCAAAATATGGGGAATTTCTGCCTTTTTCTTCCAAAATAAAAAAAATTTCTTTAATTTTGTACCATAATAAAAGAAATTTCTCCTTTTTGCCCCAAAATAAGGGGAATTTCTGACTTTTTACCCTGAAATAATTGAAATTTCTGAAATTTTGCCTGAAAATAAGGGAAATTTGTGGCTTTTTGCCCCCAAAATAAGGGGAAATTCTGCCTTTTGCCCCAAAATATGGGGAATTTCAGCATTTTACATAAAATATGGGGAATTTCTGCCTTTTTGCCCTAAAATCTGTGAAATTTCTGCAATTTTACCCCAAAATAAGGTGAATTTCTGCCTTTTGCCCCAAAATAATAGGAATTTCTGCATTTTTGCCCCAAAATAAGAAAAATTTTTGCTTTTTTTTCTGAAATAAGTGAAATTTCTGCAATTTTGGCCTAAAATAAGGGAAATTTCTGCAATTTTTCCCCATAATAAAGCAAATTTCTGCAATTTTGCCCCAAAATAAATGGAATTTCTGGTTTTTGCCCACAAATAAGAGAAATTTCTGCAATTTTGCCCTAAAATAAGGGGAATTTCTGCCATTTGACCCAAAATAAGGGGAATTTCTGCCTTTTTCTCACAAAATATAGAAAATTACTGCATGTTTTACCCCAAAATTATGTGAAATTCGGCAATTTTGCTTCAAAATACGAGGATTATCTGCGTTTTTCGCCGAAAATAAGGAGAATTTCTGCCATCTTGCCGCGAAATAAGAAAAATTTCTGCAGTTTTACCCCAAAATTAGGGGAATTTCTTCAATTTTGCTCCAAAATACAGGGAATTTCTGCCTTTTTGCCCGAAAATAAAGGGAATGTATACCTTTTTGCCATAAAAAAAGGAAATTTCTTCACTTTCGCCCCAAAATAATGTGATTTTCTGCCTTTTTGACTAAAAATAAGTGCAATTTCTGCCTTTTCCTCAAAATAAACGGAATTTCTGTCTTTTTGCCGCAAAATAAGGGGAATTTCTGACTTTATGCCCTGAAATAAGTGAAATTTCTAAAATTTTTTCCCAAAATAAGAGAAATGTCTGATTTTTGCCCCAAAATATGGGGAATTTATTCTTTTTTGCCCCAAAATAAGGGGAATTTCTGCTTTTTTGCCCCAAAATAAGAAAAATTTCTGCGTTTTTGCCCCAAAATAAGAGAAATTTTTGCCTTTTTTTCCTGAAATAAGTGAAATTTCTGCAATTTTGCCCCAAAATAAAAAAAATTTCTGCAATTTTGCCCCAATGTAAAGGAAATTTCTGCAATTTTGCCCCAAAATAAGGGAATTTTCTGACTTTTTGCTCCTGAAAAAAGGGGATATTCTGTCTTTTTGCCCCAAAATAAGGAGAATATCTGCCTTTTTGCCCAAAAATTATGAGAATTTCTGCAATTTTGTTTCGAAATACGGGGAATTTCTGCCTTTTAGCCCCAAAATAAAGGGAATTTCTGCATTTTACCTCAAAATAAGAATAATTTCTGCATTTTGCTCCAAAATATGGGGAATTTCTGCATTTTTGTTCCAAAATAAAAAAAATTTCTTCAATTTTGTAACATAATAAAAGAAATTTCTCTTTTTTGCCCCAAAATAAGAGAAATTTCTGACTTTTTACCCAGAAATAAATGAAATTTCTGCAATTTTTAGCGAAAATAAGGAAAATTTGTGCCTTTTTGCCCCAAAATAAGGGGAATTTCTGCCTTTTGCCCCAGAATATGGGGAATTTCAGCATTTTACCTCAAAATAAGGGGAATTTCTGCTTTTTGCCCTGAAATATGTGAAATTTCTGCAATTTTACCCCAAAATAAGGTGAATTTCTGCCTTTTTGCCCCAAAATAATGGGAATTTCTGCCTTTTACCTCCAAAGTAAAAAAAATTTTTGCTTTTTTTCCTGAAATATGTGAAATTTCTGAAATTTTACCCCAAAATAAGGTGAATTTCTGCCTTTTTGCCCCAAAATAATGGGAATTTCTGCCTTTTACCTCCAAAGTAAAAAAAATTTTTGCTTTTTTTCCTGAAATAAGTGAAATTTCTGCAATTTTGCCCTAAAATATGGGAAATTTCTGCAATTTTTCTCCATAATAAAGCAAATTTCTGCAATTTTGCCTTAAAATAAGGGGAATTTCTGGTTTTTGCCCCCAAATAAAGGGAAATATCTGCAATTTTGCCCTAAAATAAGGGGAATTTCTGCCATTTGCCCCAAAATAAGGGGAATTTCTGCCTTTTTGCCACAAAATAAAGAAAATTACTGCATGTTTTACCCCAAAATTAGGTGAATTTCTGCACTTTTGCTACAAAATAAGGGAAATTTCTGCAATTTTGCTCCAAAATATGAAATTTTCTGCCTTTTTCGCCAAAAATAAGGGGAATTTCTGCCATTTTGCCGCAAAATAAGTGAATTTTTTGCAGTTTTACTGCAAAATAAGGGGAATTTCTGCTTTTTACCCCAAAATTAGGGGAATTTCTGCAATTTTGCTCCAAAATACGGGGAATTTCTGCCTTTTTGCCCGAAAAGAAAGGGAATGTATACCTTTTTGCCATAAAAAAAAGAAATTTCTTCACTTTTGCCCAAAAATAAGGGGATTTTCCACCTTTTTGACTCAAAATATGTGCAATTTCTGCCTTTTCCCCAAAAATAAACGGAATTTCTGTCTTTTTGCCCCAAAATAAAGAAAATTTCTGACTTTTTACCCTGAAATAAGTGAAATTTCTAAAATTTTTCCCCAAAATAAGGGAAATGTCTGCTTTTTGCCTCAAAATGAGGGGAATTTCTCCCTTTTTGCCAACAAATAAGGAGAATTTCAGCCTTTTTTCCTCAAAATAAGAGGAATTTCTGCCTTTTGCCCCAAAATATGGGGAACTTCTGCCTTTTTGCCCCAAAATAAGAAAAATTTCTGCAATTTTGTACCAAAATAAAAGAAATTTCTGCATTTTTGCCCCAAAATAAGAGAAATTTCTGCCTTTTTTCCCTGAAATAAGTGAAATTTTTGCAATTTTGCCCCAAAATAAGGGAAATTTCTGCAATTTTGCCCCAAACTAGAGAAAATTTCTGCAATTTTTCCCCAAATAAGGGGAATTTCTGACTTTTTGCACCCAAAAAAGGAGATTTTTTGTCTTTTGCCCCAAAATAAGGAGAATTTCAGCCTTTTTGCCCGAAAATTATGAGAATTTCTGCAATTTTTCTTCAAAATATGGAAAATTTCTGCCTTTTAGCCCCAAAATAAAGGGAATTTCTGCATTTTTTCCCAATATTAGGGGAATTTCTGCATTTTACCTCTAAATAAGGGAAATTTCTGCATTTTACCTCAAAATAAGAAGAATTTCTGCCTTTTAGCCCAAAATATGAAGAATTTCTGCCTTTTTGTTCCAAAATAATGAATATTTCTTCAATTTTGTACGATAATAAAAGAAATTTCTCCTTTTTGGCCCAAACTAAGGGGAATTTCTAACTTTTTACCCTGAAATAAATGAAATTTCTGCAATTTTGCCCGAAAATAAGGGAAATTTGTGCCTTTTTGCCCCAAAAGAAGGGGAATGTCTGCCTTTTGTCCCAAAATATGGGGAATTTCAACATTTTACCTCAAAATAAGGGGAATTTCTGCTTTTTTGCTCTGACATATGTGAAATTTCTGCAATTTTACCCCAAAATAAGGTGAATTTCTGCTTTTTGCCGAAAAATAATGGGAATTTCTGCCTTTTTGCCCCAAAATAAGAAAAATTTTTGCTTTTTTTTCTGAAATAAGTGAAATTTCTGCAATTTTGCCTTACAATAAAGGAAATTTCTGCAATTTTTCCCCATAATAAAGCAAATTTCTGCAATTTTGCACCAAAATAAGAGGAATTTCTGTTTTTTTCCCACAAAAAAGGGAAATTTCTGCAATTTTGCCCTAAAATAAGGGTAATTTCTGCCATTTGCCCCAAAATAAAAGAAATTTCTGCCTTTTTGCCACAAAATAAAGATAATTACTGCATGTTTTACCCCAAAATTAGGTGAATTTCTGCAATTTTGCTCCAAAATATGAGGATTTTCTGCCTTATTCGCCAAAAATAAGGGGAATTTCTGGCATTTTGCCGAAAATAAGTGAAATTTCTGCAGTTTTACCCCAAAATAAGGGAAATTTCTGCCTTTTTGCCCAACAATTAGGGGAATTTCTGCAATATTGCTCCAAAATACGGGGAATTTCTGCCTTTTTGCCCGAAAATAAAGGGAATGTATACCTTTTGCTATAAAAAAGGGAAATTTCTATACTTTTGCCCCAAAATAAGAATATTTTCTGCCTTTTTGACTCAAAATAAGTGCAATTTCTGCCTTTTCCCCAAAAATAAACGGAATTTCTGTTTTTTTGCCCCAAAATAAAGGGAATTTCTGACTTTTTGCCCTTAAATAAGTGAAATTTTTAAAATTTTTCCCCAAAATAAGGGAAATGTCTGCTTTTTGCCCCAAAATAAGGGGAATGTCTGCCTTTTAGCCCCAAAATAAAGGGAATTTCTGCATTTTTGTACCGAAATGAAAGAAATATTTTCCTTTTTGCCCCAAAATAAGAGAAATTTTTGCCTTTTCTCCCTGAAATAAGTGAAATTTCTGCAATTTTGCCCCAAAAAAAGGTAATTTCTGCAATTTTTCCCCAAAGTAAAGGAAATTTCTGCAATTTTGCCCCAAATAATGGGAATTTCTGACTTTTTGCACCCGAAAAATGGAGATTTTCTGTCTTTTTGCCCCAAAATAAGGAGAATTTCAGCCTTTTTTCCTGAAAATTATGAGAATTTCTGCAATTTTTCTTCAAAATACGAAAATTTTTTGCGTTTTAGCCCCAAAATAAAGGGAATTTCTGCATTTTGCCACAATTTTAGGGGAATTTCTTCATTTTACCTCTAAATAAGGGGAATTTCTGCATTTTCCCTAAAAATAAGAACAATTTCTGCCTTTTACCCCAAAATATGGGAAATTTTGCCTTTTTGTTCCAAAATAAAGAAAAGTTTTTCAATTTTGTACCATAAAAAAAGAAATTTCTCCTTTTTGCCCCAAAATAAGGGGAATTTCTGACTTTTTACCCAGAAATAAATGAAATTTCTGCAATTTTGCCCGAAAATAAGGGAAATTTGTGCCTTTTTGCCCCAAAATAAGGGGAATTTCTGCCTTTTTCCCCAAAATATTGGGAATTTCAGCATTTTACCTCAAAATATGGGGAATTTGTGCCTTTTTGCCCTGAAATATGTGAAATTTCTGCAAATTTACCCCAAAATAAGGTGAATTTCTGCTTTTTTGCCCCAAAATAATGGGAATTTTGGCCTTTTTGCCCCAAAATAAGAAAAATTTTTGCTTCTTTTTCTGAAATAAGTGAAATTTCTGCAATTTTGCCCTAAAATAAGAGAAATTTCTGCAAATTTTCCCCATAATAAAGCAAATTTCTGCAAATATACCCCAAAATAAGGGGAAATTCTGTTTTTTGCCCCCAAATAAGGGAAATTTCTGCAATTTTGCCCTTAAATAAGGGGAATTTCTGCCATTTGCCCGAAAATAAGGTGAATTTCTGCCTTTTTGCCACAAAATAAAGAAAATTACTGCATGTTTTACCCCAAAATTAGGTGAATTTCTGCAATTTTGCTCCAAAATACGAAATTTTCTGCCTTTTTCGCCGAAAATAAGGGGAATTTCTGCCATTTTGCCGCAAAATAAGTGAATTTTCTGCAGTTTTACTGCAAAATAAGGGGAATTTCTGCTTTTTACCCCAAAATTAGGGGAATTTCTGCAATTTTGCTCCAAAATACGGGGAATTTCTGCCTTTTTGCCCGAAAAGAAAGGGAATGTATACCTTTTTGCCATAAAAAAAAAGAAATTTCTTCACTTTTGCCCAAAAATAAGGGGATTTTCCGCCTTTTTGACTCAAAATAAGTGCAATTTCTGCCTTTTCCCCAAAAATAAACGGAATTTCTGTCTTTTTGCCCCAAAATAAAGAAAATTTCTGACTTTTTACCCTGAAATAAGTGAAATTTCTAAAATTTTTCCCCAAAATAAGGGAAATGTCTGCTTTTTGCCTCAAAATAAGGGGAATTTCTCCCTTTTTGCCAACAAATAAGGAGAATTTCAGCCTTTTTTCCTCAAAATAAGAGGAATTTCTGCCTTTTGCCCCAAAATATGGGGAACTTCTGCCTTTTTGCCCCAAAATAAGAAAAATTTCTGCAATTTTGTACCAAAATAAAAGAAATTTCTGCATTTTTGCCCCAAAATAAGAGAAATTTCTGCCTTTTTTCCCTGAAATAAGTGAAATTTTTGCAATTTTGCCCCAAAATAAGGGAAATTTCTGCAATTTTGCCCCAAACTAGAGAAAATTTCTGCAATTTTTCCCCAAATAAGGGGAATTTCTGACTTTTTGCATCCAAAAAAGGAGATTTTTTGTCTTTTGCCCCAAAATAAGGAGAATTTCAGCCTTTTTGCCCGAAAATTATGAGAATTTCTGCAATTTTTCTTCAAAATATGGAAAATTTCTGCCTTTTAGCCCCAAAATAAAGGGAATTTCTGCATTTTTTCCCAATATTAGGGGAATTTCTGCATTTTACCTCTAAATAAGGGAAATTTCTGCATTTTACCTCAAAATAAGAAGAATTTCTGCCTTTTAGCCCAAAATATGAAGAATTTCTGCCTTTTTGTTCCAAAATAATGAATATTTCTTCAATTTTGTACGATAATAAAAGAAATTTTTCCTTTTTGGCCCAAACTAAGGGGAATTTCTAACTTTTTACCCTGAAATAAATGAAATTTCTGCAATTTTGCCCGAAAATAAGGGAAATTTGTGCCTTTTTGCCCCAAAAGAAGGGGAATGTCTGCCTTTTGTCCCAAAATATGGGGAATTTCAACATTTTACCTCAAAATAAGGGGAATTTCTGCTTTTTTGCTCTGACATATGTGAAATTTCTGCAATTTTACCCCAAAATAAGGTGAATTTCTGCTTTTTGCCGAAAAATAATGGGAATTTCTGCCTTTTTGCCCCAAAATAAGAAAAATTTTTGCTTTTTTTTTCTGAAATAAGTGAAATTTCTGCAATTTTGCCTTACAATAAAGGAAATTTCTGCAATTTTTCCCCATAATAAAGCAAATTTCTGCAATTTTGCACCAAAATAAGAGGAATTTCTGTTTTTTTCCCACAAAAAAGGGAAATTTCTGCAATTTTGCCCTAAAATAAGGGTAATTTCTGCCATTTGCCCCAAAATAAAAGAAATTTCTGCCTTTTTGCCACAAAATAAAGATAATTACTGCATGTTTTACCCCAAAATTAGGTGAATTTCTGCAATTTTGCTCCAAAATATGAGGATTTTCTGCCTTATTCGCCAAAAATAAGGGGAATTTCTGGCATTTTGCCGAAAATAAGTGAAATTTCTGCAGTTTTACCCCAAAATAAGGGAAATTTCTGCCTTTTTGCCCAACAATTAGGGGAATTTCTGCAATATTGCTCCAAAATACGGGGAATTTCTGCCTTTTTGCCCGAAAATAAAGGGAATGTATACCTTTTGCTATAAAAAAGGGAAATTTCTATACTTTTGCCCCAAAATAAGAATATTTTCTGCCTTTTTGACTCAAAATAAGTGCAATTTCTGCCTTTTCCCCAAAAATAAACGGAATTTCTGTTTTTTTTGCCCCAAAATAAAGGGAATTTCTGACTTTTTGCCCTTAAATAAGTGAAATTTTTAAAATTTTTCCCCAAAATAAGGGAAATGTCTGCTTTTTGCCCCAAAATAAGGGGAATGTCTGCCTTTTATCCCCAAAATAAAGGGAATTTCTGCATTTTTGTACCGAAATGAAAGAAATATTTTCCTTTTTGCCCCAAAATAAGAGAAATTTTTGCCTTTTCTCCCTGAAATAAGTGAAATTTCTGCAATTTTGCCCCAAAATAAAGGTAATTTCTGCAATTTTTCCCCAAAGTAAAGGAAATTTCTGCAATTTTGCCCCAAATAATGGGAATTTCTGACTTTTTGCACCCGAAAAATGGAGATTTTCTGTCTTTTTGCCCCAAAATAAGGAGAATTTCAGCCTTTTTTTCCGAAAATTATGAGAATTTCTGCAATTTTTCTTCAAAATACGAAAATTTTTTGCGTTTTAGCCCCAAAATAAAGGGAATTTCTGCATTTTGCCACAATTTTAGGGGAATTTCTTCATTTTACCTCTAAATAAGGGGAATTTCTGCATTTTCCCTAAAAATAAGAACAATTTCTGCCTTTTACCCCAAAATATGGGAAATTTTGCCTTTTTGTTCCAAAATAAAGAAAAGTTTTTCAATTTTGTACCATAAAAAAAGAAATTTCTCCTTTTTGCCCCAAAATAAGGGGAATTTCTGACTTTTTACCCAGAAATAAATGAAATTTCTGCAATTTTGCCCGAAAATAAGGGAAATTTGTGCCTTTTTGCCCCAAAATAAGGGGAATTTCTGCCTTTTTCCCCAAAATATTGGGAATTTCAGCATTTTACCTCAAAATATGGGGAATTTGTGCCTTTTTGCCCTGAAATATGTGAAATTTCTGCAAATTTACCCCAAAATAAGGTGAATTTCTGCTTTTTTGCCCCAAAATAATGGGAATTTTGGCCTTTTTGCCCCAAAATAAGAAAAATTTTTGCTTCTTTTTCTGAAATAAGTGAAATTTCTGCAATTTTGCCCTAAAATAAGAGAAATTTCTGCAAATTTTCCCCATAATAAAGCAAATTTCTGCAAATATACCCCAAAATAAGGGGAAATTCTGTTTTTTGCCCCCAAATAAGGGAAATTTCTGCAATTTTGCCCTTAAATAAGGGGAATTTCTGCCATTTGCCCGAAAATAAGGTGAATTTCTGCCTTTTTGCCACAAAATAAAGAAAATTACTGCATGTTTTACCCCAAAATTAGGTGAATTTCTGCAATTTTGCTCCAAAATACGAAATTTTCTGCCTTTTTCGCCGAAAATAAGGGGAATTTCTGCCATTTTGCCGCAAAATAAGTGAATTTTCTGCAGTTTTACTGCAAAATAAGGGGAATTTCTGCTTTTTACCCCAAAATTAGGGGAATTTCTGCAATTTTGCTCCAAAATACGGGGAATTTCTGCCTTTTTGCCCGAAAAGAAAGGGAATGTATACCTTTTTGCCATAAAAAAAAAGAAATTTCTTCACTTTTGCCCAAAAATAAGGGGATTTTCCGCCTTTTTGACTCAAAATAAGTGCAATTTCTGCCTTTTCCCCAAAAATAAACGGAATTTCTGTCTTTTTGCCCCAAAATAAAGAAAATTTCTGACTTTTTACCCTGAAATAAGTGAAATTTCTAAAATTTTTCCCCAAAATAAGGGAAATGTCTGCTTTTTGCCTCAAAATAAGGGGAATTTCTCCCTTTTTGCCAACAAATAAGGAGAATTTCAGCCTTTTTTCCTCAAAATAAGAGGAATTTCTGCCTTTTGCCCCAAAATATGGGGAACTTCTGCCTTTTTGCCCCAAAATAAGAAAAATTTCTGCAATTTTGTACCAAAATAAAAGAAATATCTGCATTTTTGCCCCAAAATAAGAGAAATTTCTGCCTTTTTTCCCTGAAATAAGTGAAATTTTTGCAATTTTGCCCCAAAATAAGGGAAATTTCTGCAATTTTGCCCCAAACTAGAGAAAATTTCTGCAATTTTTCCCCAAATAAGGGGAATTTCTGACTTTTTGCATCCAAAAAAGGAGATTTTTTGTCTTTTGCCCCAAAATAAGGAGAATTTCAGCCTTTTTGCCCGAAAATTATGAGAATTTCTGCAATTTTTCTTCAAAATATGGAAAATTTCTGCCTTTTAGCCCCAAAATAAAGGGAATTTCTGCATTTTTTCCCAATATTAGGGGAATTTCTGCATTTTACCTCTAAATAAGGGAAATTTCTGCATTTTACCTCAAAATAAGAAGAATTTCTGCCTTTTAGCCCAAAATATGAAGAATTTCTGCCTTTTTGTTCCAAAATAATGAATATTTCTTAAATTTTGTACGATAATAAAAGAAATTTTTCCTTTTTGGCCCAAACTAAGGGGAATTTCTAACTTTTTACCCTGAAATAAATGAAATTTCTGCAATTTTGCCCGAAAATAAGGGAAATTTGTGCCTTTTTGCCCCAAAAGAAGGGGAATGTCTGCCTTTTGTCCCAAAATATGGGGAATTTCAACATTTTACCTCAAAATAAGGGGAATTTCTGCTTTTTTGCTCTGACATATGTGAAATTTCTGCAATTTTACCCCAAAATAAGGTGAATTTCTGCTTTTTGCCGAAAAATAATGGGAATTTCTGCCTTTTTGCCCCAAAATAAGAAAAATTTTTGCTTTTTTTTTCTGAAATAAGTGAAATTTCTGCAATTTTGCCTTACAATAAAGGAAATTTCTGCAATTTTTCCCCATAATAAAGCAAATTTCTGCAATTTTGCACCAAAATAAGAGGAATTTCTGTTTTTTTCCCACAAAAAAGGGAAATTTCTGCAATTTTGCCCTAAAATAAGGGTAATTTCTGCCATTTGCCCCAAAATAAAAGAAATTTCTGCCTTTTTGCCACAAAATAAAGATAATTACTGCATGTTTTACCCCAAAATTAGATGAATTTCTGCAATTTTGCTCCAAAATATGAGGATTTTCTGCCTTATTCGCCAAAAATAAGGGGAATTTCTGGCATTTTGCCGAAAATAAGTGAAATTTCTGCGGTTTTACCCCAAAATAAGGGAAATTTCTGCCTTTTTGCCCAACAATTAGGGGAATTTCTGCAATATTGCTCCAAAATACGGGGAATTTCTGCCTTTTTGCCCGAAAATAAAGGGAATGTATACCTTTTGCTATAAAAAAGGGAAATTTCTATACTTTTGCCCCAAACTAAGAATATTTTCTGCCTTTTTGACTCAAAATAAGTGCAATTTCTGCCTTTTCCCCAAAAATAAACGGAATTTCTGTTTTTTTTGCCCCAAAATAAAGGGAATTTCTGACTTTTTGCCCTTAAATAAGTGAAATTTTTAAAATTTTTCCCCAAAATAAGGGAAATGTCTGCTTTTTGCCCCAAAATAAGGGGAATGTCTGCCTTTTATCCCCAAAATAAAGGGAATTTCTGCATTTTTGTACCGAAATGAAAGAAATATTTTCCTTTTTGCCCCAAAATAAGAGAAATTTTTGCCTTTTTTCCCTGAAATAAGTGAAATTTCTGCAATTTTGCCCCAAAATAAAGGTAATTTCTGCAATTTTTCCCCAAAGTAAAGGAAATTTCTGCAATTTTGCCCCAAATAATGGGAATTTCTGACTTTTTGCACCCGAAAAATGGAGATTTTCTGTCTTTTTGCCCCAAAATAAGGAGAATTTCAGCCTTTTTTCCCGAAAATTATGAGAATTTCTGCAATTTTTCTTCAAAATACGAAAATTTTTTGCGTTTTAGCCCCAAAATAAAGGGAATTTCTGCATTTTGCCACAATTTTAGGGGAATTTCTTCATTTTACCTCTAAATAAGGGGAATTTCTGCATTTTCCCTAAAAATAAGAACAATTTCTGCCTTTTACCCCAAAATATGGGAAATTTTGCCTTTTTGTTCCAAAATAAAGAAAAGTTTTTCAATTTTGTACCATAAAAAAAGAAATTTCTCCTTTTTGCCCCAAAATAAGGGGAATTTCTGACTTTTTACCCAGAAATAAATGAAATTTCTGCAATTTTGCCCGAAAATAAGGGAAATTTGTGCCTTTTTGCCCCAAAATAAGGGGAATTTCTGCCTTTTTCCCCAAAATATTGGGAATTTCAGCATTTTACCTCAAAATATGGGGAATTTGTGCCTTTTTGCCCTGAAATATGTGAAATTTCTGCAAATTTACCCCAAAATAAGGTGAATTTCTGCTTTTTTGCCCCAAAATAATGGGAATTTTGGCCTTTTTGCCCCAAAATAAGAAAAATTTTTGCTTCTTTTTCTGAAATAAGTGAAATTTCTGCAATTTTGCCCTAAAATAAGAGAAATTTCTGCAAATTTTCCCCATAATAAAGCAAATTTCTGCAAATATACCCCAAAATAAGGGGAAATTCTGTTTTTTGCCCCCAAATAAGGGAAATTTCTGCAATTTTGCCCTTAAATAAGGGGAATTTCTGCCATTTGCCCGAAAATAAGGTGAATTTCTGCCTTTTTGCCACAAAATAAAGAAAATTACTGCATGTTTTACCCCAAAATTAGGTGAATTTCTGCAATTTTGCTCCAAAATACGAAATTTTCTGCCTTTTTCGCCGAAAATAAGGGGAATTTCTGCCATTTTGCCGCAAAATAAGTGAATTTTCTGCAGTTTTACTGCAAAATAAGGGGAATTTCTGCTTTTTACCCCAAAATTAGGGGAATTTCTGCAATTTTGCTCCAAAATACGGGGAATTTCTGCCTTTTTGCCCGAAAAGAAAGGGAATGTATACCTTTTTGCCATAAAAAAAAAGAAATTTCTTCACTTTTGCCCAAAAATAAGGGGATTTTCCGCCTTTTTGACTCAAAATAAGTGCAATTTCTGCCTTTTCCCCAAAAATAAACGGAATTTCTGTCTTTTTGCCCCAAAATAAAGAAAATTTCTGACTTTTTACCCTGAAATAAGTGAAATTTCTAAAATTTTTCCCCAAAATAAGGGAAATGTCTGCTTTTTGCCTCAAAATAAGGGGAATTTCTCCCTTTTTGCCAACAAATAAGGAGAATTTCAGCCTTTTTTCCTCAAAATAAGAGGAATTTCTGCCTTTTGCCCCAAAATATGGGGAACTTCTGCCTTTTTGCCCCAAAATAAGAAAAATTTCTGCAATTTTGTACCAAAATAAAAGAAATTTCTGCATTTTTGCCCCAAAATAAGAGAAATTTCTGCCTTTTTTCCCTGAAATAAGTGAAATTTTTGCAATTTTGCCCCAAAATAAGGGAAATTTCTGCAATTTTGCCCCAAACTAGAGAAAATTTCTGCAATTTTTCCCCAAATAAGGGGAATTTCTGACTTTTTGCATCCAAAAAAGGAGATTTTTTGTCTTTTGCCCCAAAATAAGGAGAATTTCAGCCTTTTTGCCCGAAAATTATGAGAATTTCTGCAATTTTTCTTCAAAATATGGAAAATTTCTGCCTTTTAGCCCCAAAATAAAGGGAATTTCTGCATTTTTTCCCAATATTAGGGGAATTTCTGCATTTTACCTCTAAATAAGGGAAATTTCTGCATTTTACCTCAAAATAAGAAGAATTTCTGCCTTTTAGCCCAAAATATGAAGAATTTCTGCCTTTTTGTTCCAAAATAATGAATATTTCTTCAATTTTGTACGATAATAAAAGAAATTTTTCCTTTTTGGCCCAAACTAAGGGGAATTTCTAACTTTTTACCCTGAAATAAATGAAATTTCTGCAATTTTGCCCGAAAATAAGGGAAATTTGTGCCTTTTTGCCCCAAAAGAAGGGGAATGTCTGCCTTTTGTCCCAAAATATGGGGAATTTCAACATTTTACCTCAAAATAAGGGGAATTTCTGCTTTTTTGCTCTGACATATGTGAAATTTCTGCAATTTTACCCCAAAATAAGGTGAATTTCTGCTTTTTGCCGAAAAATAATGGGAATTTCTGCCTTTTTGCCCCAAAATAAGAAAAATTTTTGCTTTTTTTTTCTGAAATAAGTGAAATTTCTGCAATTTTGCCTTACAATAAAGGAAATTTCTGCAATTTTTCCCCATAATAAAGCAAATTTCTGCAATTTTGCACCAAAATAAGAGGAATTTCTGTTTTTTTCCCACAAAAAAGGGAAATTTCTGCAATTTTGCCCTAAAATAAGGGTAATTTCTGCCATTTGCCCCAAAATAAAAGAAATTTCTGCCTTTTTGCCACAAAATAAAGATAATTACTGCATGTTTTACCCCAAAATTAGGTGAATTTCTGCAATTTTGCTCCAAAATATGAGGATTTTCTGCCTTATTCGCCAAAAATAAGGGGAATTTCTGGCATTTTGCCGAAAATAAGTGAAATTTCTGCAGTTTTACCCCAAAATAAGGGAAATTTCTGCCTTTTTGCCCAACAATTAGGGGAATTTCTGCAATATTGCTCCAAAATACGGGGAATTTCTGCCTTTTTGCCCGAAAATAAAGGGAATGTATACCTTTTGCTATAAAAAAGGGAAATTTCTATACTTTTGCCCCAAAATAAGAATATTTTCTGCCTTTTTGACTCAAAATAAGTGCAATTTCTGCCTTTTCCCCAAAAATAAACGGAATTTCTGTTTTTTTTGCCCCAAAATAAAGGGAATTTCTGACTTTTTGCCCTTAAATAAGTGAAATTTTTAAAATTTTTCCCCAAAATAAGGGAAATGTCTGCTTTTTGCCCCAAAATAAGGGGAATGTCTGCCTTTTATCCCCAAAATAAAGGGAATTTCTGCATTTTTGTACCGAAATGAAAGAAATATTTTCCTTTTTGCCCCAAAATAAGAGAAATTTTTGCCTTTTCTCCCTGAAATAAGTGAAATTTCTGCAATTTTGCCCCAAAATAAAGGTAATTTCTGCAATTTTTCCCCAAAGTAAAGGAAATTTCTGCAATTTTGCCCCAAATAATGGGAATTTCTGACTTTTTGCACCCGAAAAATGGAGATTTTCTGTCTTTTTGCCCCAAAATAAGGAGAATTTCAGCCTTTTTTCCCGAAAATTATGAGAATTTCTGCAATTTTTCTTCAAAATACGAAAATTTTTTGCGTTTTAGCCCCAAAATAAAGGGAATTTCTGCATTTTGCCACAATTTTAGGGGAATTTCTTCATTTTACCTCTAAATAAGGGGAATTTCTGCATTTTCCCTAAAAATAAGAACAATTTCTGCCTTTTACCCCAAAATATGGGAAATTTTGCCTTTTTGTTCCAAAATAAAGAAAAGTTTTTCAATTTTGTACCATAAAAAAAGAAATTTCTCCTTTTTGCCCCAAAATAAGGGGAATTTCTGACTTTTTACCCAGAAATAAATGAAATTTCTGCAATTTTGCCCGAAAATAAGGGAAATTTGTGCCTTTTTGCCCCAAAATAAGGGGAATTTCTGCCTTTTTCCCCAAAATATTGGGAATTTCAGCATTTTACCTCAAAATATGGGGAATTTGTGCCTTTTTGCCCTGAAATATGTGAAATTTCTGCAAATTTACCCCAAAATAAGGTGAATTTCTGCTTTTTTGCCCCAAAATAATGGGAATTTTGGCCTTTTTGCCCCAAAATAAGAAAAATTTTTGCTTCTTTTTCTGAAATAAGTGAAATTTCTGCAATTTTGCCCTAAAATAAGAGAAATTTCTGCAAATTTTCCCCATAATAAAGCAAATTTCTGCAAATATACCCCAAAATAAGGGGAAATTCTGTTTTTTGCCCCCAAATAAGGGAAATTTCTGCAATTTTGCCCTTAAATAAGGGGAATTTCTGCCATTTGCCCGAAAATAAGGTGAATTTCTGCCTTTTTGCCACAAAATAAAGAAAATTACTGCATGTTTTACCCCAAAATTAGGTGAATTTCTGCAATTTTGCTCCAAAATACGAAATTTTCTGCCTTTTTCGCCGAAAATAAGGGGAATTTCTGCCATTTTGCCGCAAAATAAGTGAATTTTCTGCAGTTTTACTGCAAAATAAGGGGAATTTCTGCTTTTTACCCCAAAATTAGGGGAATTTCTGCAATTTTGCTCCAAAATACGGGGAATTTCTGCCTTTTTGCCCGAAAAGAAAGGGAATGTATACCTTTTTGCCATAAAAAAAAAGAAATTTCTTCACTTTTGCCCAAAAATAAGGGGATTTTCCGCCTTTTTGACTCAAAATAAGTGCAATTTCTGCCTTTTCCCCAAAAATAAACGGAATTTCTGTCTTTTTGCCCCAAAATAAAGAAAATTTCTGACTTTTTACCCTGAAATAAGTGAAATTTCTAAAATTTTTCCCCAAAATAAGGGAAATGTCTGCTTTTTGCCTCAAAATAAGGGGAATTTCTCCCTTTTTGCCAACAAATAAGGAGAATTTCAGCCTTTTTTCCTCAAAATAAGAGGAATTTCTGCCTTTTGCCCCAAAATATGGGGAACTTCTGCCTTTTTGCCCCAAAATAAGAAAAATTTCTGCAATTTTGTACCAAAATAAAAGAAATTTCTGCATTTTTGCCCCAAAATAAGAGAAATTTCTGCCTTTTTTCCCTGAAATAAGTGAAATTTTTGCAATTTTGCCCCAAAATAAGGGAAATTTCTGCAATTTTGCCCCAAACTAGAGAAAATTTCTGCAATTTTTCCCCAAATAAGGGGAATTTCTGACTTTTTGCATCCAAAAAAGGAGATTTTTTGTCTTTTGCCCCAAAATAAGGAGAATTTCAGCCTTTTTGCCCGAAAATTATGAGAATTTCTGCAATTTTTCTTCAAAATATGGAAAATTTCTGCCTTTTAGCCCCAAAATAAAGGGAATTTCTGCATTTTTTCCCAATATTAGGGGAATTTCTGCATTTTACCTCTAAATAAGGGAAATTTCTGCATTTTACCTCAAAATAAGAAGAATTTCTGCCTTTTAGCCCAAAATATGAAGAATTTCTGCCTTTTTGTTCCAAAATAATGAATATTTCTTAAATTTTGTACGATAATAAAAGAAATTTTTCCTTTTTGGCCCAAACTAAGGGGAATTTCTAACTTTTTACCCTGAAATAAATGAAATTTCTGCAATTTTGCCCGAAAATAAGGGAAATTTGTGCCTTTTTGCCCCAAAAGAAGGGGAATGTCTGCCTTTTGTCCCAAAATATGGGGAATTTCAACATTTTACCTCAAAATAAGGGGAATTTCTGCTTTTTTGCTCTGACATATGTGAAATTTCTGCAATTTTACCCCAAAATAAGGTGAATTTCTGCTTTTTGCCGAAAAATAATGGGAATTTCTGCCTTTTTGCCCCAAAATAAGAAAAATTTTTGCTTTTTTTTTCTGAAATAAGTGAAATTTCTGCAATTTTGCCTTACAATAAAGGAAATTTCTGCAATTTTTCCCCATAATAAAGCAAATTTCTGCAATTTTGCACCAAAATAAGAGGAATTTCTGTTTTTTTCCCACAAAAAAGGGAAATTTCTGCAATTTTGCCCTAAAATAAGGGTAATTTCTGCCATTTGCCCCAAAATAAAAGAAATTTCTGCCTTTTTGCCACAAAATAAAGATAATTACTGCATGTTTTACCCCAAAATTAGATGAATTTCTGCAATTTTGCTCCAAAATATGAGGATTTTCTGCCTTATTCGCCAAAAATAAGGGGAATTTCTGGCATTTTGCCGAAAATAAGTGAAATTTCTGCGGTTTTACCCCAAAATAAGGGAAATTTCTGCCTTTTTGCCCAACAATTAGGGGAATTTCTGCAATATTGCTCCAAAATACGGGGAATTTCTGCCTTTTTGCCCGAAAATAAAGGGAATGTATACCTTTTGCTATAAAAAAGGGAAATTTCTATACTTTTGCCCCAAAATAAGAATATTTTCTGCCTTTTTGACTCAAAATAAGTGCAATTTCTGCCTTTTCCCCAAAAATAAACGGAATTTCTGTTTTTTTTGCCCCAAAATAAAGGGAATTTCTGACTTTTTGCCCTTAAATAAGTGAAATTTTTAAAATTTTTCCCCAAAATAAGGGAAATGTCTGCTTTTTGCCCCAAAATAAGGGGAATGTCTGCCTTTTATCCCCAAAATAAAGGGAATTTCTGCATTTTTGTACCGAAATGAAAGAAATATTTTCCTTTTTGCCCCAAAATAAGAGAAATTTTTGCCTTTTTTCCCTGAAATAAGTGAAATTTCTGCAATTTTGCCCCAAAATAAAGGTAATTTCTGCAATTTTTCCCCAAAGTAAAGGAAATTTCTGCAATTTTGCCCCAAATAATGGGAATTTCTGACTTTTTGCACCCGAAAAATGGAGATTTTCTGTCTTTTTGCCCCAAAATAAGGAGAATTTCAGCCTTTTTTCCCGAAAATTATGAGAATTTCTGCAATTTTTCTTCAAAATACGAAAATTTTTTGCGTTTTAGCCCCAAAATAAAGGGAATTTCTGCATTTTGCCACAATTTTAGGGGAATTTCTTCATTTTACCTCTAAATAAGGGGAATTTCTGCATTTTCCCTAAAAATAAGAACAATTTCTGCCTTTTACCCCAAAATATGGGAAATTTTGCCTTTTTGTTCCAAAATAAAGAAAAGTTTTTCAATTTTGTACCATAAAAAAAGAAATTTCTCCTTTTTGCCCCAAAATAAGGGGAATTTCTGACTTTTTACCCAGAAATAAATGAAATTTCTGCAATTTTGCCCGAAAATAAGGGAAATTTGTGCCTTTTTGCCCCAAAATAAGGGGAATTTCTGCCTTTTTCCCCAAAATATTGGGAATTTCAGCATTTTACCTCAAAATATGGGGAATTTGTGCCTTTTTGCCCTGAAATATGTGAAATTTCTGCAAATTTACCCCAAAATAAGGTGAATTTCTGCTTTTTTGCCCCAAAATAATGGGAATTTTGGCCTTTTTGCCCCAAAATAAGAAAAATTTTTGCTTCTTTTTCTGAAATAAGTGAAATTTCTGCAATTTTGCCCTAAAATAAGAGAAATTTCTGCAAATTTTCCCCATAATAAAGCAAATTTCTGCAAATATACCCCAAAATAAGGGGAAATTCTGTTTTTTGCCCCCAAATAAGGGAAATTTCTGCAATTTTGCCCTTAAATAAGGGGAATTTCTGCCATTTGCCCGAAAATAAGGTGAATTTCTGCCTTTTTGCCACAAAATAAAGAAAATTACTGCATGTTTTACCCCAAAATTAGGTGAATTTCTGCAATTTTGCTCCAAAATACGAAATTTTCTGCCTTTTTCGCCGAAAATAAGGGGAATTTCTGCCATTTTGCCGCAAAATAAGTGAATTTTCTGCAGTTTTACTGCAAAATAAGGGGAATTTCTGCTTTTTACCCCAAAATTAGGGGAATTTCTGCAATTTTGCTCCAAAATACGGGGAATTTCTGCCTTTTTGCCCGAAAAGAAAGGGAATGTATACCTTTTTGCCATAAAAAAAAAGAAATTTCTTCACTTTTGCCCAAAAATAAGGGGATTTTCCGCCTTTTTGACTCAAAATAAGTGCAATTTCTGCCTTTTCCCCAAAAATAAACGGAATTTCTGTCTTTTTGCCCCAAAATAAAGAAAATTTCTGACTTTTTACCCTGAAATAAGTGAAATTTCTAAAATTTTTCCCCAAAATAAGGGAAATGTCTGCTTTTTGCCTCAAAATAAGGGGAATTTCTCCCTTTTTGCCAACAAATAAGGAGAATTTCAGCCTTTTTTCCTCAAAATAAGAGGAATTTCTGCCTTTTGCCCCAAAATATGGGGAACTTCTGCCTTTTTGCCCCAAAATAAGAAAAATTTCTGCAATTTTGTACCAAAATAAAAGAAATTTCTGCATTTTTGCCCCAAAATAAGAGAAATTTCTGCCTTTTTTCCCTGAAATAAGTGAAATTTTTGCAATTTTGCCCCAAAATAAGGGAAATTTCTGCAATTTTGCCCCAAACTAGAGAAAATTTCTGCAATTTTTCCCCAAATAAGGGGAATTTCTGACTTTTTGCATCCAAAAAAGGAGATTTTTTGTCTTTTGCCCCAAAATAAGGAGAATTTCAGCCTTTTTGCCCGAAAATTATGAGAATTTCTGCAATTTTTCTTCAAAATATGGAAAATTTCTGCCTTTTAGCCCCAAAATAAAGGGAATTTCTGCATTTTTTCCCAATATTAGGGGAATTTCTGCATTTTACCTCTAAATAAGGGAAATTTCTGCATTTTACCTCAAAATAAGAAGAATTTCTGCCTTTTAGCCCAAAATATGAAGAATTTCTGCCTTTTTGTTCCAAAATAATGAATATTTCTTCAATTTTGTACGATAATAAAAGAAATTTTTCCTTTTTGGCCCAAACTAAGGGGAATTTCTAACTTTTTACCCTGAAATAAATGAAATTTCTGCAATTTTGCCCGAAAATAAGGGAAATTTGTGCCTTTTTGCCCCAAAAGAAGGGGAATGTCTGCCTTTTGTCCCAAAATATGGGGAATTTCAACATTTTACCTCAAAATAAGGGGAATTTCTGCTTTTTTGCTCTGACATATGTGAAATTTCTGCAATTTTACCACAAAATAAGGTGAATTTCTGCTTTTTGCCGAAAAATAATGGGAATTTCTGCCTTTTTGCCCCAAAATAAGAAAAATTTTTGCTTTTTTTTTCTGAAATAAGTGAAATTTCTGCAATTTTGCCTTACAATAAAGGAAATTTCTGCAATTTTTCCCCATAATAAAGCAAATTTCTGCAATTTTGCACCAAAATAAGAGGAATTTCTGTTTTTTTCCCACAAAAAAGGGAAATTTCTGCAATTTTGCCCTAAAATAAGGGTAATTTCTGCCATTTGCCCCAAAATAAAAGAAATTTCTGCCTTTTTGCCACAAAATAAAGATAATTACTGCATGTTTTACCCCAAAATTAGGTGAATTTCTGCAATTTTGCTCCAAAATATGAGGATTTTCTGCCTTATTTGCCAAAAATAAGGGGAATTTCTGGCATTTTGCCGAAAATAAGTGAAATTTCTGCAGTTTTACCCCAAAATAAGGGAAATTTCTGCCTTTTTGCCCAACAATTAGGGGAATTTCTGCAATATTGCTCCAAAATACGGGGAATTTCTGCCTTTTTGCCCGAAAATAAAGGGAATGTATACCTTTTGCTATAAAAAAGGGAAATTTCTATACTTTTGCCCCAAAATAAGAATATTTTCTGCCTTTTTGACTCAAAATAAGTGCAATTTCTGCCTTTTCCCCAAAAATAAACGGAATTTCTGTTTTTTTTGCCCCAAAATAAAGGGAATTTCTGACTTTTTGCCCTTAAATAAGTGAAATTTTTAAAATTTTTCCCCAAAATAAGGGAAATGTCTGCTTTTTGCCCCAAAATAAGGGGAATGTCTGCCTTTTATCCCCAAAATAAAGGGAATTTCTGCATTTTTGTACCGAAATGAAAGAAATATTTTCCTTTTTGCCCCAAAATAAGAGAAATTTTTGCCTTTTTTCCCTGAAATAAGTGAAATTTCTGCAATTTTGCCCCAAAATAAAGGTAATTTCTGCAATTTTTCCCCAAAGTAAAGGAAATTTCTGCAATTTTGCCCCAAATAATGGGAATTTCTGACTTTTTGCACCCGAAAAATGGAGATTTTCTGTCTTTTTGCCCCAAAATAAGGAGAATTTCAGCCTTTTTTCCCGAAAATTATGAGAATTTCTGCAATTTTTCTTCAAAATACGAAAATTTTTTGCGTTTTAGCCCCAAAATAAAGGGAATTTCTGCATTTTGCCACAATTTTAGGGGAATTTCTTCATTTTACCTCTAAATAAGGGGAATTTCTGCATTTTCCCTAAAAATAAGAACAATTTCTGCCTTTTACCCCAAAATATGGGAAATTTTGCCTTTTTGTTCCAAAATAAAGAAAAGTTTTTCAATTTTGTACCATAAAAAAAGAAATTTCTCCTTTTTGCCCCAAAATAAGGGGAATTTCTGACTTTTTACCCAGAAATAAATGAAATTTCTGCAATTTTGCCCGAAAATAAGGGAAATTTGTGCCTTTTTGCCCCAAAATAAGGGGAATTTCTGCCTTTTTCCCCAAAATATTGGGAATTTCAGCATTTTACCTCAAAATATGGGGAATTTGTGCCTTTTTGCCCTGAAATATGTGAAATTTCTGCAAATTTACCCCAAAATAAGGTGAATTTCTGCTTTTTTGCCCCAAAATAATGGGAATTTTGGCCTTTTTGCCCCAAAATAAGAAAAATTTTTGCTTCTTTTTCTGAAATAAGTGAAATTTCTGCAATTTTGCCCTAAAATAAGAGAAATTTCTGCAAATTTTCCCCATAATAAAGCAAATTTCTGCAAATATACCCCAAAATAAGGGGAAATTCTGTTTTTTGCCCCCAAATAAGGGAAATTTCTGCAATTTTGCCCTTAAATAAGGGGAATTTCTGCCATTTGCCCGAAAATAAGGTGAATTTCTGCCTTTTTGCCACAAAATAAAGAAAATTACTGCATGTTTTACCCCAAAATTAGGTGAATTTCTGCAATTTTGCTCCAAAATACGAAATTTTCTGCCTTTTTCGCCGAAAATAAGGGGAATTTCTGCCATTTTGCCGCAAAATAAGTGAATTTTCTGCAGTTTTACTGCAAAATAAGGGGAATTTCTGCTTTTTACCCCAAAATTAGGGGAATTTCTGCAATTTTGCTCCAAAATACGGGGAATTTCTGCCTTTTTGCCCGAAAAGAAAGGGAATGTATACCTTTTTGCCATAAAAAAAAAGAAATTTCTTCACTTTTGCCCAAAAATAAGGGGATTTTCCGCCTTTTTGACTCAAAATAAGTGCAATTTCTGCCTTTTCCCCAAAAATAAACGGAATTTCTGTCTTTTTGCCCCAAAATAAAGAAAATTTCTGACTTTTTACCCTGAAATAAGTGAAATTTCTAAAATTTTTCCCCAAAATAAGGGAAATGTCTGCTTTTTGCCTCAAAATAAGGGGAATTTCTCCCTTTTTGCCAACAAATAAGGAGAATTTCAGCCTTTTTTCCTCAAAATAAGAGGAATTTCTGCCTTTTGCCCCAAAATATGGGGAACTTCTGCCTTTTTGCCCCAAAATAAGAAAAATTTCTGCAATTTTGTACCAAAATAAAAGAAATTTCTGCATTTTTGCCCCAAAATAAGAGAAATTTCTGCCTTTTTTCCCTGAAATAAGTGAAATTTTTGCAATTTTGCCCCAAAATAAGGGAAATTTCTGCAATTTTGCCCCAAACTAGAGAAAATTTCTGCAATTTTTCCCCAAATAAGGGGAATTTCTGACTTTTTGCATCCAAAAAAGGAGATTTTTTGTCTTTTGCCCCAAAATAAGGAGAATTTCAGCCTTTTTGCCCGAAAATTATGAGAATTTCTGCAATTTTTCTTCAAAATATGGAAAATTTCTGCCTTTTAGCCCCAAAATAAAGGGAATTTCTGCATTTTTTCCCAATATTAGGGGAATTTCTGCATTTTACCTCTAAATAAGGGAAATTTCTGCATTTTACCTCAAAATAAGAAGAATTTCTGCCTTTTAGCCCAAAATATGAAGAATTTCTGCCTTTTTGTTCCAAAATAATGAATATTTCTTCAATTTTGTACGATAATAAAAGAAATTTTTCCTTTTTGGCCCAAACTAAGGGGAATTTCTAACTTTTTACCCTGAAATAAATGAAATTTCTGCAATTTTGCCCGAAAATAAGGGAAATTTGTGCCTTTTTGCCCCAAAAGAAGGGGAATGTCTGCCTTTTGTCCCAAAATATGGGGAATTTCAACATTTTACCTCAAAATAAGGGGAATTTCTGCTTTTTTGCTCTGACATATGTGAAATTTCTGCAATTTTACCCCAAAATAAGGTGAATTTCTGCTTTTTGCCGAAAAATAATGGGAATTTCTGCCTTTTTGCCCCAAAATAAGAAAAATTTTTGCTTTTTTTTTTCTGAAATAAGTGAAATTTCTGCAATTTTGCCTTACAATAAAGGAAATTTCTGCAATTTTTCCCCATAATAAAGCAAATTTCTGCAATTTTGCACCAAAATAAGAGGAATTTCTGTTTTTTTCCCACAAAAAAGGGAAATTTCTGCAATTTTGCCCTAAAATAAGGGTAATTTCTGCCATTTGCCCCAAAATAAAAGAAATTTCTGCCTTTTTGCCACAAAATAAAGATAATTACTGCATGTTTTACCCCAAAATTAGATGAATTTCTGCAATTTTGCTCCAAAATATGAGGATTTTCTGCCTTATTCGCCAAAAATAAGGGGAATTTCTGGCATTTTGCCGAAAATAAGTGAAATTTCTGCGGTTTTACCCCAAAATAAGGGAAATTTCTGCCTTTTTGCCCAACAATTAGGGGAATTTCTGCAATATTGCTCCAAAATACGGGGAATTTCTGCCTTTTTGCCCGAAAATAAAGGGAATGTATACCTTTTGCTATAAAAAAGGGAAATTTCTATACTTTTGCCCCAAAATAAGAATATTTTCTGCCTTTTTGACTCAAAATAAGTGCAATTTCTGCCTTTTCCCCAAAAATAAACGGAATTTCTGTTTTTTTTGCCCCAAAATAAAGGGAATTTCTGACTTTTTGCCCTTAAATAAGTGAAATTTTTAAAATTTTTCCCCAAAATAAGGGAAATGTCTGCTTTTTGCCCCAAAATAAGGGGAATGTCTGCCTTTTATCCCCAAAATAAAGGGAATTTCTGCATTTTTGTACCGAAATGAAAGAAATATTTTCCTTTTTGCCCCAAAATAAGAGAAATTTTTGCCTTTTTTCCCTGAAATAAGTGAAATTTCTGCAATTTTGCCCCAAAATAAAGGTAATTTCTGCAATTTTTCCCCAAAGTAAAGGAAATTTCTGCAATTTTGCCCCAAATAATGGGAATTTCTGACTTTTTGCACCCGAAAAATGGAGATTTTCTGTCTTTTTGCCCCAAAATAAGGAGAATTTCAGCCTTTTTTCCCGAAAATTATGAGAATTTCTGCAATTTTTCTTCAAAATACGAAAATTTTTTGCGTTTTAGCCCCAAAATAAAGGGAATTTCTGCATTTTGCCACAATTTTAGGGGAATTTCTTCATTTTACCTCTAAATAAGGGGAATTTCTGCATTTTCCCTAAAAATAAGAACAATTTCTGCCTTTTACCCCAAAATATGGGAAATTTTGCCTTTTTGTTCCAAAATAAAGAAAAGTTTTTCAATTTTGTACCATAAAAAAAGAAATTTCTCCTTTTTGCCCCAAAATAAGGGGAATTTCTGACTTTTTACCCAGAAATAAATGAAATTTCTGCAATTTTGCCCGAAAATAAGGGAAATTTGTGCCTTTTTGCCCCAAAATAAGGGGAATTTCTGCCTTTTTCCCCAAAATATTGGGAATTTCAGCATTTTACCTCAAAATATGGGGAATTTGTGCCTTTTTGCCCTGAAATATGTGAAATTTCTGCAAATTTACCCCAAAATAAGGTGAATTTCTGCTTTTTTGCCCCAAAATAATGGGAATTTTGGCCTTTTTGCCCCAAAATAAGAAAAATTTTTGCTTCTTTTTCTGAAATAAGTGAAATTTCTGCAATTTTGCCCTAAAATAAGAGAAATTTCTGCAAATTTTCCCCATAATAAAGCAAATTTCTGCAAATATACCCCAAAATAAGGGGAAATTCTGTTTTTTGCCCCCAAATAAGGGAAATTTCTGCAATTTTGCCCTTAAATAAGGGGAATTTCTGCCATTTGCCCGAAAATAAGGTGAATTTCTGCCTTTTTGCCACAAAATAAAGAAAATTACTGCATGTTTTACCCCAAAATTAGGTGAATTTCTGCAATTTTGCTCCAAAATACGAAATTTTCTGCCTTTTTCGCCGAAAATAAGGGGAATTTCTGCCATTTTGCCGCAAAATAAGTGAATTTTCTGCAGTTTTACTGCAAAATAAGGGGAATTTCTGCTTTTTACCCCAAAATTAGGGGAATTTCTGCAATTTTGCTCCAAAATACGGGGAATTTCTGCCTTTTTGCCCGAAAAGAAAGGGAATGTATACCTTTTTGCCATAAAAAAAAAGAAATTTCTTCACTTTTGCCCAAAAATAAGGGGATTTTCCGCCTTTTTGACTCAAAATAAGTGCAATTTCTGCCTTTTCCCCAAAAATAAACGGAATTTCTGTCTTTTTGCCCCAAAATAAAGAAAATTTCTGACTTTTTACCCTGAAATAAGTGAAATTTCTAAAATTTTTCCCCAAAATAAGGGAAATGTCTGCTTTTTGCCTCAAAATAAGGGGAATTTCTCCCTTTTTGCCAACAAATAAGGAGAATTTCAGCCTTTTTTCCTCAAAATAAGAGGAATTTCTGCCTTTTGCCCCAAAATATGGGGAACTTCTGCCTTTTTGCCCCAAAATAAGAAAAATTTCTGCAATTTTGTACCAAAATAAAAGAAATTTCTGCATTTTTGCCCCAAAATAAGAGAAATTTCTGCCTTTTTTCCCTGAAATAAGTGAAATTTTTGCAATTTTGCCCCAAAATAAGGGAAATTTCTGCAATTTTGCCCCAAACTAGAGAAAATTTCTGCAATTTTTCCCCAAATAAGGGGAATTTCTGACTTTTTGCATCCAAAAAAGGAGATTTTTTGTCTTTTGCCCCAAAATAAGGAGAATTTCAGCCTTTTTGCCCGAAAATTATGAGAATTTCTGCAATTTTTCTTCAAAATATGGAAAATTTCTGCCTTTTAGCCCCAAAATAAAGGGAATTTCTGCATTTTTTCCCAATATTAGGGGAATTTCTGCATTTTACCTCTAAATAAGGGAAATTTCTGCATTTTACCTCAAAATAAGAAGAATTTCTGCCTTTTAGCCCAAAATATGAAGAATTTCTGCCTTTTTGTTCCAAAATAATGAATATTTCTTCAATTTTGTACGATAATAAAAGAAATTTTTCCTTTTTGGCCCAAACTAAGGGGAATTTCTAACTTTTTACCCTGAAATAAATGAAATTTCTGCAATTTTGCCCGAAAATAAGGGAAATTTGTGCCTTTTTGCCCCAAAAGAAGGGGAATGTCTGCCTTTTGTCCCAAAATATGGGGAATTTCAACATTTTACCTCAAAATAAGGGGAATTTCTGCTTTTTTGCTCTGACATATGTGAAATTTCTGCAATTTTACCCCAAAATAAGGTGAATTTCTGCTTTTTGCCGAAAAATAATGGGAATTTCTGCCTTTTTGCCCCAAAATAAGAAAAATTTTTGCTTTTTTTTTCTGAAATAAGTGAAATTTCTGCAATTTTGCCTTACAATAAAGGAAATTTCTGCAATTTTTCCCCATAATAAAGCAAATTTCTGCAATTTTGCACCAAAATAAGAGGAATTTCTGTTTTTTTCCCACAAAAAAGGGAAATTTCTGCAATTTTGCCCTAAAATAAGGGTAATTTCTGCCATTTGCCCCAAAATAAAAGAAATTTCTGCCTTTTTGCCACAAAATAAAGATAATTACTGCATGTTTTACCCCAAAATTAGATGAATTTCTGCAATTTTGCTCCAAAATATGAGGATTTTCTGCCTTATTCGCCAAAAATAAGGGGAATTTCTGGCATTTTGCCGAAAATAAGTGAAATTTCTGCAGTTTTACCCCAAAATAAGGGAAATTTCTGCCTTTTTGCCCAACAATTAGGGGAATTTCTGCAATATTGCTCCAAAATACGGGGAATTTCTGCCTTTTTGCCCGAAAATAAAGGGAATGTATACCTTTTGCTATAAAAAAGGGAAATTTCTATACTTTTGCCCCAAAATAAGAATACTTTCTGCCTTTTTGACTCAAAATAAGTGCAATTTCTGCCTTTTCCCCAAAAATAAACGGAATTTCTGTTTTTTTTGCCCCAAAATAAAGGGAATTTCTGACTTTTTGCCCTTAAATAAGTGAAATTTTTAAAATTTTTCCCCAAAATAAGGGAAATGTCTGCTTTTTGCCCCAAAATAAGGGGAATGTCTGCCTTTTATCCCCAAAATAAAGGGAATTTCTGCATTTTTGTACCGAAATGAAAGAAATATTTTCCTTTTTGCCCCAAAATAAGAGAAATTTTTGCCTTTTTTCCCTGAAATAAGTGAAATTTCTGCAATTTTGCCCCAAAATAAAGGTAATTTCTGCAATTTTTCCCCAAAGTAAAGGAAATTTCTGCAATTTTGCCCCAAATAATGGGAATTTCTGACTTTTTGCACCCGAAAAATGGAGATTTTCTGTCTTTTTGCCCCAAAATAAGGAGAATTTCAGCCTTTTTTCCCGAAAATTATGAGAATTTCTGCAATTTTTCTTCAAAATACGAAAATTTTTTGCGTTTTAGCCCCAAAATAAAGGGAATTTCTGCATTTTGCCACAATTTTAGGGGAATTTCTTCATTTTACCTCTAAATAAGGGGAATTTCTGCATTTTCCCTAAAAATAAGAACAATTTCTGCCTTTTACCCCAAAATATGGGGAATTTTGCCTTTTTGTTCCAAAATAAAGAAAAGTTTTTCAATTTTGTACCATAAAAAAAGAAATTTCTCCTTTTTGCCCCAAAATAAGGGGAATTTCTGACTTTTTACCCAGATATAAATGAAATTTCTGCAATTTTGCCCGAAAATAAGGGAAATTTGTGCCTTTTTGCCCCAAAATAAGGGGAATGTCTGCCTTTTGTCCCAAAATATGGGGAATTTCAACATTTTACCTCAAAATAAGGGGAATTTCTGCTTTTTTGCTCTGACATATGTGAAATTTCTGCAATTTTACCCCAAAATAAGGTGAATTTCTGCTTTTTGCCGAAAAATAATGGGAATTTCTGCCTTTTTGCCCCAAAATAAGAAAAATTTTTGCTTTTTTTTTCTGAAATAAGTGAAATTTCTGCAATTTTGCCTTACAATAAAGGAAATTTCTGCAATTTTTCCCCATAATAAAGCAAATTTCTGCAATTTTGCACCAAAATAAGAGGAATTTCTGTTTTTTTCCCACAAAAAAGGGAAATTTCTGCAATTTTGCCCTAAAATAAGGGTAATTTCTGCCATTTGCCCCAAAATAAAAGAAATTTCTGCCTTTTTGCCACAAAATAAAGATAATTACTGCATGTTTTACCCCAAAATTAGGTGAATTTCTGCAATTTTGCTCCAAAATATGAGGATTTTCTGCCTTATTCGCCAAAAATAAGGGGAATTTCTGGCATTTTGCCGAAAATAAGTGAAATTTCTGCAGTTTTACCCCAAAATAAGGGAAATTTCTGCCTTTTTGCCCAACAATTAGGGGAATTTCTGCAATATTGCTCCAAAATACGGGGAATTTCTGCCTTTTTGCCCGAAAATAAAGGGAATGTATACCTTTTGCTATAAAAAAGGGAAATTTCTATACTTTTGCCCCAAAATAAGAATATTTTCTGACTTTTTGACTCAAAATAAGTGCAATTTCTGCCTTTTCCCCAAAAATAAACGGAATTTCTGTTTTTTTGCCCCAAAATAAAGGGAATTTCTGACTTTTTGCCCTTAAATAAGTGAAATTTTTAAAATTTTTCCCCAAAATAAGGGAAATGTCTGCTTTTTGCCCCAAAATAAGGGGAATGTCTGCCTTTTAGCCCCAAAATAAAGGGAATTTCTGCATTTTTGTACCGAAATGAAAGAAATATTTTCCTTTTTGCCCCAAAATAAGAGAAATTTTTGCCTTTTTTCCCTGAAATAAGTGAAATTTCTGCAATTTTGCCCCAAAATAAAGGTAATTTCAGCAATTTTTCCCCAAAGTAAAGGAAATTTCTGCAATTTTGCCCCAAATAATGGGAATTTCTGACTTTTTGCACCCGAAAAATGGAGATTTTCTGTCTTTTTGCCCCAAAATAAGGAGAATTTCAGCCTTTTTTCCTGAAAATTATGAGAATTTCTGCAATTTTTCTTCAAAATACGAAAATTTTTTGCGTTTTAGCCCCAAAATAAAGGGAATTTCTGCATTTTGCCACAATTTTAGGGGAATTTCTTCATTTTACCTCTAAATAAGGGGAATTTCTGCATTTTCCCTAAAAATAAGAACAATTTCTGCCTTTTACCCCAAAATATGGGGAATTTTGCCTTTTTGTTCCAAAATAAAGAAAAGTTTTTCAATTTTGTACCATAAAAAAAGAAATTTCTCCTTTTTGCCCCAAAATAAGGGGAATTTCTGACTTTTTACCCAGAAATAAATGAAATTTCTGCAATTTTGCCCGAAAATAAGGGAAATTTGTGCCTTTTTGCCCCAAAATAAGGGGAATTTCTGCCTTTTTCCCCAAAATATTGGGAATTTCAGCATTTTACCTCAAAATATGGGGAATTTGTGCCTTTTTGCCCTGAAATATGTGAAATTTCTGCAAATTTACCCCAAAATAAGGTGAATTTCTGCTTTTTTGCCCCAAAATAATGGGAATTTTGGCCTTTTTGCCCCAAAATAAGAAAAATTTTTGCTTCTTTTTCTGAAATAAGTGAAATTTCTGCAATTTTGCCCTAAAATAAGAGAAATTTCTGCAAATTTTCCCCATAATAAAGCAAATTTCTGCAAATTTACCCCAAAATAAGGGGAAATTCTGTTTTTTGCCCCCAAATAAGGGAAATTTCTGCAATTTTGCCCTTAAATAAGGGGAATTTCTGCCATTTGCCCGAAAATAAGGTGAATTTCTGCCTTTTTGCCACAAAATAAAGAAAATTACTGCATGTTTTACCCCAAAATTAGGTGAATTTCTGCAATTTTGCTCCAAAATACGAAATTTTCTGCCTCTTTCGCCGAAAATAAGGGGAATTTCTACCATTTTGCCGCAAAATAAGTGAATTTTCTGCAGTTTTACTGCAAAATAAGGGGAATTTCTGCTTTTTACCCCAAAATTAGGGGAATTTCTGCAATTTTGCTCCAAAATACGGGGAATTTCTGCCTTTTTGCCCGAAAAGAAAGGGAATGTATACCTTTTTGCCATAAAAAAAAAGAAATTTCTTCACTTTTGCCCAAAAATAAGGGGATTTTCGCCTTTTTGACTCAAAATAAGTGCAATTTCTGCCTTTTCCCCAAAAATAAAAGGAATTTCTGTCTTTTTGCCCCAAAATAAAGAAAATTTCTGACTTTTTACCCTGAAATAAGTGAAATTTCTAAAATTTTTCCCCAAAATAAGGGAAATGTCTGCTTTTTGCCTCAAAATAAGGGGAATTTCTCCCTTTTTGCCAACAAATAAGGAGAATTTCAGCCTTTTTTCCTCAAAATAAGAGGAATTTCTGCCTTTTGCCCCAAAATATGGGTAACTTCTGCCTTTTTTCCCCAAAATAAGAAAAATTTCTGCAATTTTGTACCAAAATAAAAGAAATTTCTGCATTTTTGCCCCAAAATAAGAGAAATTTCTGCCTTTTTTCCCTGAAATAAGTGAAATTTTTGCAATTTTGCCCCAAAATAAGGGAAATTTCTGCAATTTTGCCCCAAACTAGAGAAAATTTCTGCAATTTTTCCCCAAATAAGGGGAATTTCTGACTTTTTGCACCCAAAAAAGGAGATTTTTTGTCTTTTGCCCCAAAATAAGGAGAATTTCAGCCTTTTTGCCCAAAAATTATGAGAATTTCTGCAATTTTTCTTCAAAATATGGAAAATTTCTGCCTTTTAGCCCCAAAATAAAGGGAATTTCTGCATTTTTTCCCAATATTAGGGGAATTTCTGCATTTTACCTCTAAATAAGGGAAATTTCTGCATTTTACCTCAAAATAAGAAGAATTTCTGCCTTTTAGCCCAAAATATGAAGAATTTCTGCCTTTTTGTTCCAAAATAATGAATATTTCTTCAATTTTGTACGATAATAAAAGAAATTTCTCCTTTTTGGCCCAAACTAAGGGGAATTTCTAACTTTTTACCCTGAAATAAATGAAATTTCTGCAATTTTGCCCGAAAATAAGGGAAATTTGTGCCTTTTTGCCCCAAAATAAGGGGAATGTCTGCCTTTTGTCCCAAAATATGGGGAATTTCAACATTTTACCTCAAAATAAGGGGAATTTCTGCTTTTTTGCTCTGACATATGTGAAATTTCTGCAATTTTACCCCAAAATAAGGTGAATTTCTGCTTTTTGCCGAAAAATAATGGGAATTTCTGCCTTTTTGCCCCAAAATAAGAAAAATTTTTGCTTTTTTTTTCTGAAATAAGTGAAATTTCTGCAATTTTGCCTTACAATAAAGGAAATTTCTGCAATTTTTCCCCATAATAAAGCAAATTTCTGCAATTTTGCACCAAAATAAGAGGAATTTCTGTTTTTTTCCCACAAAAAAGGGAAATTTCTGCAATTTTGCCCTAAAATAAGGGTAATTTCTGCCATTTGCCCCAAAATAAAAGAAATTTCTGCCTTTTTGCCACAAAATAAAGATAATTACTGCATGTTTTACCCCAAAATTAGATGAATTTCTGCAATTTTGCTCCAAAATATGAGGATTTTCTGCCTTATTCGCCAAAAATAAGGGGAATTTCTGGCATTTTGCCGAAAATAAGTGAAATTTCTGCAGTTTTACCCCAAAATAAGGGAAATTTCTGCCTTTTTGCCCAACAATTAGGGGAATTTCTGCAATATTGCTCCAAAATACGGGGAATTTCTGCCTTTTTGCCCGAAAATAAAGGGAATGTATACCTTTTGCTATAAAAAAGGGAAATTTCTATACTTTTGCCCCAAAATAAGAATATTTTCTGCCTTTTTGACTCAAAATAAGTGCAATTTCTGCCTTTTCCCCAAAAATAAACGGAATTTCTGTTTTTTTTGCCCCAAAATAAAGGGAATTTCTGACTTTTTGCCCTTAAATAAGTGAAATTTTTAAAATTTTTCCCCAAAATAAGGGAAATGTCTGCTTTTTGCCCCAAAATAAGGGGAATGTCTGCCTTTTATCCCCAAAATAAAGGGAATTTCTGCATTTTTGTACCGAAATGAAAGAAATATTTTCCTTTTTGCCCCAAAATAAGAGAAATTTTTGCCTTTTTTCCCTGAAATAAGTGAAATTTCTGCAATTTTGCCCCAAAATAAAGGTAATTTCTGCAATTTTTCCCCAAAGTAAAGGAAATTTCTGCAATTTTGCCCCAAATAATGGGAATTTCTGACTTTTTGCACCCGAAAAATGGAGATTTTCTGTCTTTTTGCCCCAAAATAAGGAGAATTTCAGCCTTTTTTCCCGAAAATTATGAGAATTTCTGCAATTTTTCTTCAAAATACGAAAATTTTTTGCGTTTTAGCCCCAAAATAAAGGGAATTTCTGCATTTTGCCACAATTTTAGGGGAATTTCTTCATTTTACCTCTAAATAAGGGGAATTTCTGCATTTTCCCTAAAAATAAGAACAATTTCTGCCTTTTACCCCAAAATATGGGGAATTTTGCCTTTTTTTTCCAAAATAAAGAAAAGTTTTTCAATTTTGTACCATAAAAAAAGAAATTTCTCCTTTTTGCCCCAAAATAAGGGGAATTTCTGACTTTTTACCCAGATATAAATGAAATTTCTGCAATTTTGCCCGAAAATAAGGGAAATTTGTGCCTTTTTGCCCCAAAATAAGGGGAATGTCTGCCTTTTGTCCCAAAATATGGGGAATTTCAACATTTTACCTCAAAATAAGGGGAATTTCTGCTTTTTTGCTCTGACATATGTGAAATTTCTGCAATTTTACCCCAAAATAAGGTGAATTTCTGCTTTTTGCCGAAAAATAATGGGAATTTCTGCCTTTTTGCCCCAAAATAAGAAAAATTTTTGCTTTTTTTTCTGAAATAAGTGAAATTTCTGCAATTTTGCCTTACAATAAAGGAAATTTCTGCAATTTTTCCCCATAATAAAGCAAATTTCTGCAATTTTGCACCAAAATAAGAGGAATTTCTGTTTTTTTCCCACAAAAAAGGGAAATTTCTGCAATTTTGCCCTAAAATAAGGGTAATTTCTGCCATTTGCCCCAAAATAAAAGAAATTTCTGCCTTTTTGCCACAAAATAAAGATAATTACTGCATGTTTTACCCCAAAATTAGGTGAATTTCTGCAATTTTGCTCCAAAATATGAGGATTTTCTGCCTTATTCGCCAAAAATAAGGGGAATTTCTGGCATTTTGCCGAAAATAAGTGAAATTTCTGCAGTTTTACCCCAAAATAAGGGAAATTTCTGCCTTTTTGCCCAACAATTAGGGGAATTTCTGCAATATTGCTCCAAAATACGGGGAATTTCTGCCTTTTTGCCCGAAAATAAAGGGAATGTATACCTTTTGCTATAAAAAAGGGAAATTTCTATACTTTTGCCCCAAAATAAGAATATTTTCTGCCTTTTTGACTCAAAATAAGTGCAATTTCTGCCTTTTCCCCAAAAATAAACGGAATTTCTGTTTTTTTGCCCCAAAATAAAGGGAATTTCTGACTTTTTGCCCTTAAATAAGTGAAATTTTTAAAATTTTTCCCCAAAATAAGGGAAATGTCTGCTTTTTGCCCCAAAATAAGGGGAATGTCTGCCTTTTAGCCCCAAAATAAAGGGAATTTCTGCATTTTTGTACCGAAATGAAAGAAATATTTTCCTTTTTGCCCCAAAATAAGAGAAATTTTTGCCTTTTTTCCCTGAAATAAGTGAAATTTCTGCAATTTTGCCCCAAAATAAAGGTAATTTCTGCAATTTTTCCCCAAAGTAAAGGAAATTTCTGCAATTTTGCCCCAAATAATGGGAATTTCTGACTTTTTGCACCCGAAAAATGGAGATTTTCTGTCTTTTTGCCACAAAATAAGGAGAATTTCAGCCTTTTTTCCCGAAAATTATGAGAATTTCTGCAATTTTTCTTCAAAATACGAAAATTTTTTGCGTTTTAGCCCCAAAATAAAGGGAATTTCTGCATTTTGCCACAATTTTAGGGGAATTTCTTCATTTTACCTCTAAATAAGGGGAATTTCTGCATTTTCCCTAAAAATAAGAACAATTTCTGCCTTTTACCCCAAAATATGGGGAATTTTGCCTTTTTGTTCCAAAATAAAGAAAAGTTTTTCAATTTTGTACCATAAAAAAAGAAATTTCTCCTTTTTGCCCCAAAATAAGGGGAATTTCTGACTTTTTACCCAGAAATAAATGAAATTTCTGCAATTTTGCCCGAAAATAAGGGAAATTTGTGCCTTTTTGCCCCAAAATAAGGGGAATTTCTGCCTTTTTCCCCAAAATATTGGGAATTTCAGCATTTTACCTCAAAATATGGGGAATTTGTGCCTTTTTGCCCTGAAATATGTGAAATTTCTGCAAATTTACCCCAAAATAAGGTGAATTTCTGCTTTTTTGCCCCAAAATAATGGGAATTTTGGCCTTTTTGCCCCAAAATAAGAAAAATTTTTGCTTCTTTTTCTGAAATAAGTGAAATTTCTGCAATTTTGCCCTAAAATAAGAGAAATTTCTGCAAATTTTCCCCATAATAAAGCAAATTTCTGCAAATTTACCCCAAAATAAGGGGAAATTCTGTTTTTTGCCCCCAAATAAGGGAAATTTCTGCAATTTTGCCCTTAAATAAGGGGAATTTCTGCCATTTGCCCGAAAATAAGGTGAATTTCTGCCTTTTTGCCACAAAATAAAGAAAATTACTGCATGTTTTACCCCAAAATTAGGTGAATTTCTGCAATTTTGCTCCAAAATACGAAATTTTCTGCCTTTTTCGCCGAAAATAAGGGGATTTCTGCCATTTTGCCGCAAAATAAGTGAATTTTCTGCAGTTTTACTGCAAAATAAGGGGAATTTCTGCTTTTTACCCCAAAATTAGGGGAATTTCTGCAATTTTGCTCCAAAATACGGGGAATTTCTGCCTTTTTGCCCGAAAAGAAAGGGAATGTATACCTTTTTGCCATAAAAAAAAAGAAATTTCTTCACTTTTGCCCAAAAATAAGGAGATTTTCGCCTTTTTGACTCAAAATAAGTGGAATTTCTGCCTTTTCCCCAAAAATAAACGGAATTTCTGTCTTTTTGCCCCAAAATAAAGAAAATTTCTGACTTTTTACCCTGAAATAAGTGAAATTTCTAAAATTTTTCCCCAAAATAAGGGAAATGTCTGCTTTTTGCCTCAAAATAAGGGGAATTTCTCCCTTTTTGCCAACAAATAAGGAGAATTTCAGCCTTTTTTCCTCAAAATAAGAGGAATTTCTGCCTTTTGCCCCAAAATATGGGTAACTTCTGCCTTTTTTCCCCAAAATAAGAAAAATTTCTGCAATTTTGTACCAAAATAAAAGAAATTTCTGCATTTTTGCCCCAAAATAAGAGAAATTTCTGCCTTTTTTCCCTGAAATAAGTGAAATTTTTGCAATTTTGCCCCAAAATAAGGGAAATTTCTGCAATTTTGCCCCAAACTAGAGAAAATTTCTGCAATTTTTCCCCAAATAAGGGGAATTTCTGACTTTTTGCACCCAAAAAAGGAGATTTTTTGTCTTTTGCCCCAAAATAAGGAGAATTTCAGCCTTTTTGCCCGAAAATTATGAGAATTTCTGCAATTTTTCTTCAAAATATGGAAAATTTCTGCCTTTTAGCCCCAAAATAAAGGGAATTTCTGCATTTTTTCCCAATATTAGGGGAATTTCTGCATTTTACCTCTAAATAAGGGAAATTTCTGCATTTTACCTCAAAATAAGAAGAATTTCTGCCTTTTAGCCCAAAATATGAAGAATTTCTGCCTTTTTGTTCCAAAATAATGAATATTTCTTCAATTTTGTACGATAATAAAAGAAATTTTTCCTTTTTGGCCCAAACTAAGGGGAATTTCTAACTTTTTACCCTGAAATAAATGAAATTTCTGCAATTTTGCTCGAAAATAAGGGAAATTTGTGCCTTTTTGCCCCAAAATAAGGGGAATGTCTGCCTTTTGTCCCAAAATATGGGGAATTTCAACATTTTACCTCAAAATAAGGGGAATTTCTGCTTTTTTGCTCTGACATATGTGAAATTTCTGCAATTTTACCCCAAAATAAGGTGAATTTCTGCTTTTTGCCGAAAAATAATGGGAATTTCTGCCTTTTTGCCCCAAAATAAGAAAAATTTTTGCTTTTTTTTTCTGAAATAAGTGAAATTTCTGCAATTTTGCCTTACAATAAAGGAAATTTCTGCAATTTTTCCCCATAATAAAGCAAATTTCTGCAATTTTGCACCAAAATAAGAGGAATTTCTGTTTTTTTCCCACAAAAAAGGGAAATTTCTGCAATTTTGCCCTAAAATAAGGGTAATTTCTGCCATTTGCCCCAAAATAAAAGAAATTTCTGCCTTTTTGCCACAAAATAAAGATAATTACTGCATGTTTTACCCCAAAATTAGGTGAATTTCTGCAATTTTGCTCCAAAATATGAGGATTTTCTGCCTTATTCGCCAAAAATAAGGGGAATTTCTGGCATTTTGCCGAAAATAAGTGAAATTTCTGCAGTTTTACCCCAAAATAAGGGAAATTTCTGCCTTTTTGCCCAACAATTAGGGGAATTTCTGCAATATTGCTCCAAAATACGGGGAATTTCTGCCTTTTTGCCCGAAAATAAAGGGAATGTATACCTTTTGCTATAAAAAAGGGAAATTTCTATACTTTTGCCCCAAAATAAGAATACTTTCTGCCTTTTTGACTCAAAATAAGTGCAATTTCTGCCTTTTCCCCAAAAATAAACGGAATTTCTGTTTTTTTGCCCCAAAATAAAGGGAATTTCTGACTTTTTGCCCTTAAATAAGTGAAATTTTTAAAATTTTTCCCCAAAATAAGGGAAATGTCTGCTTTTTGCCCCAAAATAAGGGGAATGTCTGCCTTTTAGCCCCAAAATAAAGGGAATTTCTGCATTTTTGTACCGAAATGAAAGAAATATTTTCCTTTTTGCCCCAAAATAAGAGAAATTTTTGCCTTTTTTTCCCTGAAATAAGTGAAATTTCTGCAATTTTGCCCCAAAATAAAGGTAATTTCTGCAATTTTTCCCCAAAGTAAAGGAAATTTCTGCAATTTTGCCCCAAATAATGGGAATTTCTGACTTTTTGCACCCGAAAAATGGAGATTTTCTGTCTTTTTGCCCCAAAATAAGGAGAATTTCAGCCTTTTTTCCCGAAAATTATGAGAATTTCTGCAATTTTTCTTCAAAATACGAAAATTTTTTGCGTTTTAGCCCCAAAATAAAGGGAATTTCTGCATTTTGCCACAATTTTAGGGGAATTTCTTCATTTTACCTCTAAATAAGGGGAATTTCTGCATTTTCCCTAAAAATAAGAACAATTTCTGCCTTTTACCCCAAAATATGGGGAATTTTGCCTTTTTGTTCCAAAATAAAGACAAGTTTTTCAATTTTGTACCATAAAAAAAGAAATTTCTCCTTTTTGCCCCAAAATAATGGGAATTTCTGACTTTTTACCCAGAAATAAATGAAATTTCTGCAATTTTGCCCGAAAATAAGGGAAATTTGTGCCTTTTTGCCCCAAAATAAGGGGAATTTCTGCCTTTTTCCCCAAAATATTGGGAATTTCAGCATTTTACCTCAAAATATGGGGAATTTGTTCCTTTTTGCCCTGAAATATGTGAAATTTCTGCAAATTTACCCCAAAATAAGGTGAATTTCTGCTTTTTTGCCCCAAAATAATGGGAATTTTGGCCTTTTTGCCCCAAAATAAGAAAAATTTTTGCTTCTTTTTCTGAAATAAGTGAAATTTCTGCAATTTTGCCCTAAAATAAGAGAAATTTCTGCAAATTTTCCCCATAATAAAGCAAATTTCTGCAAATTTACCCCAAAATAAGGGGAAATTCTGTTTTTTGCCCCCAAATAAGGGAAATTTCTGCAATTTTGCCCTTAAATAAGGGGAATTTCTGCCATTTGCCCGAAAATAAGGTGAATTTCTGCCTTTTTGCCACAAAATAAAGAAAATTACTGCATGTTTTACCCCAAAATTAGGTGAATTTCTGCAATTTTGCTCCAAAAAACGAAATTTTCTGCCTCTTTCGCTGAAAATAAGGGGAATTTCTGCCATTTTGCCGCAAAATAAGTGAATTTTCTGCAGTTTTACTGCAAAATAAGGGGAATTTCTGCTTTTTACCCCAAAATTAGGGGAATTTCTGCAATTTTGCTCCAAAATACGGGGAATTTCTGCCTTTTTGCCTGAAAAGAAAGGGAATGTATACCTTTTTGCCATAAAAAAAAAGAAATTTCTTCACTTTTGCCCAAAAATAAGGGGATTTTTCGCCTTTTTGACTCAAAATAAGTGCAATTTCTGCCTTTTCCCCAAAAATAAACGGAATTTCTGTCTTTTTGCCCCAAAATAAAGAAAATTTCTGACTTTTTACCCTGAAATAAGTGAAATTTCTAAAATTTTTCCCCAAAATAAGGGAAATGTCTGCTTTTTGCCTCAAAATAAGGGGAATTTCTCCCTTTTTGCCAACAAATAAGGAGCATTTCAGCCTTTTTTCCTCAAAATAAGAGGAATTTCTGCCTTTTGCCCAAAAATATGGGGAACTTCTGCCTTTTTGCCCCAAAATAAGAAAAATTTCTGCAATTTTGTACCAAAATAAAAGAAATTTCTGCATTTTTGCCCCAAAATAAGAGAAATTTCTGCCTTTTTTCCCTGAAATAAGTGAAATTTTTGCAATTTTGCCCCAAAATAAGGGAAATTTCTGCAATTTTGCCCCAAACTAGAGAAAATTTCTGCAATTTTTCCCCAAATAAGGGGAATTTCTGACTTTTTGCACCCAAAAAAGGAGATTTTTTGTCTTTTGCCCCAAAATAAGGAGAATTTCAGCCTTTTTGCCCGAAAATTATGAGAATTTCTGCAATTTTTCTTCAAAATATGGAAAATTTCTGCCTTTTAGCCCCAAAATAAAGGGAATTTCTGCATTTTTTCCCAATATTAGGGGAATTTCTGCATTTTACCTCTAAATAAGGGAAATTTCTGCATTTTACCTCAAAATAAGAAGAATTTCTGCCTTTTACCCAAAATATGAAGAATTTCTGCCTTTTTGTTCCAAAATAATGAATATTTCTTCAATTTTGTACGATAATAAAAGAAATTTTTCCTTTTTGGCCCAAACTAAGGGGAATTTCTAACTTTTTACCCTGAAATAAATGAAATTTCTGCAATTTTGCCCGAAAATAAGGGAAATTTGTGCCTTTTTGCCCTAAAAGAAGGGGAATGTCTGCCTTTTGTCCCAAAATATGGGGAATTTCAACATTTTACCTCAAAATAAGGGGAATTTCTGCTTTTTTGCTCTGACATATGTGAAATTTCTGCAATTTTACCCCAAAATAAGGTGAATTTCTGCTTTTTGCCGAAAAATAATGGGAATTTCTGCCTTTTTGCCCCAAAATAAGAAAAATTTTTGCTTTTTTTATCTGAAATAAGTGAAATTTCTGCAATTTTGCCTTTCAATAAAGGAAATTTCTGCAATTTTTCCCCATAATAAAGCAAATTTCTGCAATTTTGCACCAAAATAAGAGGAATTTCTGTTTTTTTCCCACAAAAAAGGGAAATTTCTGCAATTTTGCCCTAAAATAAGGGTAATTTCTGCCATTTGCCCCAAAATAAAAGAAATTTCTGCCTTTTTGCCACAAAATAAAGATAATTACTGCATGTTTTACCCCAAAATTAGGTGAATTTCTGCAATTTTGCTCCAAAATATGAGGATTTTCTGCCTTATTCGCCAAAAATAAGGGGAATTTCTGGCATTTTGCCGAAAATAAGTGAAATTTCTGCAGTTTTACCCCAAAATAAGGGAAATTTCTGCCTTTTTGCCCAACAATTAGGGGAATTTCTGCAATATTGCCTCAAAATACGGGGAATTTCTGCCTTTTTGCCCGAAAATAAAGGGAATGTATACCTTTTGCTATAAAAAAGGGAAATTTCTATACTTTTGCCCCAAAATAAGAATATTTTCTGCCTTTTTGACTCAAAATAAGTGCAATTTCTGCCTTTTCCCCAAAAATAAACGGAATTTCTGTTTTTTTGCCCCAAAATAAAGGGAATTTCTGACTTTTTGCCCTTAAATAAGTGAAATTTTTAAAATTTTTCCCCAAAATAAGGGAAATGTCTGCTTTTTGCCCCAAAATAAGGGGAATGTCTGCCTTTTAGCCCCAAAATAAAGGGAATTTCTGCATTTTTGTACCTAAATGAAAGAAATATTTTCCTTTTTGCCCCAAAATAAGAGAAATTTTTGCCTTTTCTCCCTGAAATAAGTGAAATTTCTGCAATTTTGCCCCAAAATAAAGGTAATTTCTGCAATTTTTCCCCAAAGTAAAGGAAATTTCTGCAATTTTGCCCCAAATAATGGGAATTTCTGACTTTTTGCACCCGAAAAATGGAGATTTTCTGTCTTTTTGCCCCAAAATAAGGAGAATTTCAGCCTTTTTTCCCGAAAATTATGAGAATTTCTGCAATTTTTCTTCAAAATACGAAAATTTTTTGCGTTTTAGCCCCAAAATAAAGGGAATTTCTGCATTTTGCCACAATTTTAGGGGAATTTCTTCATTTTACCTCTAAATAAGGGGAATTTCTGCATTTTCCCTAAAAATAAGAACAATTTCTGCCTTTTACCCCAAAATATGGGGAATTTCGCCTTTTTGTTCCAAAATAAAGAAAAGTTTTTCAATTTTGTACCATAAAAAAAGAAATTTCTCCTTTTTGCCCCAAAATAAGGGGAATTTCTGACTTTTTACCCAGATATAAATGAAATTTCTGCAATTTTGCCCGAAAATAAGGGAAATTTGTGCCTTTTTGCCCCAAAATAAGGGGAATGTCTGCCTTTTGTCCCAAAATATGGGGAATTTCAACATTTTACCTCAAAATAAGGGGAATTTCTGCTTTTTTGCTCTGACATATGTGAAATTTCTGCAATTTTACCCCAAAATAAGGTGAATTTCTGCTTTTTGCCGAAAAATAATGGGAATTTCTGCCTTTTTGCCCCAAAATAAGAAAAATTTTTGCTTTTTTTTTCTGAAATAAGTGAAATTTCTGCAATTTTGCCTTACAATAAAGGAAATTTCTGCAATTTTTCCCCATAATAAAGCAAATTTCTGCAATTTTGCACCAAAATAAGAGGAATTTCTGTTTTTTTCCCACAAAAAAGGGAAATTTCTGCAATTTTGCCCTAAAATAAGGGTAATTTCTGCCATTTGCCCCAAAATAAAAGAAATTTCTGCCTTTTTGCCACAAAATAAAGATAATTACTGCATGTTTTACCCCAAAATTAGGTGAATTTCTGCAATTTTGCTCCAAAATATGAGGATTTTCTGCCTTATTCGCCAAAAATAAGGGGAATTTCTGGCATTTTGCCGAAAATAAGTGAAATTTCTGCAGTTTTACCCCAAAATAAGGGAAATTTCTGCCTTTTTGCCCAACAATTAGGGGAATTTCTGCAATATTGCTCCAAAATACGGGGAATTTCTGCCTTTTTGCCCGAAAATAAAGGGAATGTATACCTTTTGCTATAAAAAAGGGAAATTTCTATACTTTTGCCCCAAAATAAGAATATTTTCTGCCTTTTTGACTCAAAATAAGTGCAATTTCTGCCTTTTCCCCAAAAATAAACGGAATTTCTGTTTTTTTGCCCCAAAATAAAGGGAATTTCTGACTTTTTGCCCTTAAATAAGTGAAATTTTTAAAATTTTTCCCCAAAATAAGGGAAATGTCTGCTTTTTGCCCCAAAATAAGGGGAATGTCTGCCTTTTAGCCCCAAAATAAAGGGAATTTCTGCATTTTTGTACCGAAATGAAAGAAATATTTTCCTTTTTGCCCCAAAATAAGAGAAATTTTTGCCTTTTTTCCCTGAAATAAGTGAAATTTCTGCAATTTTGCCCCAAAATAAAGGTAATTTCTGCAATTTTTCCCCAAAGTAAAGGAAATTTCTGCAATTTTGCCCCAAATAATGGGAATTTCTGAATTTTTGCACCCGAAAAATGGAGATTTTCTGTCTTTTTGCCCCAAAATAAGGAGAATTTCAGCCTTTTTTCCCGAAAATTATGAGAATTTCTGCAATTTTTCTTCAAAATACGAAAATTTTTTGCGTTTTAGCCCCAAAATAAAGGGAATTTCTGCATTTTGCCACAATTTTAGGGGAATTTCTTCATTTTACCTCTAAATAAGGGGAATTTCTGCATTTTCCCTAAAAATAAGAACAATTTCTGCCTTTTACCCCAAAATATGGGGAATTTTGCCTTTTTGTTCCAAAATAAAGAAAAGTTTTTCAATTTTGTACCATAAAAAAAGAAATTTCTCCTTTTTGCCCCAAAATAAGGGGAATTTCTGACTTTTTACCCAGAAATAAATGAAATTTCTGCAATTTTGCCCGAAAATATGGGAAATTTGTGCCTTTTTGCCCCAAAATAAGGGGAATTTCTGCCTTTTTCCCCAAAATATTGGGAATTTCAGCATTTTACCTCAAAATATGGGGAATTTGTGCCTTTTTGCCCTGAAATATGTGAAATTTCTGCAAATTTACCCCAAAATAAGGTGAATTTCTGCTTTTTTGCCCCAAAATAATGGGAATTTTGGCCTTTTTGCCCCAAAATAAGAAAAATTTTTGCTTCTTTTTCTGAAATAAGTGAAATTTCTGCAATTTTGCCCTAAAATAAGAGAAATTTCTGCAAATTTTCCCCATAATAAAGCAAATTTCTGCAAATTTACCCCAAAATAAGGGGAAATTCTGTTTTTTGCCCCCAAATAAGGGAAATTTCTGCAATTTTGCCCTTAAATAAGGGGAATTTCTGCCATTTGCCCGAAAATAAGGTGAAATTCTGCCTTTTTGCCACAAAATAAAGAAAATTACTGCATGTTTTACCCCAAAATTAGGTGAATTTCTGCAATTTTGCTCCAAAAAACGAAATTTTCTGCCTTTTTCGCCGAAAATAAGGGGAATTTCTGCCATTTTGCCGCAAAATAAGTGAATTTTCTGCAGTTTTACTGCAAAATAAGGGGAATTTCTGCTTTTTACCCCAAAATTAGGGGAATTTCTGCAATTTTGCTCCAAAATACGGGGAATTTCTGCCTTTTTGCCCGAAAAGAAAGGGAATGTATACCTTTTTGCCATAAAAAAAAAGAAATTTCTTCACTTTTGCCCAAAAATAAGGGGATTTTCCGCCTTTTTGACTCAAAATAAGTGCAATTTCTGCCTTTTCCCCAAAAATAAACGGAATTTCTGTCTTTTTGCCCCAAAATAAAGAAAATTTCTGACTTTTTACCCTGAAATAAGTGAAATTTCTAAAATTTTTCCCCAAAATAAGGGAAATGTCTGCTTTTTGCCTCAAAATAAGGGGAATTTCTCCCTTTTTGCCAACAAATAAGGAGAATTTCAGCCTTTTTTCCTCAAAATAAGAGGAATTTCTGCCTTTTGCCCCAAAATATGGGTAACTTCTGCCTTTTTTCCCCAAAATAAGAAAAATTTCTTCAATTTTGTACCAAAATAAAAGAAATTTCTGCATTTTTGCCCCAAAATAAGAGAAATTTCTGCCTTTTTTCCCTGAAATAAGTGAAATTTTTGCAATTTTGCCCCAAAGTAAGGGAAATTTCTGCAATTTTGCCCCAAACTAGAGAAAATTTCTGCAATTTTTCCCCAAATAAGGGGAATTTCTGACTTTTTGCACCCAAAAAAGGAGATTTTTTGTCTTTTGCCCCAAAATAAGGAGAATTTCAGCCTTTTTGCCCGAAAATTATGAGAATTTCTGCAATTTTTCTTCAAAATATGGAAAATTTCTGCCTTTTAGCCCCAAAATAAAGGGAATTTCTGCATTTTTTCCCAATATTAGGGGAATTTCTGCATTTTACCTCTAAATAAGGGAAATTTCTGCATTTTACCTCAAAATAAGAAGAATTTCTGCCTTTTAGCCCAAAATATGAAGAATTTCTGCCTTTTTGTTCCAAAATAATGAATATTTCTTCAATTTTGTACGATAATAAAAGAAATTTCTCCTTTTTGGCCCAAACTAAGGGGAATTTCTAACTTTTTACCCTGAAATAAATGAAATTTCTGCAATTTTGCCCGAAAATAAGGGAAATTTGTGCCTTTTTGCCCCAAAATAAGGGGAATGTCTGCCTTTTGTCCCAAAATATGGGGAATTTCAACATTTTACCTCAAAATAAGGGGAATTTCTGCTTTTTTGCTCTGACATATGTGAAATTTCTGCAATTTTACCCCAAAATAAGGTGAATTTCTGCTTTTTGCCGAAAAATAATGGGAATTTCTGCCTTTTTGCCCCAAAATAAGAAAAATTTTTGCTTTTTTTTTCTGAAATAAGTGAAATTTCTGCAATTTTGCCTTACAATAAAGGAAATTTCTGCAATTTTTCCCCATAATAAAGCAAATTTCTGCAATTTTGCACCAAAATAAGAGGAATTTCTGTTTTTTTCCCACAAAAAAGGGAAATTTCTGCAATTTTGCCCTAAAATAAGGGTAATTTCTGCCATTTGCCCCAAAATAAAAGAAATTTCTGCCTTTTTGCCACAAAATAAAGATAATTACTGCATGTTTTACCCCAAAATTAGGTGAATTTCTGCAATTTTGCTCCAAAATATGAGGATTTTCTGCCTTATTCGCCAAAAATAAGGGGAATTTCTGGCATTTTGCCGAAAATAAGTGAAATTTCTGCAGTTTTACCCCAAAATAAGGGAAATTTCTGCCTTTTTGCCCAACAATTAGGGGAATTTCTGCAATATTGCTCCAAAATACGGGGAATTTCTGCCTTTTTGCCCGAAAATAAAGGGAATGTATACCTTTTGCTATAAAAAAGGGAAATTTCTATACTTTTGCCCCAAAATAAGAATACTTTCTGCCTTTTTGACTCAAAATAAGTGCAATTTCTGCCTTTTCCCCAAAAATAAACGGAATTTCTGTTTTTTTGCCCCAAAATAAAGGGAATTTCTGACTTTTTGCCCTTAAATAAGTGAAATTTTTAAAATTTTTCCCCAAAATAAGGGAAATGTCTGCTTTTTGCCCCAAAATAAGGGGAATGTCTGCCTTTTAGCCCCAAAATAAAGGGAATTTCTGCATTTTTGTACCAAAATGAAAGAAATATTTTCCTTTTTGCCCCAAAATAAGAGAAATTTTTGCCTTTTTTCCCTGAAATAAGTGAAATTTCTGCAATTTTGCCCCAAAATAAAGGTAATTTCTGCAATTTTTCCCCAAAGTAAAGGAAATTTCTGCAATTTTGCCCCAAATAATGGGAATTTCTGACTTTTTGCACCCGAAAAATGGAGATTTTCTGTCTTTTTGCCCCAAAATAAGGAGAATTTCAGCCTTTTTTCCCGAAAATTATGAGAATTTCTGCAATTTTTCTTCAAAATACGAAAATTTTTTGCGTTTTAGCCCCAAAATAAAGGGAATTTCTGCATTTTGCCACAATTTTAGGGGAATTTCTTCATTTTACCTCTAAATAAGGGGAATTTCTGCATTTTCCCTAAAAATAAGAACAATTTCTGCCTTTTACCCCAAAATATGGGGAATTTCGCCTTTTTGTTCCAAAATAAAGAAAAGTTTTTCAATTTTGTACCATAAAAAAAGAAATTTCTCCTTTTTGCCCCAAAATAAGGGGAATTTCTGACTTTTTACCCAGATATAAATGAAATTTCTGCAATTTTGCCCGAAAATAAGGGAAATTTGTGCCTTTTTGCCCCAAAATAAGGGGAATGTCTGCCTTTTGTCCCAAAATATGGGGAATTTCAACATTTTACCTCAAAATAAGGGGAATTTCTGCTTTTTTGCTCTGACATATGTGAAATTTCTGCAATTTTACCCCAAAATAAGGTGAATTTCTGCTTTTTGCCGAAAAATAATGGGAATTTCTGCCTTTTTGCCCCAAAATAAGAAAAATTTTTGCTTTTTTTTTCTGAAATAAGTGAAATTTCTGCAATTTTGCCTTACAATAAAGGAAATTTCTGCAATTTTTCCCCATAATAAAGCAAATTTCTGCAATTTTGCACCAAAATAAGAGGAATTTCTGTTTTTTTCCCACAAAAAAGGGAAATTTCTGCAATTTTGCCCTAAAATAAGGGTAATTTCTGCCATTTGCCCCAAAATAAAAGAAATTTCTGCCTTTTTGCCACAAAATAAAGATAATTACTGCATGTTTTACCCCAAAATTAGGTGAATTTCTGCAATTTTGCTCCAAAATATGAGGATTTTCTGCCTTATTCGCCAAAAATAAGGGGAATTTCTGGCATTTTGCCGAAAATAAGTGAAATTTCTGCAGTTTTACCCCAAAATAAGGGAAATTTCTGCCTTTTTGCCCAACAATTAGGGGAATTTCTGCAATATTGCTCCAAAATACGGGGAATTTCTGCCTTTTTGCCCGAAAATAAAGGGAATGTATACCTTTTGCTATAAAAAAGGGAAATTTCTATACTTTTGCCCCAAAATAAGAATATTTTCTGCCTTTTTGACTCAAAATAAGTGCAATTTCTGCCTTTTCCCCAAAAATAAACGGAATTTCTGTTTTTTTGCCCCAAAATAAAGGGAATTTCTGACTTTTTGCCCTTAAATAAGTGAAATTTTTAAAATTTTTCCCCAAAATAAGGGAAATGTCTGCTTTTTGCCCCAAAATAAGGGGAATGTCTGCCTTTTAGCCCCAAAATAAAGGGAATTTCTGCATTTTTGTACCGAAATGAAAGAAATATTTTCCTTTTTGCCCCAAAATAAGAGAAATTTTTGCCTTTTTTCCCTGAAATAAGTGAAATTTCTGCAATTTTGCCCCAAAATAAAGGTAATTTCTGCAATTTTTCCCCAAAGTAAAGGAAATTTCTGCAATTTTGCCCCAAATAATGGGAATTTCTGACTTTTTGCACCCGAAAAATGGAGATTTTCTGTCTTTTTGCCCCAAAATAAGGAGAATTTCAGCCTTTTTTCCCGAAAATTATGAGAATTTCTGCAATTTTTCTTCAAAATACGAAAATTTTTTGCGTTTTAGCCCCAAAATAAAGGGAATTTCTGCATTTTGCCACAATTTTAGGGGAATTTCTTCATTTTACCTCTAAATAAGGGGAATTTCTGCATTTTCCCTAAAAATAAGAACAATTTCTGCCTTTTACCCCAAAATATGGGGAATTTTGCCTTTTTGTTCCAAAATAAAGAAAAGTTTTTCAATTTTGTACCATAAAAAAAGAAATTTCTCCTTTTTGCCCCAAAATAAGGGGAATTTCTGACTTTTTACCCAGAAATAAATGAAATTTCTGCAATTTTGCCCGAAAATAAGGGAAATTTGTGCCTTTTTGCCCCAAAATAAGGGGAATTTCTGCCTTTTTCCCCAAAATATTGGGAATTTCAGCATTTTACCTCAAAATATGGGGAATTTGTGCCTTTTTGCCCTGAAATATGTGAAATTTCTGCAAATTTACCCCAAAATAAGGTGAATTTCTGCTTTTTTGCCCCAAAATAATGGGAATTTTGGCCTTTTTGCCCCAAAATAAGAAAAATTTTTGCTTCTTTTTCTGAAATAAGTGAAATTTCTGCAATTTTGCCCTAAAATAAGAGAAATTTCTGCAAATTTTCCCCATAATAAAGCAAATTTCTGCAAATTTACCCCAAAATAAGGGGAAATTCTGTTTTTTGCCCCCAAATAAGGGAAATTTCTGCAATTTTGCCCTTAAATAAGGGGAATTTCTGCCATTTGCCCGAAAATAAGGTGAAATTCTGCCTTTTTGCCACAAAATAAAGAAAATTACTGCATGTTTTACCCCAAAATTAGGTGAATTTCTGCAATTTTGCTCCAAAAAACGAAATTTTCTGCCTTTTTCGCCGAAAATAAGGGGAATTTCTGCCATTTTGCCGCAAAATAAGTGAATTTTCTGCAGTTTTACTGCAAAATAAGGGGAATTTCTGCTTTTTACCCCAAAATTAGGGGAATTTCTGCAATTTTGCTCCAAAATACGGGGAATTTCTGCCTTTTTGCCCGAAAAGAAAGGGAATGTATACCTTTTTGCCATAAAAAAAAAGAAATTTCTTCACTTTTGCCCAAAAATAAGGGGATTTTCCGCCTTTTTGACTCAAAATAAGTGCAATTTCTGCCTTTTCCCCAAAAATAAACGGAATTTCTGTCTTTTTGCCCCAAAATAAAGAAAATTTCTGACTTTTTACCCTGAAATAAGTGAAATTTCTAAAATTTTTCCCCAAAATAAGGGAAATGTCTGCTTTTTGCCTCAAAATAAGGGGAATTTCTCCCTTTTTGCCAACAAATAAGGAGAATTTCAGCCTTTTTTCCTCAAAATAAGAGGAATTTCTGCCTTTTGCCCCAAAATATGGGTAACTTCTGCCTTTTTTCCCCAAAATAAGAAAAATTTCTTCAATTTTGTACCAAAATAAAAGAAATTTCTGCATTTTTGCCCCAAAATAAGAGAAATTTCTGCCTTTTTTCCCTGAAATAAGTGAAATTTTTGCAATTTTGCCCCAAAATAAGGGAAATTTCTGCAATTTTGCCCCAAACTAGAGAAAATTTCTGCAATTTTTCCCCAAATAAGGGGAATTTCTGACTTTTTGCACCCAAAAAAGGAGATTTTTTGTCTTTTGCCCCAAAATAAGGAGAATTTCAGCCTTTTTGCCCGAAAATTATGAGAATTTCTGCAATTTTTCTTCAAAATATGGAAAATTTCTGCCTTTTAGCCCCAAAATAAAGGGAATTTCTGCATTTTTTCCCAATATTAGGGGAATTTCTGCATTTTACCTCTAAATAAGGGAAATTTCTGCATTTTACCTCAAAATAAGAAGAATTTCTGCCTTTTAGCCCAAAATATGAAGAATTTCTGCCTTTTTGTTCCAAAATAATGAATATTTCTTCAATTTTGTACGATAATAAAAGAAATTTCTCCTTTTTGGCCCAAACTAAGGGGAATTTCTAACTTTTTACCCTGAAATAAATGAAATTTCTGCAATTTTGCCCGAAAATAAGGGAAATTTGTGCCTTTTTGCCCCAAAATAAGGGGAATGTCTGCCTTTTGTCCCAAAATATGGGGAATTTCAACATTTTACCTCAAAATAAGGGGAATTTCTGCTTTTTGCTCTGACATATGTGAAATTTCTGCAATTTTACCCCAAAATAAGGTGAATTTCTGCTTTTTGCCGAAAAATAATGGGAATTTCTGCCTTTTTGCCCCAAAATAAGAAAAATTTTTGCTTTTTTTTTCTGAAATAAGTGAAATTTCTGCAATTTTGCCTTACAATAAAGGAAATTTCTGCAATTTTTCCCCATAATAAAGCAAATTTCTGCAATTTTGCACCAAAATAAGAGGAATTTCTGTTTTTTTCCCACAAAAAAAGGGAAATTTCTGCAATTTTGCCCTAAAATAAGGGTAATTTCTGCCATTTGCCCCAAAATAAAAGAAATTTCTGCCTTTTTGCCACAAAATAAAGATAATTACTGCATGTTTTACCCCAAAATTAGGTGAATTTCTGCAATTTTGCTCCAAAATATGAGGATTTTCTGCCTTATTCGCCAAAAATAAGGGGAATTTCTGGCATTTTGCCGAAAATAAGTGAAATTTCTGCAGTTTTACCCCAAAATAAGGGAAATTTCTGCCTTTTTGCCCAACAATTAGGGGAATTTCTGCAATATTGCTCCAAAATACGGGGAATTTCTGCCTTTTTGCCCGAAAATAAAGGGAATGTATACCTTTTGCTATAAAAAAGGGAAATTTCTATACTTTTGCCCCAAAATAAGAATATTTTCTGACTTTTTGACTCAAAATAAGTGCAATTTCTGCCTTTTCCCCAAAAATAAACGGAATTTCTGTTTTTTTGCCCCAAAATAAAGGGAATTTCTGACTTTTTGCCCTTAAATAAGTGAAATTTTTAAAATTTTTCCCCAAAATAAGGGAAATGTCTGCTTTTTGCCCCAAAATAAGGGGAATGTCTGCCTTTTAGCCCCAAAATAAAGGGAATTTCTGCATTTTTGTACCGAAATGAAAGAAATATTTTCCTTTTTGCCCCAAAATAAGAGAAATTTTTGCCTTTTTTCCCTGAAATAAGTGAAATTTCTGCAATTTTGCCCCAAAATAAAGGTAATTTCTGCAATTTTTCCCCAAAGTAAAGGAAATTTCTGCAATTTTGCCCCAAATAATGGGAATTTCTGACTTTTTGCACCTGAAAAATGGAGATTTTCTGTCTTTTTGCCCCAAAATAAGGAGAATTTCAGCCTTTTTTCCCGAAAATTATGAGAATTTCTGCAATATTTTTTCAGAATATGGAAAATTTCTGCTTTTTAGACCCAAAATAAAGGGAATTTCTGCATTTTGCCACAATATTAGAGGAATTTCTGCATTTTACCTCTAAATAAGGGGAATTTCTGCATTTTACCTCAAAATAAGAAGAATTTCTGTCTTTTGCCCCAAAATATGGGGAATTTTGCCTTTTTGTTCCAAAATAAAGAAAATTTCTTCAATTTTGTACTATAATGAAAGAAATTTCTCCTTTTTGCCCCAAAAGAAGGGGAATTTTTGACTTTTTACCCTGTAATAAATGAAATTTCTGCAATTTTTCCCAAAAATAAAGGAAATTTGTGCTTTTGCCCCAAAAATAAGGGGAATTTCTGACTTTTGCCCCAAACTATGGGGAATTTCAGGATTGTACCTCAAAATAAGGGGAATTTCTGCCTTTTGGCCTTGAAATATGTGAAATTTCTGCAATTTTACCCCAAAATAAGAAAAATTTTTGCTTTTTTTTCTGAAATAAGTGAAATTTCTGCAATTTTGCCCTAAAATAAGGGAAATTTGTGCAATTTTTCTCTATAATAAAGCAAATTTTTGCAATTTTGCCCCAAAATAAGGCGAATTTCTGTTTTTTGCCCCCAAATGAGGGAAATTTCTGCAATTTTGCCCTAAAATAAGGGGAATTTCTGCCATTTGCCCCAAAATAAATGGAATTTCTGCCTTTTTGCCACAAAATAAAGAAAATTACTGCATGTTTTACCTTAAAATTAGGTGAATTTCTGCAATTTTGCTCCAAAATACGAGGATTTTCTGCCTTTTTCGCCGAAAATAAGGGGAATTTCTGCCATTTTGCCGCGAAATAAGTGAAATTTCTGCAGTTTTACCCCAAAATAAGGAGAATTTCTGCCTTTTTGCCCCCAAATTAGGGGAATTTCTGAAATTTTGCTCCAAAATACGGGGATTTTCTGACTTTTTGACCGAAAATAAAGGGAATGTATATATTTTTGCCATAAAAAAGGGAAATTTCTTCACCTTTGCCCCAAAATAAGGGGATTTTCCGCCTTTTAATACAAAATAAGTGCAATTTCTGCCTTTTCCCCAAAAATAAAAGGAATTTCTGTCTTTCTGCCCAAAAATAAGGGGTATTTCTGCCTTTTTATCCCAAAATAAGGAGAATTTCAGCCTTTTTTCTTAAAATAATAGGAATTTCTGCCTTTTGCCCCAAAATATGAAGAATTTCTGCCTTTTTGCCCCAAAATAAGAAAAATTTCTGCAATTTTGTACCAAAATAAAAGAAATTTCTGCCTTTTTGCCTCAAAATAAAGAAAATTTCTGCAATTTTGCCCCAATGTAAAGGAAATTTCTGCAATTTTGCCCCACAATAAGGGGATTTTCTGACTTTTTGCTCCTGAAAAAAGGGGATATTCTGTCTTTTTGCCCCAAAATAAGGAAAATTTCTGCCTTTTTGCCCAAAAATTATGAGAATTTCTGCAATTTTGCTTCAAAATACGGGGAATTTCTGCCTTTTAGCCCCAAAATAAAGGGAATTTCTGCATTTTACCTCAAAATAAGAATAATTTCTGCATTTTGCTCCAAAATATGGGGAATTTCTGCCTTTTTGTTCCAAAATAAGGGAAATTTCTTCAATTTTGGACTATAATAAAAGAAATTTCAGCTTTTTCCCCAAAATAAGGGGAATTTTTGACTTTTTGCCCTGAAATAAGTGAAATTTCTAAAATTTTTCCCCAAAATAAGAGAAATGTTTGCTTTTTGCCTCAAAATAAGGAGAATTTTTGCCTTTTTGCCCCCAAATAAGGGGAATTTCAGTCTTTTTACCTCAAAATAAGATGAATTTCTGCATTTTTGCCCCAAAATAGGAAAAATTTCTGCAATTTTGTACCAAAATAAAAGAAATTTCTGCCTTTTTGCCCCAAAATAAGAGAAATTTCTGCCTTTTTTTTCTGAAATAATTAAATTTCTGCAATTTTTCCCCAAAATAAGGGGAATTTCTGTTTTTTGGCCCCAAATGAGGGAAATTTCTGCAATTTTGCCCTAAAATAAGGGGAATTTCTGCCATTTGCCCCAAAATAAATGGAATTTCTGCCTTTTTGCCACAAAATAAAGAAAATTACTGCATGTTTTCCCCCAAAATTAGGTGAATTTCTGCAATTTTGCTCCAAAATACGAGGATTTTCTGCCTTTTTCGCCGAAAATAAGGGGTATTTCTGCCATTTTGCCGCGAAATAAGGGAAATTTCTGCAGTTTTACCCCAAAATAAGGAGAATTTCTGCCTTTTTGCCCCCAAATTATGGGAATTTCTGCAATTTTGCTCCAAAATACGAGGATTTTCTGACTTTTTGACCGAAAAGAAAGGGAATGTATATCGTTTTGCCATAAAAAAGGGAAATTTCTTCACTTTTGCCCCAAAATAAGGGGATTTTCCGCCTTTTAATACAAAATAAGTGCAATTTCTGCCTTTTCCCCCAAAATAAAAGGAATTTCTGTCTTTTTGCCCAAAAATAAGGGGTATTTCTGCCTTTTTGCCCCAAAATAAGGAAAATTTCAGCCTTTTTTCTTAAAATAAGTGGAATTTCTGCTTTTTGCCCCAAAATATGGGGAATTTCTGACTTTTTGCCATAAAATAAGAAAAATTTCTGCAATTTTGTACCAAAATAAAAGAAATTTCTGCTTTTTTGCCCCAAAATAAAGAAAATTTCTGCAATTTTGCCCCAATGTAAAGGTAATTGCTGCAATTTTGCCCCAAAATAAGAGGATTTTCTGACTTTTTGCTCCTGAAAAAAGGGGATATTCTGTCTTTTTGCCCCAAAATAAGAAGAATATCTGCCTTTTTGCCCGAAAATTATGAGAATTTCTGCAATTTTGCTTCAAAATACGGGGAATTTCTGCCTTTTAGCCCCAAAATAAAGGGAATTTCTGCATTTTACCTCAAAATAAGAATAATTTCTGCATTTTGCTCCAAAATATGGGGAATGTCTGCCTTTTTGTTCCAAAATAAGGGAAATTTCTTCAATTTTGTACTATAATAAAAGAAATTTCTGCTTTGTTCCCAAAATAAGGGGAATTTTTGACTTTTTGCCTTGAAATAAGTGAAATTTCTAAAATTTTTCCCCAAAATAAGGGAAATGTTTGCTTTTTGCCTCAAAATAAGGAGAATTTTTGCCTTTTTACCCCCAAATAAGGGGAATTTCAGCCTTTTTACCTCAAAATAAGATGAATTTCTGCATTTTTGCCCCAAATAGGAAAAATTTCTGCAATTTTGTACCAAAATAAAAGAAATTTCTGCTTTTTTGCCCCAAAATAAAGAAAATTTTTGCAATTTTGCCCCAATATAAAGGTAATTGCTGCAATTTTGCCCCAAAATATGGGGATTTTCTGACTTTTTGCTCCTGAAAAAAGGGGATATTCTGTCTTTTTGCCCCAAAATAAGAAGAATTTCTGCCTTTTTGCCCGAAAATTATGAGAATTTCTGCAATTTTGCTTCAAAATACGGGGAATTTCTGCCTTTTAGCCCCAAAATAAAGGAAATTTCTGCATTTTACCTCAAAATAAGAATAATTTCTGCATTTTGCTCCAAAATATGCGGAATTTCTGCCTTTTTGTTCCAAAATAAGGGAAATTTCTTCAATTTTGTACTATAATAAAAGAAATTTCTCCTTTTTTCCCAAAATAAGGGGAATTTTTGACTTTTTGCCTTGAAATAAGTGAAATTTCTAAAATTTTTCCCCAAAATAAGGGAAATGTTTGCTTTTTGCCTCAAAATAAAGAGAATTTTTGCCTTTTTGCCCCCAAATAAGGGGAATTTCAGCCTTTTTACCTCAAAATAAGATGAATTTCTGCATTTTTGCCCCAAAATAGGAAAAATTTCTGCAATTTTGTACCAAAATAAAAGAAATTTCTGCCTTTTTGCCCCCAAAATAAGAGAAATTTCTGCCTTTTTTCCCTGAAATAATTAAATTTTTGCAATTTTCCCCCAAAATAAGGGGAATTTCTGTTTTTTTCCCCCAAATAAGGGAAATTTCTGCAATTTTGCCTTAAAATAAGGGGAATTTCTGCCATTTGCCCCAAAATAAGGCGAATTTCAGTTTTTTGCCCCCAAATAAAGCAAATTTCTGCAATTTTGCCCCAAAATAAGGGGAATTTCTGTTTTTTGCCCCCGAATAAGGGAAATTTTTGCAATTTTGCCCTTAAATAAGGGGAATTTCTACCATTTGCCCAAAAATAAGGGGCATTTCTGCCTTTTTGCCACAAAATAAAGAAAATTACTGCATGTTTTACCACAAAATTAGGTGAATATCTGCAATTTTGCTCCAAAATATGAGGATTTTCTGCCTTTTTCTCCGAAAATAAGGGGAATTTCTGCCATTTTGCCACGAAATAAGTGAAATTTCTGCAGTTTTACCCTAAATTAAGGGGAATTTCTGCCTTTTTGCCCCAAAATAAGGGGAATTTCTGCAATTTTGCTTCAAAATACGGGGAATTTCTGCCTTTATGCCCGAAAATATAGGGAATGTACACCTTTTTGCCATAAAAAAGGGAAATTTCTTCACTTTTGCCCCAAAATAAGGGGATTTTCCGCCTTTTTGATTCAAAATAAGTGCAATTTCTGACTTTTCCCCAAAAATAAACGGAATTTCTGTCTTTTTGCCCCAAAATAAGGGGAATTTCTGACTTTTTGCCCTGAAATAATTGAAATTTCTAAAATTTTTTTCCAAAATAAGGGAAATGTCTTTTTTTTGCCCCAAAATAAGGGGAATGTCTGCCTTTTAGCCCCAAAATAAAGGGAATTTCTGCATTTTACCTCAAAATAAGAATAATTTCTGCATTTTGCTCCAAAATATGGGGAATTTCTGCGTTTTTGTTTCAAAATAAAAAAAATTTCTTCAATTTTGTACCATAATAAAAGAAATTTCTGCTTTTTGCCCCAAAATAAGGGGAATTTCTGACTTTTTGCCCTGAAATAATTGAAATTTCTAAATTTTTTTTCCAAAATAAGGGAAATGTCTGCTTTTTGCCCCAAAATAAGGGGAATATCTGCTTTTTAGCCCCAAAATAAAGGGAATTTCTGCATTTTACCTCAAAATAAGAATAATTTCTGCATTTTGCTCCAAAATATTGGGAATTTCTGCGTTTTTGTTTCAAAATAAAGAAAATTACTTCAATTTTGTACCATAATAAAAGAAATTTCTGCTTTTTGCCCCAAAATAAGGGGAATTTCTGACTTTTTGCCCTGAAATAAGTAAAATTTCTAAAAATTTTCCCCAAAATAAGGGAAATGTCTGCTTTTTGCCCCAAAATAAGAGGAATTTCTGCATTTTTGCCCCCAAATAAAAGGAATTTCAGCATTTTTACCTCAAAATAAGGGGAATTTCTTCCTTTTTGCCCCAAAATAGGAAAAATTTCTGCAAATTTATACCAAAATAGAAGAAATTTCTGCCTTTTTGCCCCAAAATAAGGGAAATTTCTGCAATTTTGAACCCAAGTAAAAGAAATTTCTGCAATTTTGACCCAAAGTTAAAAAAATTTCTTCAATTTTGCCCCAAATAAGGGGAATTTCTGACTTTTTGCACCCGAAAAAAAAAGGATTTCTTTCTTTTTGCCCCAAAATAAGGAAAATCAGCCTATTTGCCCGAAAATCATGAGAATTTCTGCAATTTTTTTTCAAAATACGGAAAATTTCTGCCTTTTAGCCCTAAAATAAAGGTAATTTCTGCATTTTTCCCTAATATTAAGGGATTTTCTACATTTTACCTCTAAATAAGAGGAATTTCTGCATTTTACCTCAAAATAAGAACCATTTCTGCCTTTTACCTCAAAATATGTGGAATTTCTTCCTTTTTCTTCCAAAATAAAAAAAAATTTCTTCAATTTTGTACCATAATAAAAGAAATTTCTCCTTTTTGCCCCAAAATAAGGGGAATTTCTGACTTTTTACCCTGAAATAAATGAAATTTCTGAAATTTTGTTCGAAAATAAGGGAAATTTGTGGTTTTTTGTTCCAAAATAAGGGGAATTTCTGCCTTTTGCCCCAAAATATGGGGAATTTCAGCATTTTACCTCAAAATAAGGGGAATTTCTGCCTTTTTGCCCTGAAATATGTGAAATTTCTGCAAATTTGGCCTTAAATAAGAGAAATTTCTGCAATTTTTTCCCATAATAAAGCAAATTTCTTCAATTTTGCCCTAAAATAAGGGGAATTTCTGGTTTTTGCCCACTAATAAGGGAAATTTCTGCAATTTTGCCCTAAAATAAAAGGAATTTCTGCCATTTGACCCAAAATAAGGGGAATTTCTGCCTTTTTGCCACAAAATAAAGAAAATTACTGCATGTTTTACCCCAAAATTAGGTGAATTTCTGCAATTTTGCTCCAAAATACGAGGATTTTCTGCGTTTTTCGCCGAAAATAAGGGGAATTTCTGCCATCTTGCCGCGAAATAAGTAAAATTTCTGCAGTTTTACCCCAAAATAAGGGTTATTTCTGCCTTTTTGCCCCAAAATTAGGGGAATTTCTGCAATTTTGCTCCAAAATACGGGGAATTTCTGCCTTTTTGCCCGAAAATAAAGGGAATGTATACCTTTTTGCCATAAAAAAAGGAAATTTCTTCACTTTTGCCCTAAAATAAGGGGATTTTCTGCCTTTTATCTCAAAATAAGTGCAATTTCCGCCTTTTCCCCAAAAATAAAAGGAATTTCTGTTTTTTTGCCCAAAAATAAGGGGAATTTCTTCCTTTTTGCCCCAAAATAAGGGGAATTTCAGCCTTTTTTCTCAAAATAAGGGGAATTTCTGCTTTTTGACCCAAAATATGGTGAATTTCTGCCTTTTTGCCCCAAAATAAGAAAAATTTCGGCAATTTTGTACCAAAATAAAAGAAATTTCTATTTTTTTGCCCCAAAATAAGAGAAATTTCTGCCTTTTTTTCCTGAAATAAGTGAAATTTCTGCAATTTTACCCCAAAATAAGGGGAATTTCTGTTTTTTGCCCGCGAATAATGGAAATTTTTGCAATTTTGCCCCAAAATAGGGGGAATTTCTGCCATTTGCCCCAAAATAAGGGGAATTTCTGCCTTTTTGCCACAAAATAAAGAAAATTACTGCATGTTTTACCCTAAAATTAGGTGAATATCTGCAATTTTGCTCCAAAATATGAGGATTTTCTGCCTTTTTCGCTGAAAATATGGGGAATTTCTGCCATTTTGCCACAAAATAAGTGAAATTTCTGCAGTTTTACCCTAAATTAAGGAGAATTTCTGCCTTTTTGCCCCAAAATAAGGGGAATTTCTGCAATTTTGCTTCAAAATACAGGGAATTTCTGCCTTTTTTCCCGAAAATAAAGGGAATGTACACCTTTTTGCCATAAAAAAGGGAAATTTTTTTAGTTTTGCCCCAAAATAAGGGGATTTTCCGCCTTTTTGACTCAAAATAAGTGCAATTTCTGCCTTTTCCCCAAAAATAAACGGAATTTCTGTCTTTTTGCCCCAAAATAAGGGAAATTTCTGACTTTTTGCCCTGAAATAAGTGATATTTCTAAAATTTTTCCCCAAAATAAGGGAAATGTCTGCTTTTTGCCCCAAAATAAGGGGAATGTCTGCCTTTTAGCCCCAAAATAAAGGGAATTTCTGAATTTTACCTCAAAATAAGAATAATTTCTGCATTTTGCTCCAAAATATGGGGAATTTCTGCCTTTTTGTTCCAAAATAAAGAAAATTTCTTCAATTTTGTACCATAATAAAAGAAATTTCTGCTTTTTGCCTCAAAATAAGGGGAATTTCTGACATTTTGCCCTGAAATAAGTGAAATTTCTGAAATTTTCCCCAAAATAAGGGAAATGTCTGCTTTTTGACCCAAAATAAGAGGAATTTCTGCATTTTGCTTCCAAATAATGGGAATTTCAGCCTTTTTACCTCAAAATAAGGGGAATTTCTGCCTTTTTGCCCCAAAATAAGGGAAATTTCTGCAATTTTGACCCAAAGTAAAAGAAATTTCAGCAATTTTGCCCCAAATAAGGGGAATTTCTGACGTTTTGCACCCGAAAAAAAGGAGATTTTCTTTCTTTTTGCCCCAAAATAAGGAGAATCAGCTTTTTGCCGGAAAATCATGACAATTTCTGCAATTTTTTTCAAAATACGGAAAATTTCTGCCTTTTAGCCCTAAAATAAAGGGAATTTCTGCATTTTTCCCCAATATTAAGGGAATTTCTACATTTTACCTCTAAATAAGGGGAATTTCTTCATTTTACCTCAAAATAAGAACCATTTCTGCCTTTTACCCCAAAATATGGGAGATTTCTGCCTTTTTCTTCCAAAAAAAAAATTTCTTCAATTTTGTACCATAATAAAAGAAATTTCTCCTTTTTGCCCCAAAATAAGGGGAATTTCTGACTTTTTACCCTGAAATAAATGAAATTTCTGAAATTTTGCCCAAAAATAAGAAAAATTTGTGGCTTTTTGCCCCAAAATAAGGGGAATTTCTGCCTTTTGCCCCAAAATATGGGGAATTTCAGCATTTTACCTCAAAATAAGGGGAATTTCTGCCTTTTTGCCCTGAAATATGTGAAATTTCTGCAATTTTACCTCAAAATAAGGTGAATTTCAGAATTTTGCCCCAAAATAATAGGAATTTCTGCCTTTTTGCCCCCAAATAAAAAAAATTTTTGCTTTTTTTTCTGAAATAAGTGAAATTTCTGCAATTTTGGCCTAAAATAAGGGAAATTTCTGCAATTTTTCCCCATAATAAAGCAAATTTCTGCAATTTTGCCCCAAAATAAGGGGAATTTCTGGTTTTTGCCCACAAATAAGGGAAATTTCTGCAATTTTGCCCTAAAATAAGGGGAATTTCTGCCATTTGACCCAAAATAAGGGGAATTTCTGCCTTTTTGCCACAAAATATAGAAAATTACTGCATGTTTTACCCCAAAATTAGGTGAATTTCTGCAATTTTGCTCCAAAATATGAGGATTTTCTGCGTTTTTTGCTGAAAATAAGGGGAATTTCTGCCATCTTGCCGCGAAATAAGTAAAATTTCTGCAGTTTTACCCCAAAATAAGGGGAATTTCTGCCTTTTGGCCCCAAAATTAGGGGAATTTCTGCAATTTTGCTCCAAAATACAAAGAATTTCTGCATTTTTGCCCGAAAATAAAGGGAATGTATAACTTTTTGCCATAAAAAAAAAAAATTTCTTCACTTTTGCCCCAAAATAAGGTGATTTTCTGATTTTTTGACTCAAAATAAGTGCAATTTCTGCCTTTTCCCCAAAAATAAATGGAATTTCTGTCTTTTTGCCGCAAAATAAGGGGAATTTCTGACTTTATGCCCTGAAATAAGTGAAATTTCTAAAATTTTTCCCCAAAATAAGAGAAATGTCTGCTTTTTGCCCCAAAATATGGGGAATTTATGCTTTTTTGCCCCAAAATAAGGGGAATTTCTGCTTTTTTGCCCCAAAATAAGAAAAATTTCTGCAATTTTGTACCAAAATGAAAGAAATTTCTGCATTTTTGCTCCAAAATAAGAGAAATTTTTGCCTTTTTTTCCTGAAATAAGTGAAATTTCTGCAATTTTGCCCCAAAATAAAAAAAATTTCTGCAATTTTGCCCCAATGTAAAGGAAATTTCTGCAATTTTGCCCCAAAATAAGGGGATTATCTGACGTTTTGCTCCTGAAAAAAGGGGATATTCTGTCTTTTTGCTCCAAAATAAGGAGAATTTCTGCCTTTTTGCCCGAAAATTATGAGAATTTCTGCAATTTTGCTTCAAAATACGGGGAATTTCTGCCTTTTAGCCCCAAAATGAAGGGAATTTCTGCATTTTACCTCAAAATAAGAATAATTTCTGCATTTTGCTCCAAAATATGGAAAATTTCTGCCTTTTTGTTCCAAAATAAGGGAAATTACTTCAATTTTGTACTATAATAAAAAAAATTTCTGCTTTTTCCCCAAAATAAGGGGAATTTCTTAATTTTTGCCCTGAAATAAGTGAAATTTCTAAAATTTTTCCCCAAAATAAGGGAAATGTTTGCTTTTTGCCTCAAAATAAGGAGAATTTCTGCCTTTTTGCCCCCAAATAAGGGGAATTTCAGCCTTTTTACCTCAAAATAAGGGGAATTTCTGCCTTTTTGTCCCAAAATAGGAAAAATTTCTGCAATTTTGTACCAAAATAAAAGAAATTTCTGCCTTTTTGCCCTAAAATAAAAGAAATTTCTGCCTTTTTTCCCTGAAATAAGTGAAATTTCTGCAATTTTCCCCAAAAATAAGGGGAATTTCTGTTTTTTTCCCCCAAATAAGGGAAATTTCTGCAATTTTGCCCTAAAATAAGGGGAATTTCTGTTTTTTGCCCCAAAGTAAGGGGAATTTCTGTTTTTTTGTCCCCAAATAAAGAAAATTTCTGCAATTTTGCCCCAAAATAAGGGGAATTTCTGTTTTTTGCCCCCGATAAGGGAAATTTTTTTCAATGTTGCCGTAAAATAAGAGAAATTTTTGCCATTTGCCCCAAAATAAGAAGAATTTCTGCCTTTTTGCCACAAAATAAAGAAAATTACTGCATGTTTTATCCCAAAATTAGGTGAATATTTGCAATTTTGCTCCAAAATACGAGGATTTTCTGCCTTTTTCGCTGAAAATAAGGGGAATTTCTTCCATTTTGCTGCGAAATATGTGAAATTTCTGCAGTTTTACCCCAAAATAAGGGTTATTTCTTCCTTTTTGCCCCCAAATTAGGAAAAATTCTGCAATTTTGCTCCATAATACGGGGAATTTCTGCCTTTTTGCCCGAAAATAAAGGGAATGTATACGTTTTTGCCATAAAAAAGGGAAATTTCTTCACTTTTGCCCCAAAATAAGGGGATTTTTCACCTTTTATCTCAAAATAAGTGCAATTTCTGCCTTTTCCTTAAAAATAAAAGGAATTTCTGGTTTTTTGCCCCAAAATAAGGGGAATTTCGGCCTTTTTGCCCAAAAATCATGAGAATTTCTGCAATTATTTTTCAAAATACGAAAAATTTCTGCCTTTTAGCCCTAAAATAAAGGGAATTTCTGCATTTTTTCCCAATATTAAGGGAATTTCTTCATTTTACCTCTAAAAAGGGGAATTTCTGCATTTTACCTCAAAATAAGAACCATTTCTGCCCTTTACCCTAAAATATGGGGAATTTCTGCCTTTTTCTTCCAAACTAAAAAAAATTTCTTCAATTTTGTACCATAATAAAAGAAATTTCTCCTTTTCGCCCCAAAATAAGAGGAATTTCTGACTTTTTACCCTGAAATAAATGAAATTTCTGAAATTTTGCCCGAAAATAAAAGAAATTTGTGGCTTTTTGCCCCAAAATAAGGGGAATTTCTGCCTTTTGCCCCAAAATATGGGGAATATCAGCATTTTACCTCAAAATAAGGGGAATTTCTGCTTTTTTGCCCTGAAATATGTGAAATTTCTGCAATTTTACCCCAAAATAAGGTGAATTTCTGACTTTTGCCCCAAAATAATAGGAATTTCTGCATTTTTGCCCCAAAATAAGAAGAATTTTTGCTTTTTTTTTCTGAAATAAGTGAAATTTCTGCAATTTTGGCCTAAAATAAGGGAAATTTCTGCCATTTGCCCCAAAATAAGGGGAATTTCTGCCTTTTTGCCACAAAATAAAGAAAATTACTGCATGTTTTAACCCAAAATTAGGTGAATATCTGCAATTTTGCTCCAAAATACGAGGATTTTCTGCCTTTTTCGCCAAAAATAAGGGGAATTTCTGCCATTTTGCCGCGAAATAAGTGAAATTTCTGCAGTTTTACCCCAAAATAAGGGTTATTTCTGCCTTTTTGCCCCCAAATTAGGGGAATTTCTGCAATTTTGCTCCAAAATACGGGGAATTTCTGCCTTTTTGCCTGAAAATAAAGGGAATGTATACCTTTTTGCCATAAGAAAGGGAAATTTCTTCACTTTTGCCCCAAAATAAGGGGATTTTCTGCCTTTTATCTCAAAATAAGTGCAATTTCTGCCTTTTCCCCAAAAATAAAAGGAATTTCTGGTTTTTTGCCCAAAAATAAGGGGAATTTCTGCCTTTTTGCCCCAAAATAAGGGGAATTTCAGCCTATTTTCTCAAAATAAGGGGAATTTCTGCCTTTTTCCCCAAAATATGGGGAATTTCTGCATTTTTGCCCCAAAATTAGAATAATTTTTGCAATTTTGTACCAAAATAAAAGAAATTTCTGTCTTTTTGCCCCAAAATAAGAGAAATTTCTGCCTTTTTTCCCTGAAATAAGTGAAATTTCTGCAATTTTACCCCAAAATAAGGGAAATTTCTGCAATTTTGCCCCAAAGTATAGGAAATTTCTGCAATTTTGCCCCAAATAAAAGGAATTTCTGAATTTTTGCAACCGAAAAAAGGAGATTTTCTGACTTTTTGCCCCAAAATAAAGAGAATTTCAGCCTTTTTGCCCGAAAATTATGAGACTTTCTGCAATTTTTCTTCAAAATATGAAAAATTTCTGCCTTTTAGCTCCAAAATAGAGTGAATTTCTGCATTTTTTCTCAATATTAGGGGAATTTCTGCATTTTACCTCTAAATAAGGGGAATTTCTGCATTTTACCTCAAAATAAGAAGAATTTCTGCCTTTTACCCAAAAATAAGGTGAATTTCTGCCTTTTGCCCCAAAATAATGGGAATTTCAACCTTTTTGCCCCCAACAAAACAATTTTGCTTTTTTTTCTGAAATAAGTGAAATTTCTGCAATTTTGCCCTAAAATAAGGGAAATTTCTGCAATTATTCCCCATAATAAAGCAAATTTCTGCAATTTTGCCCCAAAATAAGGGGAATTTCTGTTTTTTGCCCCAAAATAAAGCAAATTTCTGCAATTTTGCCCCAAAATAAGGGGATTTTCTGTTTTTTGACCCGAATAATTGAAATTTTTGCAATTTTGCCCTAAAATAAGGGGAATTTCTGCCATTTGCCCCAAAAGAAGGTAAATTTCTGCCTTTTTGCCACAAAATAAAGAAAATTACTGCATGTTTTACCCCAATATTAGGTGAATATCTGCAATTTTGCTCCAAAATACGAGGATTTTCTGCCTTTTTTGCCGAAAATAAGGAGAATTTCTGCAATTTTGCCGCGAAATAAGTGAAATTTCTGCAGTTTTACCCCTAAATAAGGGTTATTTCTGCCCTTTTGCCTCAAAATTAGGGGAATTTCTGCAATTTTGCTCCAAAATACGGGGAATTTCTGCCTTTTTGCCCGAAAATAAAGGGAATGTATACCTTTTTGCCATAAAAAAGGGAAATTTCTTCACTTTTGCCCCAAAATAAGGGGATTTTCCGCCTTTTTGACTCAAAATAAGTGCAATTTCTGCCTTTTCCCCAAAAATAAAAGGAATTTCTGTTTTTTTGCCCAAAAATAAGGGGAATTTCTGCCTTTTTGCCCAAAAATAAGGGGAATTTCAGCCTTTTTTCTCAAAATAAGGGGAATTTCTGCCTTTTGCCCCAAAATATAAGGAATTTCTGCCTTTTTGCCCCAAAATTAGAATAATTTCTGCAATTTTGTACCAAAATAAAAGAAATTTCTGTCTTTTTGCCTTAAAATAAGAGAAATTTCTGCCTTTTTTCCCTGAAATAAGTGAAATTTCTGCAATTTTACCCCAAAATAAGGGGAATTTCTGTTTTTTGCCCCCGAATAAGGGAAATTTTTGCAATTTTGCCCTAAAATAAGGGGAATTTCTGCCATTTGCCCCAAAATAAAGGGAATTTCTGCCTTTTTGCTACAAAATAAAGAAAATTACTGCATGTTTTACCCTAAAATTAGGTGAATATCTGCAATTTTGCTCCAAAATACAAGAATTTTCTGCCTTTTTTGCCGAAAATAAGGGGAATTTCTGCCATTTTGCCACGAAATAAGTGAAATTTCTGCAGTTTTACCCCAAAATAAGGGTTATTTCTGCCTTTTTGCCCCAAAATTAGGGGAATTTCTGCAATTTTGCTCCAAAATACGGGGAATTTCTGCCTTTTTGCCCGAAAATAAAGGGAATGTATACCTTTTTGCCATAAAAAAAGGAAATTTCTTCACTTTCGCCCCAAAATAAGGGGATTTTCCGCCTTTTATCTCAAAATAAGGGCAATTTCTGCCTTTTCCCCAAAAATAAAAGGAATTTCTGTTTTTTTGCCCAAAAATAAGGGGAATTTCTGCCTTTTTGCCCCAAAATAAAAGGAATTTCAGCCTTTTTTCTCAAAATAAGGGGAATTTTTGCCTTTTGCCCCAAAATATGGGGAATTTCTGCCTTTTTGCCCCAAAATAAGAAAAATTTTTGCAATTTTGTACCCAAAAAAAGAAATTTCTGTCTTTTTGCCCCAAAATAAGAGAAATTTCTGCCTTTTTCCCTGAAATAAGTGAAATTTCTGCAATTTTACCTCAAAATAAGGGGAATTTCTGTTTTTTGCCCCCGAATAAGGGAAATTTTTGCAATTTTGCCCTTAAATAAGGGGAATTTCTGCCATTTGCCCCAATATAAGGGGAATTTCTGCCTTTTTGCCACAAAATAAAGAAAATTACTGCATGTTTTACCCCAAAATTAGGTGAATTTCTGCAATTTTGCTGCAAAATATGGGGATTTTCTGCCTTTTTCGCCGAAAATAAGGGGAATTTCTGCCATTTTGCCGCGAAATAAGTGAAATTTCTGCAGTTTTACCCTAAATTAAGGGGAATTTCTGCCTTTTTGCCCCAAAATTAGGGGAATTTCTGCAATTTTGCTTCAAAATACGGGGAATTTCTGCCTTTTTACCCGAAAATAAAGGGAATGTACACCTTTTTGCCATAAAAAAGGGAAATTTCTTCACTTTTGCCCCAAAATAAGGGGATTTTCCGCCTTTTTGACTCAAAATAAGTGCAATTTCTGCCTTTTCCCCAAAAATAAACGGAATTTCTGTCTTTTTGCCCCAAAATAAGGGGAATTTCTGACTTTTTGCCCTGAAATAAGGGGAATGTCTGCCTTTTAGCCCCAAAATAAAGGGAATTTCTGCATTTTACCTCAAAATAAGAATAATTTCTGCATTTTGCTCCAAAATATGAGGAATTTCTGCCTTTCTATTCCAAAATAAAGAAAATTTCTTCAATTTTGTACCATAATAAAATAAATTTATGCTTTTTGCCCCAAAATAAGGGGAATTTCTGCCTTTTTGCCCTGAAATAAGTGAAATTTCTAAAATTTTCCCCAAAATAAGGGAAATGTCTGCTTTTTGCCCCAAAATAAGGAGAATTTCTGCCTTTTTTCCCGAAAATTATGAGAATTTTTGCAATTTTGCTTCAAAATACGGGGCATTTCTGCCTTTTAGCCCCAAAATATAGGGAATTTCTGCATTTTACCTCAAAATAAGAATAATTTCTGCATTTTGCTCCAAAATATGAAGAATTTCTGCCTTTTTATTCCAAAATAAAGAAAATTTCTTCAATTTTGTACCATAATAAAAGAAATTTCTGCTTTTTGCCCCAAAATAAGGGGAATTTCTGACTTTTTGCCCTGAAATAAGTGAAATTTCTAAAATTTTCCCCAAAATAAGGGAAATGTCTGCTTTTTGCCCCAAAATAAGGAGAATTTCTGCCTTTTTTCCCGAAAATTATGAGAATTTTTGCAATTTTGCTTCAAAATACGGGGCATTTCTGCCTTTTAGCCCCAAAATATAGGGAATTTCTGCATTTTACCTCAAAATAAGAATAATTTCTGCATTTTGCTCCAATATATGGGGAATTTCTGCCTTTTTGTTACAAAATAATGAAAATTTCTTCAATTTTGTACCATAATAAAAGAAATTTCTGCTTTTAACCTCAAAATAAGGGGAATTTCTGCCTTTTTGCCCCAAAATAGGAAAAATTTCTGCAAATTTATACCAAAATAAAAGAAATTTCTGCCTTTTTGCCCCAAAATAAGGGAAATTTCTGCAATTTTGACCCATAGTAAAAAAAATTCTGCAATTTTGCCCCAAATAAGGGGAATTTCTGACTTTTTGCACCTGAAAAAAGGAGATTTTCTTTCTTTTTGCCCCAAAATAAGGAGAATCAGCGTTTTTGCCCAAAAATCATGAGAATTTCTGCAATTATTTTTCAAAATACGAAAAATTTCTGCCTTTTAGCCCTAAAATAAAGGGAATTTCTGCATTTTTTCCCAATATTAAGGGAATTTCTTCATTTTACCTCTAAAAAGGGGAATTTCTGCATTTTACCTCAAAATAAGAACCATTTCTGCCTTTTACCCCAAAATATGGGGAATTTCTGCCTTTTTCTTCCAAACTAAAAAAAAATTTCTTCAATTTTGTACCATAATAAAAGAAATTTCTCCTTTTCGCCCCAAAATAAGAGGAATTTCTGACTTTTTACCCTGAAATAAATGAAATTTCTGAAATTTTGAACGAAAATAAAAGAAATTTGTGGCTTTTTGCCCCAAAATAAGGGGAATTTCTGCCTTTTGCCCCAAAATATGGGGAATATCAGCATTTTACCTCAAAATAAGGGGAATTTCTGCTTTTTTGCCCTGAAATATGTGAAATTTCTGCAATTTTACCCCAAAATAAGGTGAATTTCTGACTTTTGCCCCAAAATAATAGGAATTTCTGCATTTTTGCCCCAAAATAAGAAAAATTTTTGCTTTTTTTTCTGAAATAAGTGAAGTTTCTGCAATTTTGGCCTAAAATAAGGGAAATTTCTGCCATTTGCCCCAAAATAAGGGGAATTTCTGCATTTTTGCCACAAAATAAAGAAAATTACTGCATGTTTTAACCCAAAATTAGGTGAATATCTGCAATTTTGCTCCAAAATACGAGGATTTTCTGCCTTTTTCGCCAAAAATAAGGGGAATTTCTGCCATTTTGCCGCGAAATAAGTGAAATTTCTGCAGTTTTACCCCAAAATAAGGGTTATTTCTGCCTTTTTGCCCCCAAATTAGGGGAATTTCTGCAATTTTGCTCCAAAATACGGGGAATTTCTGCCTTTTTGCCCGAAAATAAAGGGAATGTATACCTTTTTGCCATAAGAAAGGGAAATTTCTTCACTTTTGCCCCAAAATAAGGGGATTTTCTGCCTTTTATCTCAAAATAAGTGCAATTTCTGCCTTTTCCCCAAAAATAAAAGGAATTTCTGGTTTTTTGCCCAAAAATAAGGGGAATTTCTGCCTTTTTGCCCCAAAATAAGGGGAATTTCAGCCTATTTTCTCAAAATAAGGGGAATTTCTGCCTTTTTCCCCAAAATATGGGGAATTTCTGCATTTTTGCCCCAAAATTAGAATAATTTCTGCAATTTTGTACCAAAATAAAAGAAATTTCTGCCTTTTTGCCCCAAAATAAGAGAAATTTCTGCCTTTTTTCCCTGAAATAAGTGAAATTTCTGCAATTTTACCCCAAAATAAGGGAAATTTCTGCAATTTTGCCCCAAAGTATAGGAAATTTCTGCAATTTTGCCCCAAATAAAAGGAATTTCTGAATTTTTGCAACCGAAAAAAGGAGATTTTCTGACTTTTTGCCCCAAAATAAAGAGAATTTCAGCCTTTTTGCCCGAAAATTATGAGACTTTCTGCAATTTTTCTTCAAAATATGAAAAATTTCTGCCTTTTAGCTCCAAAATAGAGTGAATTTCTGCATTTTTTCTCAATATTAGGGGAATTTCTGCATTTTACCTCTAAATAAGGGGAATTTCTGCATTTTACCTCAAAATAAGAAGAATTTCTGCCTTTTACCCCAAAATAAGGTGAATTTCTGCCTTTTGCCCCAAAATAATGGGAATTTCTACCTTTTTGCCCCCAAAAAAACAATTTTGCTTTTTTTTCTGAAATAAGTGAAATTTCTGCAATTTTGCCCTAAAATAAGGGAAATTTCTGCAATTATTCCCCATAATAAAGCAAATTTCTGCAATTTTGCCCCAAAATAAGGGGAATTTCTGTTTTTTGCCCCAAAATAAAGCAAATTTCTGCCATTTTGCCCCAAAATAAGGGGATTTTCTGTTTTTTGACCCGAATAATTGAAATTTTTGCAATTTTGCCCTAAAATAAGGGGAATTTCTGCCATTTGCCCCAAAAGAAGGTAAATTTCTGCCTTTTTGCCACAAAATAAAGAAAATTACTGCATGTTTTACCCCAATATTAGGTGAATATCTGCAATTTTGCTCCAAAATACGAGGATTTTCTGCCTTTTTTGCCGAAAACAAGGAGAATTTCTGCAATTTTGCCGCGAAATAAGTGAAATTTCTGCAGTTTTACCCCTAAATAAGGGTTGTTTCTGCCCTTTTGCCTCAAAATTAGGGGAATTTCTGCAATTTTGCTCCAAAATACGGGGAATTTCTGCCTTTTTGCCCGAAAATAAAGGGAATGTATACCTTTTTGCCATAAAAAAGGGAAATTTCTTCACTTTTGCCCCAAAATAAGGGGATTTTCCGCCTTTTTGACTCAAAATAAGTGCAATTTCTGCCTTTTCCCCCAAAATAAAAGGAATTTCTGGTTTTTTGCCCAAAAATAAGGGGAATTTCTGCCTTTTTGCCCCAAAATAAGGGGAATTTCAGCCTATTTTCTCAAAATAAGGGGAATTTCTGCCTTTTGCCCCAAAATACGGGGAATTTCTGCATTTTTGCCCCAAAATTAGAATAATTTCTGCAATTTTGTACCAAAATAAAAGAAATTTCTGTCTTTTTGCCCCAAAATAAGAGAAATTTCTGCCTTTTTTCCCTGAAATAAGTGAAATTTCTGCAATTTAACCCCAAAATAAGGGAAATTTCTGCAATTTTGCCCCAAAGTATAGGAAATTTCTGCAATTTTGCCCCAAATAAAAGGAATTTCTGAATTTTTGCAACCGAAAAAAGGAGATTTTCTGACTTTTTGCCCCAAAATAAAGAGAATTTCAGCCTTTTTGCCCGAAAATTATGAGACTTTCTGCAATTTTTCTTCAAAATATGAAAAATTTCTGCCTTTTAGCTCCAAAATAGATTGAATTTCTGCATTTTTTCTCAATATTAGGGGAATTTCTGCATTTTACCTCTAAATAAGGGGAATTTCTGCATTTTACCTCAAAATAAGAAGAATTTCTGCCTTTTACCCCAAAATAAGGTGAATTTCTGCCTTTTTGCCCCAAAATAATGGGAATTTCAACCTTTTTGCCCCCAACAAAACAATTTTGCTTTTTTTTCTGAAATAAGTGACATTTCTGCAATTTTGCCCTAAAATAAGGGAAATTTCTGCAATTATTCCCCATAATAAAGCAAATTTCTGCAATTTTGCCCCAAAATAAGGGGAATTTCTGTTTTTTGCCCCAAAATAAAGCAAATTTCTGCCATTTTGCCCCAAAATAAGGGGATTTTCTGTTTTTTGACCCGAATAATTGAAATTTTTGCAATTTTGCCCTAAAATAAGGGGAATTTCTGCCATTTGCCCCAAAAGAAGGTAAATTTCTGCCTTTTTGCCACAAAATAAAGAAAATTACTGCATGTTTTACCCCAATATTAGGTGAATATCTGCAATTTTGCTCCAAAATACGAGGATTTTCTGCCTTTTTTGCCGAAAATAAGGAGAATTTCTGCAATTTTGCCGCGAAATAAGTGAAATTTCTGCAGTTTTACCCCTAAATAAGGGTTATTTCTGCCCTTTTGCCTCAAAATTAGGGGAATTTCTGCAATTTTGCTCCAAAATACGGGGAATTTCTGCCTTTTTGCCCGAAAATAAAGGGAATGTATACCTTTTTGCCATAAAAAAGGGAAATTTCTTCACTTTTGCCCCAAAATAAGGGGATTTTCCGCCTTTTTGACTCAAAATAAGTGCAATTTCTGCCTTTTCCCCAAAAATAAAAGGAATTTCTGTTTTTTTGCCCAAAAATAAGGGGAATTTCTGCCTTTTTGCCCCAAAATAAGGGGAATTTCAGCCTATTTTCTCAAAATAAGGGGAATTTCTGCCTTTTGCCCCAAAATATGGGGAATTTCTACATTTTTGCCCCAAAATTAGAATAATTTCTGCAATTTTGTACCAAAATAAAAGAAATTTCTGTCTTTTTGCCCCAAAATAAGAGAAATTTCTGCCTTTTTTCCCTGAAATAAGTGAAATTTCTGCAATTTAACCCCAAAATAAGGGAAATTTCTGCAATTTTGCCCCAAAATATAGGAAATTTCTGCAATTTTGCCCCAAATAAAAGGAATTTCTGAATTTTTGCAACCGAAAAAAGGAGATTTTCTGACTTTTTGCCCCAAAATAAAGAGAATTTCAGCCTTTTTGCCCGAAAATTATGAGACTTTCTGCAATTTTTCTTCAAAATATGAAAAATTTCTGCCTTTTAGCTCCAAAATAGATTGAATTTCTGCATTTTTTCTCAATATTAGGGGAATTTCTGCATTTTACCTCTAAATAAGGGGAATTTCTGCATTTTACCTCAAAATAAGAAGAATTTCTGCCTTTTACCCCAAAATAAGGTGAATTTCTGCCTTTTTGCCCCAAAATAATGGGAATTTCAACCTTTTTGCCCCCAACAAAACAATTTTGCTTTTTTTTCTGAAATAAGTGACATTTCTGCAATTTTGCCCTAAAATAAGGGAAATTTCTGCAATTATTCCCCATAATAAAGCAAATTTCTGCAATTTTGCCCCAAAATAAGGGGAATTTCTGTTTTTTGCCCCAAAATAAAGCAAATTTCTGCCATTTTGCCCCAAAATAAGGGGATTTTCTGTTTTTTGACCCGAATAATTGAAATTTTTGCAATTTTGCCCTAAAATAAGGGGAATTTCTGCCATTTGCCCCAAAAGAAGGTAAATTTCTGCCTTTTTGCCACAAAATAAAGAAAATTACTGCATGTTTTACCCCAATATTAGGTGAATATCTGCAATTTTGCTCCAAAATACGAGGATTTTCTGCCTTTTTTGCCGAAAATAAGGAGAATTTCTGCAATTTTGCCGCGAAATAAGTGAAATTTCTGCAGTTTTACCCCTAAATAAGGGTTATTTCTGCCCTTTTGCCTCAAAATTAGGGGAATTTCTGCAATTTTGCTCCAAAATACGGGGAATTTCTGCCTTTTTGCCCGAAAATAAAGGGAATGTATACCTTTTTGCCATAAAAAAGGGAAATTTCTTCACTTTTGCCCCAAAATAAGGGGATTTTCCGCCTTTTTGACTCAAAATAAGTGCAATTTCTGCCTTTTCCCCAAAAATAAAAGGAATTTCTGTTTTTTTGCCCAAAAATAAGGGGAATTTCTGCCTTTTTGCCCCAAAATAAGGGGAATTTCAGCCTATTTTCTCAAAATAAGGGGAATTTCTGCCTTTTGCCCCAAAATATGGGGAATTTCTACATTTTTGCCCCAAAATTAGAATAATTTCTGCAATTTTGTACCAAAATAAAAGAAATTTCTGTCTTTTTGCCCCAAAATAAGAGAAATTTCTGCCTTTTTTCCCTGAAATAAGTGAAATTTCTGCAATTTAACCCCAAAATAAGGGAAATTTCTGCAATTTTGCCCCAAAATATAGGAAATTTCTGCAATTTTGCCCCAAATAAAAGGAATTTCTGAATTTTTGCAACCGAAAAAAGGAGATTTTCTGACTTTTTGCCCCAAAATAAAGAGAATTTCAGCCTTTTTGCCCGAAAATTATGAGACTTTCTGCAATTTTTCTTCAAAATATGAAAAATTTCTGCCTTTTAGCTCCAAAATAGATTGAATTTCTGCATTTTTTCTCAATATTAGGGGAATTTCTGCATTTTACCTCTAAATAAGGGGAATTTCTGCATTTTACCTCAAAATAAGAAGAATTTCTGCCTTTTACCCCAAAATAAGGTGAATTTCTGCCTTTTTGCCCCAAAATAATGGGAATTTCAACCTTTTTGCCCCCAACAAAACAATTTTGCTTTTTTTTCTGAAATAAGTGACATTTCTGCAATTTTGCCCTAAAATAAGGGAAATTTCTGCAATTATTCCCCATAATAAAGCAAATTTCTGCAATTTTGCCCCAAAATAAGGGGAATTTCTGTTTTTTGCCCCAAAATAAAGCAAATTTCTGCCATTTTGCCCCAAAATAAGGGGATTTTCTGTTTTTTGACCCGAATAATTGAAATTTTTGCAATTTTGCCCTAAAATAAGGGGAATTTCTGCCATTTGCCCCAAAAGAAGGTAAATTTCTGCCTTTTTGCCACAAAATAAAGAAAATTACTGCATGTTTTACCCCAATATTAGGTGAATATCTGCAATTTTGCTCCAAAATACGAGGATTTTCTGCCTTTTTTGCCGAAAATAAGGAGAATTTCTGCAATTTTGCCGCGAAATAAGTGAAATTTCTGCAGTTTTACCCCTAAATAAGGGTTATTTCTGCCCTTTTGCCTCAAAATTAGGGGAATTTCTGCAATTTTGCTCCAAAATACGGGGAATTTCTGCCTTTTTGCCCGAAAATAAAGGGAATGTATACCTTTTTGCCATAAAAAAGGGAAATTTCTTCACTTTTGCCCCAAAATAAGGGGATTTTCCGCCTTTTTGACTCAAAATAAGTGCAATTTCTGCCTTTTCCCCAAAAATAAAAGGAATTTCTGTTTTTTTGCCCAAAAATAAGGGGAATTTCTGCATTTTTGCCCCAAAATAAGGGGAATTTCAGCCTATTTTCTCAAAATAAGGGGAATTTCTGCCTTTTGCCCCAAAATATGGGTAATTTCTGCATTTTTGCCCCAAAATTAGAATAATTTCTGCAATTTTGTACCAAAATAAAAGAAATTTCTGTCTTTTTGCCCCAAAATAAGAGAAATTTCTGCCTTTTTTCCCTGAAATAAGTGAAATTTCTGCAATTTAACCCCAAAATAAGGGAAATTTCTGCAATTTTGCCCCAAAATATAGGAAATTTCTGCAATTTTGCCCCAAATAAAAGGAATTTCTGAATTTTTGCAACCGAAAAAAGGAGATTTTCTGACTTTTTGCCCCAAAATAAAGAGAATTTCAGCCTTTTTGCCCGAAAATTATGAGACTTTCTGCAATTTTTCTTCAAAATATGAAAAATTTCTGCCTTTTAGCTCCAAAATAGATTGAATTTCTGCATTTTTTCTCAATATTAGGGGAATTTCTGCATTTTACCTCTAAATAAGGGGAATTTCTGCATTTTACCTCAAAATAAGAAGAATTTCTGCCTTTTACCCCAAAATAAGGTGAATTTCTGCCTTTTTGCCCCAAAATAATGGGAATTTCAACCTTTTTGCCCCCAACAAAACAATTTTGCTTTTTTTTCTGAAATAAGTGACATTTCTGCAATTTTGCCCTAAAATAAGGGAAATTTCTGCAATTATTCCCCATAATAAAGCAAATTTCTGCAATTTTGCCCCAAAATAAGGGGAATTTCTGTTTTTTGCCCCAAAATAAAGCAAATTTCTGCCATTTTGCCCCAAAATAAGGGGATTTTCTGTTTTTTGACCCGAATAATTGAAATTTTTGCAATTTTGCCCTAAAATAAGGGGAATTTCTGCCATTTGCCCCAAAAGAAGGTAAATTTCTGCCTTTTTGCCACAAAATAAAGAAAATTACTGCATGTTTTACCCCAATATTAGGTGAATATCTGCAATTTTGCTCCAAAATACGAGGATTTTCTGCCTTTTTTGCCGAAAATAAGGAGAATTTCTGCAATTTTGCCGCGAAATAAGTGAAATTTCTGCAGTTTTACCCCTAAATAAGGGTTATTTCTGCCCTTTTGCCTCAAAATTAGGGGAATTTCTGCAATTTTGCTCCAAAATACGGGGAATTTCTGCCTTTTTGCCCGAAAATAAAGGGAATGTATACCTTTTTGCCATGAAAAAGGGAAATTTCTTCACTTTTGCCCCAAAATAAGGGGATTTTCCGCCTTTTTGACTCAAAATAAGTGCAATTTCTGCCTTTTCCCCAAAAATAAAAGGAATTTCTGTTTTTTTACCCAAAAATAAGGGGAATTTCTGCCTTTTTGACCCAAAATAAGGGGAATTTCAGCCTTTTTTCTCAAAATAAGGGGAATTTCTGCCTTTTGCCCCAAAATATGGGGAATTTCTGTCTTTTTGCCCCAAAATAAGAAAAGTTTCTGCAATTTTGTACCAAAATAAAAGAAATTTCTGTCTTTTTGCCCCAAAATAAGAGAAATTTCTGCATTTTTTCCCTTAAATAAGTGAAATTTCTGCAATTTTACCCCAAAATAAGGGGAATTTCTGTTTTTTGCCCCCGAATAAGGGAAATTTTTGCAATTTTGCCCTAAAATAAGGGGAATTTCTGCCATTTGCCCCAAAATAAGGAGAATTTCTGCCTTTTTGCCACAAAATAAAGAAAATTACTGCATGTTTTACCCCAAAATTAGGTGAATATCTGCAATTTTGCTCCAAAATACAAGAATTTTCTGCCTTTTTTGCCGAAAATAAGGGGAATTTCTGCCATTTTGCCACGAAATAAGTGAAATTTCTGCAGTTTTACCCCAAAATAAGGGTTATTTCTGCCTTTTTGCCCCAAAATTAGGGGAATTTCTGCAATTTAGCTCCAAAATACGGGGAATTTCTGCCTTTTTGCCCGAAAATAAAGGGAATGTATACCTTTTTGCCATAAAAAAAGGAAATTTCTTCACTTTTGCCCCAAAATAAGGGGATTTTCCGCCTTTTATCTCAAAATAAGTGCAATTTCTGCCTTTTCCCCAAAAATAAAAGGAATTTCTGTTTTTTTGCCCAAAAATAAGGGGAATTTCTGCCTTTTTGCCCCAAAATAAAAGGAATTTCAGCCTTTTTTCTCAAAATAAGGGGAATTTTCTCCTTTTGCCCCAAAATATGGAGAATTTCTGCCTTTTTGCCCCAAAATAAGAAAAATTTTTAAATTTTTTACCAAAAAAAGAAATTTCTGTCTTTTTGCCCCAAAATAAGAGAAATTTCTGCCTTTTTCCCTGAAATAAGTGAAATTTCTGCAATTTTACATCAAAATAAAAGGAATTTCTGTTTTTTGCCCCCGAATAAGGGAAATTTTTGCAATTTTGCCCTAAAATAAGTGGAATTTCTGCCTTTTTGCCACAAAATAAAGAAAATTACTGCATGTTTTACCCCAAAATTAGGTGAATTTCTGCAATTTTGCTCCAAAATATGGGGATTTTCTGCCTTTTTCGCCGAAAATAAGGGGAATTTCTGCCATTTTGCCGCGAAATAAGTGAAATTTCTGCAGTTTTACCCTAAATTAAGGGGAATTTCTGCCTTTTTGCCCCAAAATTAGGGGAATTTCTGCAATTTTGCTTCAAAATACGGGGAATTTCTGCCTTTTTACCCGAAAATAAAGGGAATGTACACCTTTTTGCCATAAAAAAGGGAAATTTCTTCACTTTTGCCCCAAAATAAGGGGATTTTCCGCCTTTTTGACTCAAAATAAGTGCAATTTCTGACTTTTTTTCAAAAATAAATGGAATTTCTGTCTTTTTGCCCCAAAATAAGGGGAATTTCTGACTTTTTGCCCTGAAATAAGGGGAATGTCTGCCTTTTAGCCCCAAAATAAAGGGAATTTCTGCATTTTACCTCAAAATAAGAATAATATCTGCATTTTGCTCCAAAATATGAAGAATTTCTGCCTTTTTATTCCAAAATAAAGAAAATTTCTTCAATTTTGTACCATAATAAAAGAAATTTCTGCTTTTTGCCCCAAAATAAGGGGAATTTCTGACTTTTTGCCCTGAAATAAGTGAAATTTCTAAAATTTTCCCCAAAATAAGGGAAATGTCTGCTTTTTGCCCCAAAATAAGGAGAATTTCTGCCTTTTTTCCCGAAAATTATGAGAATTTTTGCAATTTTGCTTCAAAATACGGGGCATTTCTGCCTTTTAGCCCCAAAATATAGGGAATTTTTGCATTTTACCTCAAAATAAGAATAATTTCTGCATTTTGCTCCAATATATGGGGAATTTCTGCCTTTTTGTTACAAAATAATGAAAATTTCTTCAATTTTGTACCATAAAAAAAGAAATTTCTGCTTTTAACCTCAAAATAAGGGGAATTTCTGCCTTTTTGCCCCAAAATAGGAAAAATTTCGGCAAATTTATACCAAAATAAAAGAAATTTCTGCCTTTTTGCCCCAAAATAAGGAAAATTTCTGCAATTTTGACCCATAGTAAAAAAATTTCTGCAATTTTGCCCCAAATAAGGGGAATTTCTGACTTTTTGCACCCGAAAAAAGGAGATTTTCTTTCTTTTTGCCCCAAAATAAGGAGAATCAGCCATTTTGCCCAAAAATCATGAGAATTTCTGCAATTATTTTTCAAAATACGAAAAATTTCTGCCTTTTAGCCCTAAAATAAAGGGAATTTCTGCATTTTTCCCCAATATTAAGGGAATTTCTACATTTTACCTCTAAAAAGGGGAATTTCTGCATTTTACCTCAAAATAAGAACCATTTCTGCCTTTTACCCCAAAATATGGGGAATTTCTGCCTTTTTCTTCCAAACTAAAAAAAATTTCTTCAATTTTGTACCATAATAAAAGAAATTTCTCCTTTTCGCCCCAAAATAAGAGGAATTTCTGACTTTTTACCCTGAAATAAATGAAATTTCTGAAATTTTGCCCGAAAATAAAAGAAATTTGTGGCTTTTTGCCCCAAAATAAGTGGAATTTCTGCCTTTTGCCCCAAAATATGGGGAATATCAGCATTTTACCTCAAAATAAGGGGAATTTCTGCTTTTTTGCCCTGAAATATGTGAAATTTCTGCAATTTTACCCCAAAATAAGGTGAATTTCTGATTTTTGCCCCAAAATAATAGGAATTTCTGCATTTTTGCCCCAAAATAAGAAAAATTTTTGCTTTTTTTTTCTGAAATAAGTGAAATTTCTGCAATTTTGGCCTAAAATAAGGGAAATTTCTGCCATTTGCCCCAAAATAAGGGGAATTTCTGCCTTTTTGCCACAAAATAAAGAAAATTACTGCATGTTTTAACCCAAAATTAGGTGAATATCTGCAATTTTGCTCCAAAATACAAGGATTTTCTGCCTTTTTCGCCAAAAATAAGGGGAATATCTGCCATTTTGCCGCGAAATAAGTGAAATTTCTGCAGTTTTACCCCAAAATAAGGGTTATTTCTGCCTTTTTGCCCCCAAATTAGGGGAATTTCTGCAATTTTGCTCCAAAATACGGGGAATTTCTGCCTTTTTGCCCGAAAATAAAGGGAATGTATACCTTTTTGCCATAAAAAAGGGAAATTTCTTCACTTTTGCCCCAAAATAAGGGGATTTTCTGCCTTTTATCTCAAAATAAGTGCAATTTCTGCCTTTTCCCCAAAAATAAAAGGAATTTCTGGTTTTTTGCCCAAAAATAAGGGGAATTTCTGCCTTTTTGCCCCAAAATAAGGGGAATTTCAGCCTATTTTCTCAAAATAAGGGGAATTTCTGCCTTTTTCCCCAAAATATGGGGAATTTCTGCATTTTTGCCCCAAAATTAGAATAATTTCTGCAATTTTGTACCAAAATAAAAGAAATTTCTGTCTTTTTGCCCCAAAATAAGAGAAATTTCTGCCTTTTTTCCCTGAAATAAGTGAAATTTCTGCAATTTAACCCCAACATAAGGGAAATTTCTGCAATTTTGCCCCAAAGTATAGGAAATTTCTGCAATTTTGCCCCAAATAAAAGGAATTTCTGAATTTTTGCAACCGAAAAAAGGAGATTTTCTGACTTTTTGCCCCAAAATAAAGAGAATTTCAGCCTTTTTGCCCGAAAATTATGAGACTTTCTGCAATTTTTCTTCAAAATATGAAAAATTTCTGCCTTTTAGCTCCAAAATAGATTGAATTTCTGCATTTTTTCTCAATATTAGGGGAATTTCTGCATTTTACCTCTAAATAAGGGGAATTTCTGCATTTTACCTCAAAATAAGAAGAATTTCTGCCTTTTACCCCAAAATAAGGTGAATTTCTGCCTTTTTGCCCCAAAATAATGGGAATTTCTACCTTTTTGCCCCCAAAAAAACAATTTTGCTTTTTTTTTCTGAAATAAGTGAAATTTCTGCAATTTTGCCCTAAAATAAGGGAAATTTCTGCAATTATTCCCCATAATAAAGCAAATTTCTGCAATTTTGCCCCAAAATAAGGGGAATTTCTGTTTTTTGCCCCAAAATAAAGCAAATTTCTGCCATTTTGCCCCAAAATAAGGGGTTTTTCTGTTTTTTGACCCGAATAATTGAAATTTTTGCAATTTTGCCCTAAAATAAGGGGAATTTCTGCCATTTGCCCCAAAAGAAGGTAAATTTCTGCCTTTTTGCCACAAAATAAAGAAAATTACTGCATGTTTTACCCCAATATTAGGTGAATATCTGCAATTTTGCTCCAAAATACGAGGATTTTCTGCCTTTTTTGCCGAAAATAAGGAGAATTACTGCAATTTTGCCGCGAAATAAGTGAAATTTCTGCAGTTTTACCCCTAAATAAGGGTTATTTCTGCCCTTTTGCCTCAAAATTAGGGGAATTTCTGCAATTTTGCTCCAAAATACGGGGAATTTCTGCATTTTTGCCCGAAAATAAAGGGAATGTATACCTTTTTGCCATAAAAAAGGGAAATTTCTTCACTTTTGCCCCAAAATAAGGGGATTTTCCGCCTTTTTGACTCAAAATAAGTGCAATTTCTGCCTTTTCCCCAAAAATAAAAGGAATTTCTGTTTTTTTGCCCAAAAATAAGGGGAATTTCTGCCTTTTTGCCCCAAAATAAGGGGAATTTCAGCCTTTTTCTCAAAATAATGGGAATTTCTGCCTTTTGCCCCAAAATATGGAGAATTTCTGCCTTTTTGCCCCAAAATAAGAAAAATTTCTGCAATTTTGTACCAAAATAAAAGAAATTTCTGTCTTTTTGCCCTAAAATAAGAGAAATTTCTGCCTTTTTTCCCTGAAATAAGTGAAATTTCTGCAATTTTACCCCAAAATAAGGGGTATTTCTGTTTTTTGCCCCCAAGTAAGGGAAATTTTTGCAATTTTGCCCTAAAATAAGGGGAATTTCTGCCATTTGCCCCAAAATAAGAGGAATTTCTGCCTTTTTGCCACAAAATAAAGAAAATTACTGCATGTTTTACCCCAAAATTAGGTGAATATCTGCAATTTTGCTCCAAAATACGAGGATTTTCTGCCTTTTTCGCCGAAAATAAGGGGAATTTCTGCCATTTTGCCGCGAAATAAGTGAAATTTCTGCAGTTCTACCCTAAATTAAGGGGAATTTCTGCCTTTTTGCACCATAATTAGGGGAATTTCTGCAATTTTGCTTCAAAATACGGGGAATTTCTGCCTTTTTGCCCGAAAATAAAGGGAATGTACACCTTTTTGCCATAAAAAAGGGAAATTTCCTCACTTTTGCCCCAAAATAAGGGGATTTTCCGCCTTTTAGACTCAAAATAAGTGCAATTTCTGCCTTTTCCCCCAAAATAAATGGAATTTCTGTTTTTTTGCCCCAAAATAAGGGGAATTTCTGACTTTTTGCCCTGAAATAAGTGAAATTTCTAAAATTTTTCCCCAAAATAAGGGAAATGTCTGCTTTTTGCCCCAAAATAAGGGGAATGTCTGCCTTTTAGCCCCAAAATAAAGGGAATTTCTGCATTTTACCTCAAAATAAGAATAATTTCTGCATTTTGCTCCAAAATATGGGGAATTTCTGCCTTTTTGTTCCAAAATAAGGAAAATTTCTTCAATTTTGTACCATAATAAAGGAAATTTCTGCTTTTTGCTCCAAAATAAGGGGAATTTCTGACTTTTTGCCCTGAAATAAGTGAAATTTCTAAAATTTTCCCCAAAATAAAGGAAATGTCTCCTTTTTACCCCAAAATAAGAGGAATTTCTGCCTTTTTGCCCCCAAATAAGGGGAATTTCAGCATTTTTACCTCAAAATAAGGGGAATTTCTGCCTTTTTGCCCCAAAATAGGAAAAAATTCTGCAAATTTATAACAAAATAAAAGAAATTTCTGCCTTTTTGCCCCAAAATAAGGGAAAGTTCTGCAATTTGACCCATAGTAAAAAAAATTTCTGCAATTTTGCCCCAAATAAGGGGAATTTCTGACTTTTTGCACCCGAAAAAAGGAGATTTTCTTTCTTTTTGCCCCAAAATAAAAAGAATCAGCTTTTTTGCCCGAAAATCATGAGAATTTCTGCAATTTTTTTTTCAAAATACGGAAAATTTCTGCCTTTTAGCCCTAAAATAAAGGGAATTTCTGCATTTTTCTCCAATATTAAGGGAATTTCTACATTTTACCTCTAAAAAGGGGAATTTCTGCATTTTACCTCAAAATAAGAACCATATCTGCCTTTTACCCGAAAATATGGGGAATTTCTGCCTTTTTCTTCCAAAATAAAAAAAATTTCTTCAATTTTGTACCATAATAAAAGAAATTTCTCCATTTCGCCCCAAAATAAAGGGAATTTCTGACTTTTTACCCTGAAATAAATGAAATTTCTAAAATTTTGCCCAAAAATAAATGAAATTTGTGGCTTTTTGCCCCAAAATAAGGGGAATTTCAGCATTTTACCTCAAAATAAGGGGAATTTCTGCCTTTTTGCCCTGAAATATGTGAAATTTCTGCAATTTTACCCCAAAATAAGGTGAATTTCTGACTTTTGCCCCAAAATAATAAGAATTTCTTCCTTTTTGCCCCAAAATAAAAAAAATTTTTGCTTTTCTTTTCTGAAATAAGTGAAATTTCTGCAATTTTGGCCTAAAATAAGGGAAATTTCTGCAATTTTCCCCATAATAAAGCAAATTTCTGCAATTTTGCCCCAAAATAAGGGGATTTTCTGGATTTTGCCTACAAATAAGGAAAATTTCTGCAATTTTGCCCTAAAATAAGGGGAATTTCTGCCATTTGACCCAAAATAAGGGGAATTTCTGCCTTTTTGCCACAAAATATAAAAAATTACTGCATGTTTTACCCCAAAATTAGGTGAATTTCTGCAATTTTGCTCCAAAATACGAGGATTTTCTGCGTTTTTTCGCCGAAAATAAGGGGAATTTCTGCTATCTTGCCGCGAAATAAGTAAAATTTCTGCAGTTTTACCCCAAAATAAGGGGAATTTCTGCCTTTTTGCCCCAAAATTAGGGAAATTTCTGCAATTTTGCTCCAAAATACAGGGAATTTCTGCCTTTTGCCCAAAAATAAAGTGAATATATACCTTTTTGCCATAAGAAAGGGAAATTTCTTCACTTTTGCCCCAAAATAAGGTGATTTTCTGCCTTTTTGACTCAAAATAAGTGCAATTTCTGCCTTTTCCCCAAAAATAAATGGAATTTCTGTCTTTTTGCCGCAAAATAAGGGGAATTTCTGACTTTATGCCCTGAAATAAGTGAAATTTCTAAAATTTTTCCCCAAAATACGAGAAATGTCTGCTTTTTGCCCCAAAATATGGGGAATTTATGCCTTTTTGCCCCAAAATAAGGGGAATTTCTGCTTTTTTGCCCCAAAATAAGAAAAATTTCTGCAATTTTATACCAAAATAAAAGAAATTTCTGCCTTTTTGCCCCAAAATAAGAAAAATTTTTGCCTTTTTTTCCTGAAATAAGTGAAATTTCTGCAATTTTGCCCCAAAATAAAGAAAATTTATGCAATTTTGCCCCAATGTAAAGGAAATTTCTGCAATTTTGCCCCAAAATAAGGGGATTTTCTCACTTTTTGCTCCTGAAAAAAGAGGATATTCTGTCTTTTTGCCCCAAAATAAGGAGAATTTCTGCCTTTTTGCCCGAAAATTATGAGAATTTCTGCAATTTTGCTTCAAAATACGGGGAATTTCTGCTATTTTGCCCCAAAATAAAAGGAATTTCTGCATTTTACCTCAAAATAAGAATAATTTCTGATTTTTGCTCCAAAATATGGTTAATTTCTGCCTTTTTGTTCCAAAATAAGGGAAATTTCTTCAATTTTGTACAATAATAAACGAAATTTCTCTTTTGCCCAAAAATAAGGGGAATTTCTGACTTTTTGCCCTGAAATAAGTGAAATTTCTAAAATTTTTCCCCAAAATAAGGGAAATGTTTGCTTTTTGCCTCAAAATTAGGAGAATTTCTGCCTTTTTGCCCCCAAATAATGGGAATTTTAGCTTTTTTACCTCAAAATAAGGGGAATTTCTGCCTTTTTGCCCCAAAATAGGAAAAATTTCTGCAATTTTTTACCAAAATAAAAGAAATTTCTGCCTTTTTGTCCCAAAATAAGAGAAATTCTCCCTTTTTTCCCTGAAATAAGTGAAATTTCTGCAATTTTGCCCCAAAATAAAGGAAATTTCTGCAATTTTGACCCAAAGTAAAGGAAATTTCTGCAATTTTGCCTCAAAAAAGAGGAATTTCTGAATTTTTGCACTCGAAAAAGGGTGATTTTCTGCCTTTTTGCCCGAAAATAAAGGGAATGTATACCTTTTTGTCATAAAAAAGGGAAATTTCTTCACTTTTGCCCCAAAATAAGGGGATTTTCTGCCTTGTTGACTCAAAATAAGTGCAATTTCTGCCTTTTCCCCAAAAATAAAAGGAATTTCTGTTTTTTTGCCCAAAAATAAGGGGAATTTCTGCCTTTTTGCCCCAAAATAAGGGGAATTTCAGCGTTTTTTCTCAAAATAAGGGGAATTTCTGCCTTTTGCCCCAAAATATGGGGAATTTCTGCCTTTTTGCCCCAAAATAAGAAAAATTTCTACAATTTTGTACCAAAATAAAAGAAATTTCTGTCTTTTTGCCCCAAAATAAGAGAAATTTCTGCCTTTTTTCCCTGAAATAAGTGAAATTTCTGCAATTTTACCCCAAAATAAGGGGAATTTCTGTTTTTTGCCCCCAAATAAGGGAAATTTTTGCAATTTTGCTCTAAAATAAGGGCAATTTCTGCCATTTGCCCCAAAATAAGAGGAATTTCTGCCTTTTTGCCACAAAATAAAGAAAATTACTGCATGTTTTACCCCAAAATTAGGTGAATATCTGCAATTTTGCTCCAAAATACGAGGATTTTCTGCCTTTTTCGACGAAAATAAGGGGAATTTCTGCCATTTTGCCGCGAAATAAGTGAAATTTCTGCAGTTTTACCCTAAATTAAGGGGAATTTCTGCCTTTTTGCCCCAAAATTAGGGGAATTTCTGCAAATTTGCTTCAAAATACGGGGAATTTCTGCCTTTTTGCCCGAAAATAAAGGGAATGTACACCTTTTTGCCATAAAAAAGGGAAATTTCTTCACTTTTGCCTCAAAATAAGGGGATTTTCCGCCTTTTAGACTCAAAATAAGTGCAATTCCTGCCTTTTACCCCCCAAAAAAACGGAATTTCTGTTTTTTTGCCCCAAAATAAGGGGAATTTCTGACTTTTTGCCCTGAAATAAGTGAAGTTTCTAAAATTTTTCCCCAAAATAAGGGAAATGTCTGCTTTTTGCCCCAAAATAAGGGGAATGTCTGCCTTTTAGCCCCAAAATAAAGGGAATTTCTGCATTTTGCCTCAAAATAAGAATAATTTCTGCATTTTGCTCCAAAATATGGGGAATTTCTGCCTTTTTGTTCCAAAATAAGGAAAATTTCTTCAATTTTGTACCATAATAAAAGAAATTTCTGCTTTTTGCTCCAAAATAAGGGGAATTTCTGACTTTTTGCCCTGAAATAAGTGAAATTTCTAAAATTTTCCCCAAAATAAGGGAAATGTCTCCTTTTTACCCCAAAATAAGAGGAATTTCTGCCTTTTTGCCCCCAAATAAGGGGAATTTCAGCATTTTTACCTCAAAATAAGGGGAATTTCTGCCTTTTTGCCCCAAAATAGGAAAAATTTCTGCAAATTTATACCAAAAAAAAAATTTCTGCCTTTTTGCCCTAAAATAAGAGAAATTTCTGCCTTTTTTCCCTGAAAAAAGTGAAATTTCTGCAATTTTGCCCCAAAATAAGGGAAATTTCTGCAATTTTGACCCAGAGTAAAGGAAATTTCTGCAATTTTGCCTCAAAAAAGGGGAATTTCTGAATTTTTGCACTCAAAAAAAGGAGATTTTCTGTCTTTTTGCCCCAAAATAAGGAGAATTTCAGCCTTTTAGCCCGAAAATTATGAGAATTTCTGCAATTTTTCTTCAAAATACAGAAAATTTCTGCCTTTTAGCCCCAAAATAAAGGGAATTTCTGCATTTTTCCCCAATATTAGGGGAATTTCTACATTTTACCTCTAAATAATGGGAATTTCTGCATTTTACCACAAAATAAGAAGAATTTCTGCTTTTACCACAAAATATGGGGAATTTCTGCCTTTTTGTTCCAAAATAAAGAAAATTTCTTCAATTTTGTACCATAATAAAAAAAATTTCTCCTTTTTGCCCCAAAATAAGGGAAATTTCTGACTTTTTACCCTGAAATAAGTGAAATTTCTGCAAATTTGCCCCAAAATAAGAAAAATTTCTGCCTTTTTACCCCCAAATAAAGGGAATTTCAGCCTTTTTACCTCAAAATAAGGGAAATTTCTGCATTTTTGCAACAAAATATTAGGAATTTCTGCATTTTGCCACAAAATATTAGGAATTTCTCTCTTTTTGCCCCAAAATAAGGAAAATTTCTGCCTTTTTTTCCCTGAAATAAGTGAAATTTCTGCAAATTTGCCCCAAAAAAAGGGAAATTTCTGCCTTTTGCCCCAAAATAAGGGGAATTTCTGCCTTTTTGCCACAAAATATGGGGAATTTCTTCCTTATTGCCCCCAAATACGGAAAAGTTTTGCTTTTCTGCCACAATTAATGGGAATTTCTGCCTTATTGTCCCAAAATATCGGGAATTTCAGCCTTTTTACCCCAAAATAAGGGGAATTTCTGCCTTTTGCCCAAAATATGGGGAATTTCTGACTTTTTGTTCCAAAATATGAAAAATTTCTTCAATTTTGTACCAAAATAAATGAAATTTCTGCTTTTTGCCCCAAAATAAAAGTAATTTCTGACTTTTTGCCCTGACATAAATGAAATTTCTGCAATTTTGCTCGAAAATAAGGGAAATTTGTGCCTTTTTGCCCCAAAATGAGGGGAATTTCGGCCTTTTAACCCCAGAATATGGGGAATTTCAGCATTTTACCTCAAAATAAGGGGAATTTCAGCCTTTTTGCACCAAAATATGGGGAATTTCTGCCTTTTTGCCACAAAATAAGAAAAATTTCTGCAATTCTGTACCAAAATATAAGAAATTTCTAAAATTTATCCCCAAAATAAAAGAAATTTCTGATTTTTGCACCGAAATAAGGAGAATTTCTGTATTTTTGCCCCCAAAAAAAAGGGAATTTCTGCCTTTTGCCCCCAAATTAGGGGAGTTTCTGCAATTTTGCTTCAAAATACAGAGAATTTCTGCCTCTTTTCCCGAAAATAAGGGGAACTTCTGCCGATTTGCCCCAAATAAATGGAATTTCTGCATTTTTGCCCCAATATTTAGGGAATATCTGCAATTTTGCTTTAAAATACGGGGAATTTCTGCCTTTTTGCCCCAAAACAAAGAAAATTACTGCATGTTTTACGCCAAAATTAGGTGAATTTCTGCAATTTTGCTCCAAAATACAGGGATTTTCTGCTTTTTTCACAGAAAATAAAGGGAATTTCTGCCATTTTGCCGCGAAATAAGTGAAATTTCTGCAGTTTTACTCCAAAATAATAGGATTTTCTGCCTTTTTGATCCAAAATTAGGGGAATTTCTGAAATTTTGCTCCAAAATACGGGGAATTTCTGCCTTTTTGCCCGAAAATAAAGGGAATGTATACCTTTTTGCCATAAATAGGGAAATTTCTTCATTTTTACCCCAAAATAAGGGGATTTTCCGCATTTTTGACTCAAAATAAGTGCAATTTCAGACTTTTTTCCAAAAATAAATGGAATTTCTGTCTTTTTGCCCCAAAATAAGGGGAATTTCTGAATTTTTGCCCTGAAATAAGTTAAATTTCAAAAATTTTTCCACAAAATAATTGAAATTTCTGCAATTTTGCCCAAAATAAGGGGAATTTCTGTATTTTTGCCCCCAAATGAGGAAAATTTCTGCCTTTTTACCTCAAAATAAGGGGAATTTCTGCATTTTTGCCACAAAATATAAGGAATTTCTGCCTTTTTGCCACAAAATATTAGGAATTTCTGCCTTTTTTTCCTGAAATAAGTGAAATTTCTGCAATTTTGGCCCAAAAAAATTGAAATTTCTGCAATTTTGTCCCAAAATAAAAATTTCTGGAATTTTGCCCCAAAATAAGTGGAATTTCTGAGTTTTGCCCCAAAATAAGGAGAATTTCTGTATTTTTGCCCCAACATATAGGGAATTTCTGCCTTTTTGCCCCACAATTAGTGGAATTTCTGCAATTTTGCTCTAAAATACGGGGAATTTCTGCTTTTTTGCCCGAAAATAAGAGGAATCTTTACCTTTTGCCACAAAATAGGGAAATTTCTTCATTTTTGCCCCAAATAAGAGGAATTTCTGCTTTTTTCCCTCAAAATAATTGAAATTTCTGCCTTTTTACTCAAAAATATATGGAATTTCTGTATTTTTGCACCAATATAAATGCAATTTTTGAATTTTGACGTGAAATAAGTTAAATTTCTTTAATTTTGCCTCAAAATAATGGAAATTTCTGCCATTTTGCCACAATATAAGGGGAATTTCTGTCTTTATGCCCCAAAATAAGGAGAATTTCAGCCTTTTTACCTAATAATAAGGGGAATCTCTCCTTTTTGCCCTAAAATATGGGGAATTTCTTTATTTTTGCCCCAAAATAATAAAATTTTCTGCAATTTTGTACCAAAATAAAAGTAATTTCTGCCTTTATGCCCCAAAATAAGAGAAATTTCTGCGTTTTTTCCCTGAAATAAGTGAAATTTCTGTAATTTTGCCCCCAAATTAGGGAGATTTCTGCAATTTTGCCCCAAAATAAAGGAAATTTCTGGAATTTTGCCCCAAAATAATGTGAATTTCTGCATTTTCCCTCAAAATTAGGGGAATATGTGCAATTTTGCTTCAAAATACGGGGAATTTTTGCCTTATTGCACCAAAATAAAAGGAATTTCTCCATTTTTGCACCAATATAAGGGGAATTTCTGAAATTTTGCTCCAAAATACGGAGAATTTTTGCCTTATTGCCCGAAATAAAGTGGAATTTCTGCCATTTTGCCCTGAAATATTTGAAATTTCCGCAATTTTACCCCAAAATAAGGGGAATTTCTGTTTTTGGCCCCAAAATTAGGAGAATTTCTGTTTTTGCCCCAAATTAAGGCAAATTTCTGACTTTTTGCCCTGAAATAAGTGAAATTTCTGCAATTTTGCCCCAAAATAAGGGGAATTTCTGCCTTTTTGCCAAAATAAGGGAAATTTCAGCATTTTACCTTCAAATAAGGGGAATTTCTGCCTTTTTGCCACAAAATATAGGGAATTTCTGCCTTATTGCCCCCAAATAAGGAAAAGTTTTGCTTTTCTGCCCCAATTAATGGGAATTTCTGCCTTTTGGGCACAATGTAAAGTGAATTTCTGCCTTTTTGCCCCAAAATAACGGGAATTTCAGCTTTTTTACCCCAAAATAAGGGGAAATTCTGCCTTTTGCCCAAAATATGGGGAATTTCTTACTTTTTGTTCCAAAATAAAGAAAATTTCTTCAACTTTGTACCAAAATAAAAGAAATTTGTGCTTTTTGCCCCAAAATAAAAGTAATTTCTGACTTTTTGCCCTGAAATAAATGAAATTTCTGCAATTACGCCCGAAAATTAGGGAAATTTGTGCCTTTTTGCCCCAAAATGAGGGGAATTTCTGCCTTTTAACTCATAAATATGGGGAATTTCAGCATTTTACCTCAAAATAAGGGGAATTTCAGCCTCTTTGCACCAAAATATGGAAAATTTCTGCCTTTTTGCCACAAAATAAGAAAAATTTCTGCAATTCTGTACCAAAATAAAAGAAATTTCTAAAATTTTGCCCCAAAATCAGGGAAATTTCTGATTTTTGCCCCGAAATAAAAAAAATTTCTGTATTTATGCCCCCCAAAAAAGGGAATTTCTGCCTTTTTGCCCCAAAATTAGGGGAGTTTCTGCAATTTTGCTTAAAAATACAGGGAATTTCTGCCTCTTTTCCCGAAAATAAAGGGGACCTTCTGCCGGTTTGCCCCAAATAAAGGGAATTTCTGCATTTTTGCCCCAATATTTAGTGAATTTCTGCAATTTTGCTTTAAAATACGGGGAATTTCTGCCTTTTTGCCCAAAATTAAGGGGATTTTCTGCCTTTTTGACCCCAAACAAGGGAAATTTCTGCAGTTTTATCCCAAAATAATAGGAATTTCTGCCTTTATGCCCTCAAATGATGGGAATTTCTGCCTTTTCCCTGAAATATGTGAAATTTCTGCAATTTTACCCCAAAATAAGGTGAATTTCTAACTTTTTGCCCCCAAAAAATGGGAATTTCTGCCTTTTTGCCCCAAAATATGAAAAAATTTTGCTTTTTTTCTCTGAAATATGTGAAATTTCTGCAATTTTGCCTTAAAATAACAGAAATTTCTGCAATTTTTCCCCATAATAAAGGAATTTTTTGCAATTTTGCCCCAAAATAAGGGGAATTTCTGTTTTTTGTCCCCAAATAAGGGAAATTTCTGCAATTTTGCCCTAAAATAAGGGTAATTTCTGCCTTTTGCCCCAAAATAAGGAGAATTTCTGCCATTTTGCCCCAAAACAAAGAAAATTACTGCATGTTTTACGCCAAAATTAGGTGAATTTCTGCAATTTTGCTCCAAAATACAGGGATTTTCTGCCTTTTTCGCAGAAAAAAAAGGGAATTTCTGCCATTTTGCCGCGAAATAAGTGAAATTTCTGCAGTTTTACCCCAAAATAAGGGGATTTTCCGTCTTTTTGACTCAAAATAAGTGCAATTTCTGACTTTTTTCAAAAAATAAATGGAATTTCTGTCTTTTTGCCCCAAAATAAGGGGAATTTCTGACTTTTTGCCCTGAAATAAGTTAAATTTCAAAAATTTTTCCCCAAAATAATTGAAATTTTTGCAGTTTTGCCCCAAAATAAGGGGAATTTTTGTATTTTTGCTCCAAAATAAGGGAAATTTCTGCCTTTTTACCACAAAATAAGGGGAATTTCTGCATTTTTGCCACAAAATATAAGGAATTTTTGCCTTTTTGCCCCAAAATAAGAAAAATTTCTGCCTTTTTTCCCTGAAATAAGTGAAATTTCTGCAATTTTGGCCCAAAAAAATTGAAATTTCTGCAATTTTGTCCAAAATAAGAAAAATTTCTGGAATTTTTCCCCAAAATAAGTGGAATTTCTGAGTGTTGCCCCAAAATAAGGAGAATTTCTCTCTTTTTGCGATAACATATAGGGAGTTTCTGTCTTTTTGCCCCACAATTAAGGGAATTTCTGCAAATTTGCTCCAAAATTTGGGAATTTCTGCTTTTTTGCCCGAAAATAAGGGGAATGTTTACCTTTTGCCACAAAAAGGGAAATTTCTTCATTTTTGCCCCAAAATAAGAGGAATTTCTGCCTTTTTACGTCAAAATAAGTGAAATTTCTGCTTTTTTACTCAAAAATATACGAAATTTCTGTATTTTTGCCCCAAAATAAAAGGAATTTTTGAATTATGCCCTGAAATAAATAAAATTTCTCCAATTTTGCCTCAAAATAAGGGAAAATTCTGCATTTTTGCCACAAAATAAGGGGAATTTCTGTCTTTTTGCCCCAAAATAAAAGGAATTTCAGAATTTTTACCTAATAATAAGGGGAATCTCTCCTTTTTGTCCTAAAATATGGGGAATTTCTGTATTTTTGCCCCAAAATAAAATAATTTTCTGCAATTTTGTACCAAAATAAAAGTAATTTCTGCCTTTATGCCCCAAAATAAGAGAAATTTCTGCGTTTTTTCCCTGAAATAAGTGAAATTTCTGTAATTTTGCCCCAAAATTAGGGAGATTTCTGCAATTTTGCCCTAAATAATAAACATTTCTGGAATTTTGCCCCAAAATAAGGGGAATTTCTGACTTTTTGCCCTGAAATAAGGAGAATTTCTGTCTTTTTGCCCCAAAATAATGTGAATTTCTGCATTTTCCCTCAAAATTATGGGAATATGTGCAATTTTGCTTCAAAATACGGTGAATTTTTGCCTTATTGCACCAAAATAAAAGGAATTTCTGCATTTTTGCACCAATATAAGGGGAATTTCTGAAATTTTGCTCCAAAATACGGGGAATTTTTGCCTTATTGCCCGAAATATGTGGAATTTCTGCCATTTTGCCCTGAAATATTTGAAATTTCCGCAATTTTACCCCAAAATAAGGGGAATTTCTGTTTTTGGCCCTAAAATTAGGAGAATTTCTGTTTTTGCCCCAAATTAAGGCAAATTTCTGACTTTTTGCCCTGAAATAAGTGAAATTTCTGCAATTTTGCCCCAAAATAAGGGGAATTTCTTCCTTTTTGCCAAAAAAGTGAAATTTCAACATTTTACCTTCAAATAAGAAGAATTTCTGCCTTTTTGCCACAAAATATGGGGAATTTCTGCCTTATTGTCCCCGAATAAGGAAAATTTTTGCTTTTCTGCCCCAATTAATGGGAATTTCTGCCTTTTTGCCACAAAGTAAAGGGAATTTCTGCCTTTTTGCCCTAAAATATGGGGAATTTCTGACTTTTTGTTCCAAAATAATAAAAATTTCTTAAATTTTGTACCAAAATGAAAGAAATTTCTGCTTTTTGCCCCAAAATAAAAGTAATTTCTGACTTTTTGCCCTGAAATAAATGAAATTTCTGCAATTTTGCCTGAAAATAAGGGAAATTTGTGCCTTTTTGCCCCAAAATGAGGGGAATTTCTGCCTTTTAACCCCAAAATATGGGGAATTTCAGCATTTTACCTCAAAATAAGGGGAATTTCAGCCTTTTTGCACCAAAATATGGGGAATTTCTGCATTTTTGCCACAAAATAAGAAAAATTACGGCAATTCTGTACCAAAATAAAAGAAATTTCTAAAATTTTGCCCCAAAATAAGGGAAATTTCTGATTTTTGCCCCGAAATAAGGAGAATTTCTGTATTTTTGCCCAAAAAATGGGAATTTCTTCCTTTTTGCCCCAAAATTAAGGGAGTTTCTGCAATTTTGCTTCAAAATACAGGGAATTTCTGCCTCTTTTCCCGAAAATAAGGGGAACTTCTGCCGATTTGCCCCAAATAAAGGGAATTTCTGCATTTTTGCCCCAATGTTTAGGGAATATCTGCAATTTTGCTCTAAAATACGGGGAATTTCTGCCTTTTTGTCCAAAATTAAGGGGATTTTCTGCCTTTTTGCCCCCAAACAAGGAAATTTCTGCAATTTTATCCCAAAATAAAAGGAATTTCTGCCTTTATGCCCTCAAATAACGGGAATTTCTGCTTTTTTGCCCTGAAATATGTGAAATGTCTGCAATTTTACCCCAAAATAAGGTGAATTTCTACCTTTTTGCCCCAAATAAATGGGAATTTCTGCCTTTTTGCCCCAAAATATGAAAAATTTTTGCTTTTTTTCTCTGAAATATGTGAAATTCTGCAATTTTCCCTTAAAATAAAAGAAATTTCTGCAATTTTTCCCCATTATAAAGGAATTTTTTGCAATTTTGCCCCAAAATAAAGGGAATTTCTGTTTTTTGTCCCCAAATAAAGGAAATTTCTGAAATTTTGCCCTAAAATAAGGCGAATTTCTGCCTTTTGCCCCAAAATAATGAAAATTTCTGCCTTTTTGCCCCAAAACAAAGAAAATTACTGCATGTTATACGCCAAAATTAGGTAAATTACTGCAATTTTGCTCCAAAATACAAGGATTTTCTTCCTTTTTCGCAGAAAATAAGGGTAATTTCTGCCATTTTGCCGCGAAATAAGTGAAATTTCTGCAGTTTTACCCCAAAATAAGGGGAATTTCTGCCTTTTGCCCCAAAATTAGGGGAATTTCTGCAATTTTGCTCCAAATACGGGGAATTTCTGCCTTTTTGCCCGAAAATAAAAGGAATGTATACCTTTTTGCCATAAAAAGGGAAATTTCTTCATTTTTAACCCAAAATAAGGGAATTTTCTGCCTTTTTGACTCAAAATAAGTGCAATTTCTGACTTTTTTTTAAAAAATAAATGGAATATCTGTCTTTTTGCCCCAAAATAACGGGAATTTCCGACATTTTGCCCTGAAATAAGTTAAATTTCAAAAATTTTTCCCCAAAATAATTGAAATTTCTGCAGTTTTGCCCCAAAATAAGGGGAATTTCTGTATTTTTGCACCAAAATAACGGAAATTTCTGGCTTTTTACCTCAAAATAAGAGTAATTTCTGCATTTTTTTGCCACAAAATATAAGGAATTTCTGCCTTTTTGCCCTAAAATATAAAAAATTTCTAATTTTTTTTCCTGAAATAAGTGAAATTTCTGCAAATTTGGCCCAAAAAAATTGAAATTTCTGCAATTTTGTCCCAAAATAAGAGAATTTTGTGGAATTTTGCCCCAAAATAAGTGGAATTTCTGAGTTTTGCCGCAAAATAAGGAAAATTTCTGTCTTTTTGCCCCAACATATAAAGAATTTCTGCCTTTTTGCCCCACAATTAAGGAAATTTCTGCAATTTTGCTCCAAAATAGGGGGAATTTTTGCTTTTTTGCCCGAAAATAAGGGGAATGTTTACCTTTTGCCACAAAGAAGAGAAATTTCTTCATTTTTGACCCAAAATTAGAGGAATTTTTTCCTTTTTACGTCAAAATAAGTGAAATTTCTGCCTTTATACTCAAAAATATTCGGAATTTCTGTATTTTTGCCCCAAAATAAAAGGAATTTTTGAATTTTGCCCTGAAATAAATGAAATTTCTCCAATTTTGCCTCAAAATAAGGGAAATTACTGCTTTTTTGCCACAAAATTAGGGGATTTTTTGTCTTTTTGCCCCAAAATAAAAGGAATTTCAGCCTTTTTACCTAATAATAAGGGGAATCTCTTCTTTTTGCCCTAAAATATGGGGAATTTCTGTATTTTTGCCTCAAAATAAAAAAATTTTCTGCAGTTTTGTACCAAAATAAAAGTAATTTCTGCCTTTTTGCCCCAAAATAAGAGAAATTTCTGCGTTTTTTCCCTAAAATAAGTGAAATTTCTGTAATTTTGCCCCAAAATAAGGGAGATTTCTGCAATTTTGCCCCAAAATAAAGGAAATTTATGGAATTTTGCCTCAAAATAAGGGGAATTTCTGAATTTTGCCCTGAAATAAGGAGAATTTCTGTCTTTTTGCCCCAAAATAATGTGAATTTCTGCATTTTCCCTCAAAATTAAGGGAATATGTGCAAATTTGCTTCAAAATACCGGGAATTTTTGCCTTATTGCACCAAAATAAAAGGAATTTCTGCATTTTTGCACCAATATAAGGGGAATTTCTGAAATTTTGCTCCAAAATACGGGGAATTTTTGCCTTATTGCCCGAAATAATGTGGAATTTCTGCCTTTTTGCCCTGAAATATTTGAAATTTCCAACAATTTTACCCCAAAATAAGGGGAATTTCTGTTTTTGGCCCCAAATAAGGGAAATTTTTGCAATTTTGCCCTAAAATAAGGGGAATTTCTGCCTTTTGCCCCAAAATAAGGAGAATTTCTGCCTTTTTGCCCAAAAACAAAGAAAATTACTGCATGTTTTACGCCAAAATTACGTGAATTTTTGCAATTTTGCTCCAAAATACGGGGATTTTCTGCCTTTTTGCCCGAAAATAAAGGGAATGTATACCTTTTTGCCATAAAAAGGGAAATTTCTTCATTTTTACCCCAAAATAAAGGGATTTTCCGCCTTTTTGACTCAAAATAAGTGCAATTTCTGACTTGTTTCCAAAAATAAATGGAATTTCTGTCTTTTTGCCCCAAAATAAGGGGAATTTCCGATTTTTTGCCCTAAAATAAGTTAAATTTCAAGAATTTTTCCCCAAAATAATTGAAATTTCTGCAGTTTTGCACAAAAATAAGGGGAATTTCTGTATTTTTGCCCCAAAATAAGGGAAATTTTTGCCTTTTTACCTCAAAATAATGGGAATTTCTGCATTTTTTGCCACAAAATATAAGGAATTTCTGCCTTTTTGCCCCAAAATAAGAAAAATTTCTGCCTTTTTTCCCTGAAATAAGTGAAATTTCTGCAATTTTAGCCCAAAAAAATTGAAATTTCTTCAATTTTGTCCCAAAATAAGAGAAATTTCTGGAATTATGCCCCAAAATAAGTGGAATTTCTGAGTTTTGCCCCAAAATAAAAAGAATTTCTGTCTTTTTGCCCCAACATATAAGGAATTTCTGCCTTTTAGCCCCACAATTAGGGGAATTTCTGCAATTTTGCTCCAAAATACGGGGAATTTCTGCTTTTTTGCCCAAAAATAAGGGGAATGTTTACCTTTTGCCACAAAAAAGGGAAATTTCTTCATTTTTGCCCCAAAATAAGAGGAATTTCTGCCTTCTTACGTCAAAATAAGTGACATTTCTGCCTTTTTACTCAAAAATATACGGAATTTCTGTATTTTTGCCTTAAAATAAAAGGAATTTTTGAATTATGCCCTGAAATAAATGAAATTTCTCCAATTTTGCCTCAAAATAAGGGAAATTTCTGCTTTTTTGCCCCAAAATAAAAGGAATTTCAGCCTTTTTACCTAATAATAATGGGAATCTCTCCTTTTTGCCCTAAAATATAGGGAATTTGTGTATTTTTGCCCCAAAATAAAAAAATTTTCTGCAATTTTGTACCAAAGTAAAAGTAATTTCTGCCTTTTTGCCCCAAAATAAGAGAAATTTCTATGTTTTTTCCCTGAAATAAGTGAAATTTCTGTAATTTTGCCCCAAAATTAGGGAGATTTCTGCAATTTTGACCCAAAATAAAAAAAAATTCTGTAATTTTGCCCCAAAATAAGGGGAATTTCTGACTTTTTGCCCTGAAATAAGGAGAATTTCTGTCTTTTTGCCCCAAAATAATGTGAATTTCTGCATTTTCCCTCAAAATTAGAAGAATATGTGCAATTTTGCTTCAAAATACGGGGAATTTTTGCTTTATTGCACCAAAATAAAAGGAATTTCTGCATTTTTGCACCAATATAAGGGGAATTTCTCAAATTTTGCTCCAAAATACGGGGAATTTTTGCCTTATTTCCCGAAATAAAGTGAAATTTCTGCCTTTTTGCTCTGAAATATTTGAAATTTCCGCAATTTTACCCCAAAATAAGGGGAATTTCTGTTTTTGGCCCCAAAATTAGGAGAATTTCTGCTTTTTGCCCCAAATTAAGGCAAATTTCTGACTTTTTGCCCTGAAATAAGTGAAATTTCTGCAATTTTGCCCCAAAATAATGGGAATTTCTGCCTTTTTGCCAAAATAAGGGGAATTTCAGCATTTTACCTTCAAATAAGGGGAATTTCTGCTTTTTGGCCACAAAATATGGGGAATTTCTGCCTTATTGCCCCCAAATAAGGAAAAGTTTTGCTTTTCTGCCACAATTAATGGGAATTTCTGCCTTTTTGCCACAAAGTAAAGGGAATTTCTGCCTTTTTGCCCGAAAATAACGGGAATTTCAGCCTTTTTACCCCAAAATAAGGGGAATTTCTGCCTTTTGCCCAAAATATGGGGAATTTCTGACTTTTTGTTCCAAAATAAGGAAAATTTCTTCAATTTTGTACCAAAATAAAAGAAATTTCTGCTTTTTGCCCCAAAATAAAAGTAATTTCTGACTTTTTGCCCTGAAATAAATGAAATTTCTGCAATTTTGCTCGAAAATAAGGGAAATTTGTGCCTTTTTGCCCCAAAATGAGGGGAATTTCTGCCTTTTAACCCTAAAATATGGGGAATTTCAGCATTTTACATCAAAATAAGGGGAATTTCAGACTTTTTGCACCAAAATATAGGGAATTTCTGCATTTTTGCCACAAAATAAGAAAAATTTCTGCAATTCTGTACCAAAATAAAAGAAATTTTTAAAATTTTGCCCCAAAATAAGGGAAATTTCTGATTTTTGCCCCGAAATAAGGAGAATTTCTGCCCCCCAAAAAAAGAAATTTCTGCCTTTTTGCCCCAAAATTAGGGGAGTTTCTGCAATTTTGCTTCAAAATACAGGGAATTTCTGCCTCTTTTCCCGAAAATAAGGGAACTTCTGCCGATTTGCCCCAAATAAAGAAAATTTCTGCATTTTTGCCCTAATATTTAGGGAATTTCTGCAATTTTGCTTTAAAATACGGGGAATTGTTGCCTTTTTGCCCAAAATTAAGGGGATTTTCTGCCTTTTTGCCCCCAAACAAGGGAAATTTCTGCAATTTTATCCCAAAATATAATGAATTTTTGCCTTTATGCCCTCAAATAACGGAAATTTCTGCCTTTTTGCCCTGAAATATATGAAATGTCTGCAATTTTACCCCAAAATTAGGTGAATTTCTACCTTTTGCCCCAAAATAATGGGAATTTCTGGCTTTTTGCCCCAAAATATGAAAAATTTTTGCTTTTTTCTCTGAAATATGTGAAATTTCTGCAATTTTGCCTTAATATAAAAGAAAAATCGGCAATTTTTCCCCATAATAAAGGAATTTTTTGCAATTTTGCCCCAAAATAAAGGAAATTTCTGTTTTTTGTCCCCAAATAAGGGAAATTTCTGAAATTTTGCCCTAAAATAAGGCGAATTTCTGCCTTTTGCCCCAAAATAATGAAAATTTCTGCCTTTTTGCCCCAAAACAAAGAAAATTACTGCATGTTTTACGCCAAAATTAGGTGAATTTCTGCAATTTTGCTCCAAAATATGGGGATTTTCTGCCTTTTTCGCAGAAAATAAGAGGAATTTCTGCCATTTTGACGCGATATAAGTGAAATTTCTGCAGTTTTACCCCAAAATAAGGGGAATTTCTGCCTTTGTGCCCCAAAATTAGGGGAATTTCTGCAATTTTGCTCCAAAATACGGGGAATTTCTGCCTTTTTGCCCGAAAATAAAGGGAATGTACACCTTTTTGCCATAAAAAGGGAAATTTCTTTATTTTTACCCCAAAATAAGGGGATTTTCCACCTTTTTGATTCAAAATAAGTGCAATTTCTGACTTTTTTCCAAAAATAAATGGAATTTCTGTCTTTTTGCCCCAAAATAAGGGAAATTTCCGACTTTTTGCCCTGAAATAAGTTAAATTTCAAAAATTTTTCCCCAAAATAATTGAAATTTCTGCAGTTTTGCCCCAAAATAAGGGAAATTTCTGTATTTTTGCCCCCAAATAATGGAAATTTCTGCCTTTTTACCTAAAAATAAGGGGAATTTCTGCATTTTTTGCCACAAAATATAAGAAATTTCTGCCTTTTTGCCCCAAAATAAGAAAAATTTCTGCCTTTTTTCCCTGAAATAAGTCAAATTTCTGCAATTTTGGCCGAAAAAAATTGAAATTTCTGCAATTTTGTCCTAAAATAAGACAAATTTCTGGAATTTTGCCCCAAAATAAGTGGAATTTCTGAGTTTTGCCCCAAAATAAGGAGAATTTCTGTCTTTTTGCCCCAACATATAGGGAATTTCTGCCTTTTTGCCCCACAATTTGGGGAATTTCTGCAATTTTGCTCCAAAATACGGGGAATTTCTGCTTTTTTGCCCGAAAATAAGGGGAATGTTTACCTTTTGCCATAAAAAGGGAAATTTCTTCATTTTTGCCCCAAAATAAGAGGAATTTCTGCCTTTTTACGTCAAAATAAGTGAAATTTCTGCCTTTTTATTAAAAAATATACGGAATTTCTGTATTTTTGCCTCAAAATAAATGCAATTTTTGAATTTTGCCCTGAAATAAGTGAAATTTCTCCAATTTTGCTTCAAAATAAGGGAAATTTCTGCTTTTTTGCCACAAAATAAGGGGAATTTCTGTCTTTTTGCCGCAAAATAAAAGGAATTTCAGACTTTTTACCTGATAATAAGGGTAATCTATTCTTTTTGCCCTAAAATATGGGGAATTTCTGTATTTTTGCCCCAAAATAAAAAAAAATTCTGCAATTTTGTACCAAAAGAAAAGTAATTTCTGCATTTTTGCCCCAAAATAAGAGAAATTTCTGCGTTTTTTTTCCTGAAATAAGTGAAATTTCTGTAATTTTGCCCCAAAATTAGGGAGATTTCTGCAATTTTGCCCCAAAATAAAGGAAATTTCTGGAATTTTGCCCCAAAGTAAGGGGAATTTCTGACTTTTTGCCCTGAAATAAGGAGAATTTCTGTCTTTTTTGCCCCAAAATAATGTGAATTTCTAAATTTTCCCAAAAAATTAGGGGAATATGTGCAATTTTGCTTCAAAATACGGGGAATTTTTGCCTTATTGCACCAAAATAAAAGGAATTTCTGCATTTTTGCACCAATATAAGGGGAATTTCTGAAATTTTGCTCCAAAATACGGGGAATTTTTGCCTTATTGCCCGAAATAAAGTGGAATTTCTGCCTTTTTGCCCTGAAATATTTGAAATTTCCAACAATTTTACCCCAAAATAAGGGGAATTTCTGTTTTTGGAACCAAATAAGGGAAATTTTTGCAATTTTGCCCTAAAATAAGGGGAATTTCTGCCTTTTGCCCCAAAATAAGGAGAATTTCTGCCTTTTTGCCCAAAAACAAAGAAAATTACTGCATGGTTTACGCCAAAATTACGTGAATTTTTGCAATTTTGCTCCAAAATACGGGGATTTTCTGCCTTTTTGCCCGAAAATAAAGGGAATATATACCTTTTTGCCATAAAAAGGGAAATTTCTTCATTTTTACCCCAAAATAAGGGGATTTTCCGCCTTTTTGACTCAAAATAAGTGCAATTTCTGACTTTTTTCCAAAAATAAATGGAATTTCTGTCTTTTTGCCCCAAAATAAGGGGAATTTCCGATTTTTTGCCCTAAAATAAGTTAAATTTCAAGAATTTTTCCCCAAAATAATTGAAATTTCTGCAGTTTTGCACAAAAATAAGGGGAATTTCTGTATTTTTGCCCCAAAATAAGGGAAATTTCTGCCTTTTTACCTCAAAATAATGGGAATTTCTGCATTTTTTGCCACAAAATATAAGGAATTTCTGCCTTTTTGCCCCAAAATAAGAAAAATTTCTGCCTTTTTTCCCTGAAATAAGTGAAATTTCTGCAATTTTAGCCCAAAAAAATTGAAATTTCTTCAATTTTGTCCCAAAATAAGAGAAATTTCTGGAATTATGCCCCAAAATAAGTGGAATTTCTGAGTTTTGCCCCAAAATAAAAAGAATTTCTGTCTTTTTGCCCCAACATATAAGGAATTTCTGCCTTTTAGCCCCACAATTAGGGGAATTTCTGCAATTTTGCTCCAAAATACGGGGAATTTCTGCTTTTTTGCCCAAAAATAAGGGGAATGTTTACCTTTTGCCACAAAAAAGGGAAATTTCTTCATTTTTGCCCCAAAATAAGAGGAATTTCTGCCTTCTTACGTCAAAATAAGTGACATTTATGCCTTTTTACTCAAAAATATACGGAATTTCTGTATTTTTGCCTTAAAATAAAAGGAATTTTTGAATTATGCCCTGAAATAAATGAAATTTCTCCAATTTTGCCTCAAAATAAGGGAAATTTCTGCTTTTTTGCCACAAAATAATGGGAATTTCTGTCTTTTTGCCCCAAAATAAAAGGAATTTCAGCCTTTTTACCTAATAATAATGGGAATCTCTCCTTTTTGCCCTAAAATATAGGGAATTTGTGTATTTTTGCCCCAAAATAAAAAAATTTTCTGCAATTTTGTACCAAAATAAAAGTAATTTCTGCCTTTTTGCCCCAAAATAAGAGAAATTTCTGCGTTTTTCCCTGAAATAAGTGAAATTTTTGTAATTTTGCCCCAAAATTAGGGAGATTTCTGCAATTTTGACCCAAAATAAAAAAAAATTTCTGTAATTTTGCCCCAAAATAAGGGGAATTTCTGACTTTTTGCCCTGAAATAAGGAGAATTTCTGTCTTTTTGCCCCAAAATAATGTGAATTTCTAAATTTTCCCTCAAAATTAGAAGAATATGTGCAATTTTGCTTCAAAATACGGGGAATTTTTGCTTTATTGCACCAAAATAAAAGGAATTTCTGCATTTTTGCACCAATATAAGGGGAATTTCTCAAATTTTGCTCCAAAATAAGGGGAATTTTTGCCTTATTTCCCGAAATAAAGTGAAATTTCTGCCTTTTTGCTCTGAAATATTTGAAATTTCCGCAATTTTACCCCAAAATAAGGGGAATTTCTGTTTTTGGCCCCAAAATTAGGAGAATTTCTGCTTTTTGCCCCAAATTAAGGCAAATTTCTGACTTTTTGCCCTGAAATAAGTGAAATTTCTGCAATTTTGCCCCAAAATAATGGGAATTTCTGCCTTTTTGACAAAATAAGGGGAATTTCAGCATTTTACCTTCAAATAAGGGGAATTTCTGCCTTTTGGCCACAAAATATGGGGAATTTCTGCCTTATTGCCCCCAAATAAGGAAAAGTTTTGCTTTTCTGCCACAATTAATGGGAATTTCTGCCTTTTAGCCACAAAGTAAAGGGAATTTCTGCCTTTTTGCCCGAAAATAACGGGAATTTCAGCCTTTTTACCCCAAAATAAGGGGAATTTCTGCCTTTTGCCCAAAATATGGGGAATTTCTGACTTTTTGTTCCAAAATAAGGAAAATTTCTTCAATTTTGTACCAAAATAAAAGAAATTTCTGCTTTTTGCCCCAAAATAAAAGTAATTTCTGACTTTTTGCCCTGAAATAAATGAAATTTCTGCAATTTTGCTCGAAAATAAGGGAAATTTGTGCCTTTTTGCCCCAAAATGAGGGGAATTTCTGCCTTTTAACCCTAAAATATGGGGAATTTCAGCATTTTACATCAAAATAAGGAGAATTTCAGCCTTTTTGCACCAAAATATAGGGAATTTCTGCATTTTTGCCACAAAATAAGAAAAATTTCTGCAATTCTGTACCAAAATAAAAGAAATTTTTAAAATTTTGCCCCAAAATAAGGGAAATTTCTGATTTTTGCCCCGAAATAAGGAGAATTTCTGTATGTTTGCCCCCCAAAAAAAGAAATTTCTGCCTTTTTGCCCCAAAATTAGGGGAGTTTCTGCAATTTTGCTTCAAAATACAGGGAATTTCTGCCTCTTTTCCCGAAAATAAGGGAACTTCTGCCGATTTGCCCCAAATAAAGGGAATTTCTGCATTTTTGCCCTAATATTTAGGGAATTTCTGCAATTTTGCTTTAAAATACGGGGAATTGTTGCCTTTTTGCCCAAAATTAAGGGGATTTTCTGCCTTTTTGCCCCCAAACAAGGGAAATTTCTGCAATTTTATCCCAAAATAAAAGGAATTTTTGCCTTTATGCCCTCAAATAACGGAAATTTCTGCGTTTTTGCCCTGAAATATATGAAATGTCTGCAATTTTACCCCAAAATTAGGTGAATTTCTACCTTTTGCCCCAAAATAATGGGAATTTCTGGCTTTTTGCCCCAAAATATGAAAAATTTTTGCTTTTTTCTCTGAAATATGTGAAATTTCTGCAATTTTGCCTTAAAATAAAAGAAATTTCTGCAATTTTTCCCCATAATAAAAGAATTTTTTGCAATTTGCCCCAAAATAAAGGAAATTTCTGTTTTTTGTCCCCAAATAAGGGAAATTTCTGAAATTTTGCCCTAAAATAAGGCGAATTTCTGCCTTTTGCCCCAAAATAAAGAGAATTTCTGCCTTTTTGCCCCAAAACAAAGAAAATTACTGCATGTTTTACGCCAAAATTAGGTGAATTTCTACAATTTTGCTCCAAAATATGAGGATTTTCTGCCTTTTTCGCAGAAAATAAGAGGAATTTCTGCCATTTTGCCGCGATATAAGTGAAATTTCTGCAGTTTTACCCCAAAATAAGGGGAATTTCTGCCTTTTTGCCCCAAAATTAGGGGAATTTCTGCAATTTTGCTCCAAAATACGGGGAATTTCTGCCTTTTTGCCCGAAAATAAAGGGAATGTATACCTTTTTGCCATAAAAAGGGAAATTTCTTCGTTTTTAGCCCAAAATAAGGGGATTTTTTGTCTTTTTGATTCAAAATAAGTGCAATTTCTGACTTTTTTCCAAAAATAAATGGAATTTCTGTCTTCTTGCCCCAAAATAAGGGAAATTTTCGACTTTTTGCCCTGAAATAAGTTAAATTTCAAAAATTTTTCCCCAAAATAATTGAAATTTCTGCAGTTTTGCCCCAAAATAAGGGAAATTTCTGTATTTTTGCCCCCAAATAATGGAAATTTCTGCCTTTTTACCTAAAAATGAGGGGAATTTCTGCATTTTTTGCCACAAAATATAAGAAATTTCTGCCTTTTTGCCCCAAAATAAGAAAAATTTCTGCCTTTTTTCCCTGAAATAAGTCAAATTTCTGCAATTTTGACCCAAAAAAATTGAAATTTCTGCAATTTTGTCCTAAAATAAGACAAATTTCTGGAATTTTGCCCCAAAATAAGTGGAATTTCTGAGTTTTGCCCCAAAATAAGGAGAATTTCTGTCTTTTTGCCCCAACATATAGGGAATTTCTGCCTTTTTGCCCCACAATTAGGGGAATTTCTGCAATTTTGCTCCAAAATACGGGGAATTTCTGCTTTTTTGCCCGAAAATAAGGGGAATGTTTACCTTTTGCCACAAAAAGGGAAATTTCTTCATTTTTGCCCCAAAATAAGAGGAATTTCTGCCTTTTTACGTCAAAATAAGTGAAATTTCTGCCTTTTTATTCAAAAATATACGGAATTTCTGTATTTTTGCCCCAAAATAAATGCAATTTTTGAATTTTGCCCTGAAATAAGTGAAATTTCTCCAATTTTGCTTCAAAATAAGGGAAATTTCTGCTTTTTTGCCACAAAATAAGGGGAATTTCTGTCTTTTTGCCGCAAAATAAAAGGAATTTCAGACTTTTTACCTAATAATAAGGGGAATCTCTTCTTTTTGCCCTAAAATATGGGGAATTTCTGTATTTTTGCCCCAAAATAAAAAAAAAATTCTGCAATTTTGTACCAAAAGAAAAGTAATTTCTGCATTTTTGCCCCAAAATAAGAGAAATTTCTGCGTTTTTTCCCTGAAATAAGTGAAATTTCTGTAATTTTGCCCCAAAATTAGGGAGATTTCTGCAATTTTGCCCCAAAATAAAGGAAATTTCTGGAATTTTGCCCCAAAGTAAGGGGAATTTCTGACTTTTTGCCCTGAAATAAGGAGAATTTCTGTCTTTTTGCCCCAAAATAATGTGAATTTCTAAATTTTCCCTCAAAATTAGGGGAATATGTGCAATTTTGCTTCAAAATACGGGGAATTTTTGCCTTATTGCACCAAAATAAAAGGAATTTCTGCATTTTTGCACCAATATAAGGGGAATTTCTGAAATTTTGCTCCAAAATACAGGGAATTTTTGCCTTATTGCCCGAAATAACGTGGAATTTCTGCCTTTTTGCCCTGAAATATTTGAAATTTCCGCAATTTTACCCCAAAATAAAAGGAATTTCTGCTTTTTTGCCCCAAAATTAGGGGAATTTCTGCAATTTTGCTCCAAAATACGGGGTATTTCTGCCTTTTTGCCCGAAAATAAAAGGAATGTATAACTTTTTGCCATAAAAAGGGAAATTTCTTCATTTTTACCCCAAAATAAGGGGATTTTCTGCCTTTTTGACTCAAAATAATTGCAATTTCTGACTTTTTTCCAAAAATAAATGGAATTTTTGTCTTTTTGCCCAAAAATAAGGGGAATTTCCGACTTTTTGTTCTGAAATAAGTTAAATTTCAAAAATTTTTCCCCAAAATAATTGAAATTTCTGCAGTTTTGCCCCAAAATAAGGGGAATTTCTGTATTTTTGCCCCAAAATAAGGGAAATTTCTGCCTTTTTACCTCAAAATAAGGGGAATTTCTGCATTTTTGCCACCAAATATAAGGAATTTTTGCATTTTGCCCCAAAATAAGAAAAATTTCTGCATTTTTTCCCTGAAATAAGTGAAATTTCTGCAATTTTGGCCCAAAAAAATTGAAATTTCAGCAATTTTGTCCCAAAATAAAAGAAATTTCTAGAAATTTGCCCCAAAATAATTGGAATTTCTTAGTTTTGCCCCAAAATAAAAAGAATTTCTGTCTTTTTGCACCAACATATAGGGAATTTCTGCCTTTTTGCCCCAAAATTAGGGGAGTTTTTGCAATTTTGCTTCAAAATACAGGGAATTTCTGCCTCTTTTCCCGAAAATAAGGGGAACTTCTGCCGATTTGCCCCAAATAAAGGGAATTTCTGCACATTTGCCCCAATATTTGGGGAATTTCTGCAATTTTGCTTTAAAATACGGGGAATTTCTGCCTTTTTTCCAAAATTAAGGGGATTTTCTGACTTTTTGCCCCCAAACAAGGGAAATTTCTGCAGTTTTATCCCAAAATAAAAGGAATTTCTGCCTTTATGCCCTCAAATAATGGGAATTTCTGCCTTTTGCCCTGAAATATTTGAAATTTCTGCAATTTTACCCCAAAATAAGGTGAATTTCTAACTTTTTGCCCCCAAATAATGGGAATTTCTGCCTTTTTGCCCCAAAATATGAAAAATTTTTGCTTTTTTCTCTGAAATATGTGAAATTTCTGCAATTTTGCCTTAAAATAAAAGAAATTTCTGCAATTTTTCCCCATAATAAAGGAATTTTTTGCAATTTTGCTCCAAAATAAGGGGATTTTTTGTTTTTTGTCCCCAAATAAGGGAAATTTCTGCAATTTTGCCCTAAAATAAGGGTAATTTCTGCCTTTTGCCCAAAAATAAGAGAATTTCTGCCATTTTGCCCCAAAACAAAGAAAATTACTACATGTTTTACGCCAAAATTAGGTGAATTTCTGCAATTTTGCTTCAAAATACAAGGATTTTCTGCCTTTTTCACAGAAAATAAGGGGAATTTCTGCCATTTTGCCGTGAAATAAGTGAAATTTCTGCAGTTTTACCCCAAAATAAGGAAAATTTCTGCCTTTTTGCCCTAAAATTAGGGGAATTTTTGCAATTTTGTTCCAAAATACGGGGAATTTCTGCCTTTTTTCCCAAAAATAAAGGGAATGTATACCTTTTTGCCATAAAAAAAGAAATTTCTTCATTTTTAGCCCAAAATAAGGGGATTTTCCGTATTTTTGACTCAAAATAAGTGCAATTTCTGACTTTTTTCCAAAAATAAATGGAATTTCTGTCTTTTTGCCCCAAAATAAGGGGAATTTCTGATTTTTTGCCCTGAAATAAGTTAAATTTCAAAATTTTTTCCCCAAAATAATTGAAATTTCTGCAGTTTTGCCCCAAAATAAGGGGAATTTTTGTATTTTTGCTCCAAAATAAAGGAAATTTCTGCCTTTTTACCTCAAAATAAGGGGAATTTCTACATTTTTGCCACAAAATATAAGGAATTTTTGCCTTTTTGCCCCAAAATAAGAAAAATTTCTGCCTTTTTTCCCTGAAATAAGTGAAATTTCTGCAATTTTGGCCCAAAAAAATTGAAATTTCTGCAATTTTGTCCCAAAATAAGAGAAATTTCTGGAATTATGCCCCAAAATAAGTGGAATTTCTGAGTGTTGCCCCAAAATAAGGAGAATTTCTCTCTTTTTGCGATAACATATAGGGAATTTCTGTCTTTTTGCCCCACAATTAAGGGAATATGTGCAAATTTGCTTCAAAATACCGGGAATTTTTGCCTTATTGCACCAAAATAAAAGGAATTTCTGCATTTTTGCACCAATATAAGGGGAATTTCTGAAATTTTGCTCCAAAATACGAGGAATTTTTGCCTTATTGCCCGAAATAAAGTGGAATTTCTGCATTTTTGCCCTGAAATATTTGAAATTTCCAACAATTTTACCCCAAAATAAGGGGAATTTCTATTTTTGGCCCCAAATAAGGGACATTTTTGCAATTTTGCCCTAAAATAAGGGGAATGTCTGCCTTTTGCCCCAAAATAAGGAGAATTTCTGCTTTTTGCCCAAAAACAAAGAAAATTACTGCATGTTTTACGCCAAAATTACGTGAATTTTTGCAATTTTGCTCCAAAATACGGGGATTTTCTGCCTTTTTGCCCGAAAATAAAGGGAATGTATACCTTTTTGCCATAAAAAGGGAAATTTCTTCATTTTTACCTCAAAATAAGGGGATTTTCCGCCTTTTTGACTCAAAATAAGTGCACTTTCTGACTTTTTTCCAAAAATAAATGGAATTTCTGTCTTTTTGCCCCAAAATAAGGGTAATTTCCGAATTTTTGCCCTAAAATAAGTTAAATTTCAAGAATTTTTCCCCAAAATAATTGAAATTTCTGCAGTTTTGCGCAAAAATAAGGGGAATTTCTGTATTTTTGCCCCAAAATAAGGGAAATTTCTGCCTTTTTACCTCAAAATAAAGGGAATTTCTGCATTTTTTGCCACAAAATATAAGGAATTTCTGCCTTTTTGCCCCAAAATAAGAAAAATTTCTGCCTTTTTTCCCTGAAATAAGTGAATTTTCTGCAATTTTAGCCCAAAAAAATTGAAATTTCTGCAATTTTGTCCCAAAATAAGAGAAATTTCTGGAATTATGCCCCAAAATAATTGGAATTTCTGAGTTTTGCCCCAAAATAAAAAGAATTTCTGTCTTTTTGCCCCAACATATAAGGAATTTCTGCCTTTTAGCCCCACAATTAGGGGAATTTCTGCAATTTTGCTCCAAAATATGGGGAATTTCTGCTTTTTTGCCCAAAAATAAGGGGAATGTTTACCTTTTGCCACAAAAAAGGGAAATTTCTTCATTTTTGCCCCAAAATAAGAGGAATTTCTGCCTTCTTACGTCAAAATAAGTGAAATTTCTGCCTTTTTACTCAAAATATACAGAATTTCTGTATTTTTGCCTTAAAATAAAAGGAATTTTTGAAATATGCCCTGAAATAAATGAAATTTCTCCAATTTTGCCTCAAAATAAGGGAAATTTCTGCTTTTTTGCCCCAAAATAAAAGGAATTTCAGCCTTTTTACCTAATAATAATGGGAATCTCTCCTTTTTGCCCTAAAATATAGGGAATTTGTGTATTTTTGCCCCAAAATTAAAAAATTTTCTGCAATTTTGTACCAAAGTAAAAGTAATTTCTGCCTTTTTGCCCCAAAATAAGAGAAATTTCTGCGTTTTTTTCCCTGAAATAAGTGAAATTTCTGTAATTTTGCCCCAAAATTAGGGAGATTTCTGCAATTTTGACCCAAAATAAAAAAAATTTCTGGAATTTTGCCCCAAAATAAGGGGAATTTCTGACTTTTTGCCCTGAAATAAGGAGAATTTCTGTCTTTTTGCCCCAAAATAAAGTGAATTTCTGCATTTTCCCTCAAAATTAGAAGAATATGTGCAATTTTGCTTCAAAATACGGGGAATTTTTGCTTTATTGCACCAAAATAAAAGGAATTTCTGCATTTTTGCACCAATATAAGGGGAATTTCTCAAATTTTGCTCCAAAATACGGGGAATTTTTGCCTTATTTCCCGAAATAAAGTGAAATTTCTGCCTTTTTGCTCTGAAATATTTGAAATTTCCGCAATTTTACCCCAAAATAAGGGGAATTTCTGTTTTTGGCCCCAAAATTAGGAGAATTTCTGCTTTTTGCCCCAAATTAAGGCAAATTTCTGACTTTTTGCCCTGAAATAAGTGAAATTTCTGCAATTTTGCCCCAAAATAATGGGAATTTCTGCCTTTTTGCCAAAATAAGGGGAATTTCAGCATTTTACCTTCAAATAAGGGGAATTTCTGCCTTTTTGCCACAAAATATGGGGAATTTCTGCCTTATTGCCCCCAAATAAGGAAAAGTTTTGCTTTTCTGCCACAATTAATGGGAATTTCTGCCTTTTTGCCACAAAGTAAAGGGAATTTCTGCCTTTTTGCCCCAAAATAACGGGAATTTCAGCATTTTTACCCCAAAATAAGGGGAATTTCTGCCTTTTGCCCAAAATATGGGGAATTTCTGACTTTTTGTTCCAAAATAAGGAAAATTTCTTCAATTTTGTACCAAAATAAAAGAAATTTCTGCTTTTTGCCCCAAAATAAAAGTAATTTCTGACTTTTTGCCCTGAAATAAATGAAATTTCTGCAATTTTGCTCGAAAATAAGGGAAATTTGTGCCTTTTTGCCCAAAATGAGGGGAATTTCTGCCTTTTAACCCTAAAATATGGGGAATTTCAACATTTTACATCAAAATAAGGAGAATTTCAGCCTTTTTGCACCAAAATATAGGGAATTTCTGCATTTTTGCAACAAAATAAGAAAAATTTCTGCAATTCTGTACCAAAATAAAAGAAATTTTTAAAATTTTGCCCCAAAATAAGGGAAATTTCTGATTTTTGCCTCTAAATAAGGAGAATTTCTGTATGTTTGCCCCCCCAAAAAAAGAAATTTCTGCCTTTTTGCCCCAAAATTAGGGGAGTTTCTGCAATTTTGCTTCAAAATACAGGGAATTTCTGCCTCTTTTCCCGAAAATAAGGGGAACTTCTGCCGATTTGCCCCAAATAAAGGGAATTTCTGCATGTTTGCCCTAATATTTAGGGAATTTCTGCAATTTTGCTTTAAAATACAGGGAATTGTTGCCTTTTTGCCCAAAATTAAGGGGATTTTCTGCCTTTTTGCCCCCAAACAAGGGAAATTTCTGCAATTTTATCCCAAAATAAAAGGAATTTCTGCCTTTATGCCCTCAAATAACGGAAATTTCTGCCTTTTTGCCCTGAAATATGTGAAATGTCTGCAATTTTACCCCAAAATTAGGTGAATTTCTACCTTTTGCCCCAAAATAATGGGAATTTCTGGCTTTTTGCCCCAAAATATGAAAAATTTTTGCTTTTTTTCTCTGAAATATGTGAAATTTCTGCAATTTTGCCTTAAAATAAAAGAAATTTCTGCAATTTTTCCCCATAATAAAGAAATTTTTTGCAATTTTGCCCCCAAAAAAAGGGAATTTCTGCTTTTTGTCCCCAAATAAGGGAAATTTCTGAAATTTTGCCCTAAAATAAGGCGAATTTCTGCCTTTTGCCCCAAAATAAGGAGAATTTCTGCCTTTTTGCCCCAAAACAAAGAAAATTACTGCATGTTTTACGCCAAAATTAGGTGAATTTCTTTAATTTTGCTCCAAAACATGGGGATTTTCTGCCTTTTTCGCAGAAAATAAGGGGAATATCTGCCATTTTGCCGCGATATAAGTGAAATATCTGCAGTTTTACCCCAAAATAAGGGGAATTTCTGCCTTTTTGCCCCAAAATTAGGGGAATTTCTGCAATTTTGCTCCAAAATACGGGGAATTTCTGCCTTTTTGCCCGAAAATAAAGGGAATGTATACCTTTTTGCCATAAAAAGGGAAATTTCTTCATTTTTACCCCAAAATAAGGGGATTTTCCGCCTTTTTGATTCAAAATAAGTGCAATTTCTGACTTTTTTCCAAAAATAAATGGAATTTCTGTCTTTTTGCCCCAAAATAAGGGAAATTTCCGACTTTTTGGCCTGAAATAAGTTAAATTTCAAAAATTTTTCCCCAAAATAATTGAAATTTCTTCAGTTTTGCCCCAAAATAAGGGAAATTTCTGTATTTTTGCCCCCAAATAATGGAAATTTCTGCCTTTTTACCTAAAAATAAGGGGAATTTCTGCATTTTTTGCCACAAAATATAAGAAATTTCTGCCTTTTTGCCCCAAAATAAGAAAAATTTCTGCCTTTTTTCCCTGAAATAAGTCAAATTTCTGCAATTTTGGCCCAAAAAAATTGAAATTTCTGCAATTTTGTCCTAAAATAAAACAAATTTCTGGAATTTTGCCCCAAAATAAGTGGAATTTCTGAATTTTGCCCCAAAATAATGTGAATTTCTGTCTTTTTGCCCCAACATATAGGGAATTTCTGCATTTTTGCCCCACAATTAGGAGAATTTCTGCAATTTTGCTCCAAAATACGGGGAATTTCTGCTTTTTTGCCCGAAAATAAGGGGAATGTTTACCTTTTGCCACAAAAAAGGGAAATTTCTTCATTTTTGCCCCAAAATAAGAGGAATTTCTGCCTTTTTACGTCAAAATAAGTGAAATTTCTGCCTTTTTACTCAAAAATATACGGAATTTCTGTATTTTTGCCCCAAAATAAATGCAATTTTTGAATTTCTCCCTGAAATAAGTGAAATTTCTCCAATTTTGCCACAAAATAAGGGAAATTTCTGCTTTTTTGCCACAAAATAAGGGGAATTTCTGTCTTTTTGCCGCAAAATAAAAGGAATTTCAGACTTTTTACCTAATAATAAGGGGAATCTCTTCTTTTTGCCCTAAAATTTGGGGAATTTCTGTATTTTTGCCCCAAAATAAAAAAATTTTCTGCAATTTTGTACCAAAATAAAAGTAATTTCTGCCTTTTTGCCCCAAAATAAGAAAAATTTCTGCGTTTTTTCCCTGAAATAAGTGAAATTTCTGTAATTTTGCCCCAAAATTAGGGAGATTTCTGCAATTTTGCCCCAAAATAAAGGAAATTTCTGGAATTTTGCCCCAAAATAAGGGGAATTTCTGACTTTTTGCCCTGAAATAAGGAGAATTTCTGTCTTTTTGCACCAAAATAATGTGAATTTCTAAATTTTCCCTCAAAATTAGGGGAATATGTGCAATTTTGCTTCAAAATACGGGGAATTTTTGCCTTATTGCACCAAAATAAAAGGAATTTCTGCATTTTTGCACCAATATAAGGGGAATTACTGAAATTTTGCTCCAAAATACGGGAAATTTTTGCCTTATTTCCCAAAATAACGTGGAATTTCTGCCTTTTTGCCCTGAAATATTTGAAATTTCCGCAATTTTACCCCAAAATAAAAGGAATTTCTGCTTTTTTGCCCCAAAATTAGGGGAATTTCTGCAATTTTGCTCCAAAATACGGGGTATTTCTGCCTTTTTGCCCGAAAATAAAATGAATGTATAACTTTTTGCCATAAAAAGGGAAATTTCTTCATTTTTACCCCAAAATAAGGGGATTTTCTGCCTTTTTGACTCAAAATAAGTGCAATTTCTGACTTTTTTCCAAAAATAAATGGAATTTCTGTCTTTTTGCCCCCAAATAAGGGGAATTTCCGACTTTTTGCCCTGAAATAAGTTAAATTTCAAAAATTTTTCTCCAAAATAATTGAAATTTCTGCAGTTTTGCCCCAAAATAAGGGGAATTTCTGTATTTTTGCCCCAAAATAAGGGAAATTTCTGCCTTTTTACCTCAAAATAAGGGGAATTTCTGCATTTTTGCCACAAATATAAGGAATTTTTGCATTTTGCCCCAAAATAAGAAAAATTTCTGCATTTTTTCCCTGAAATAAGTGAAATTTCTGCAATTTTGGCCCAAAAAAATTGAAATTTCAGCAATTTTGTCCCAAAATAAAAGAAATTTCTAGAAATTTGCCCCCAAATAATTGGAATTTCTTAGTTTTGCCCCCAAATAAGGAGAATTTCTGTCTTTTTGCACCAACATATAGGGAATTTCTGCCTTTTTGCCCCAAAATTAGGGAAGTTTTTGCAATTTTGCTTCAAAATACAGGGAATTTCTGCCTCTTTTCCCGAAAATAAGGGGAACTTCTGCCGATTTGCCCCAAATAAAGGGAATTTCTGCATTTTTGCCCCAATATTTGAGGAATTTCTGCAATTTTGCTTTAAAATACGGGGAATTTCTGCCTTTTTGCCCAAAATTAAGGGGATTTTCTGACTTTTTGCCCCCAAACAAGGGAAATTTCTGCAGTTTTATCCCAAAATAAAAGGAATTTCTGCCTTTATGCCCTCAAATAATGGGAATTTCTGCCTTTTGCCCTGAAATATGTGAAATTTCTGCAATTTTACACCAAAATAAGGTGAATTTCTAACTTTTTGCCCCCAAATAATGGGAATTTCTGCCTTTTTGCCCCAAAATATGAAAAATTTTTGCTTTTTTTCTCTGAAATATGTGAAATTTCTGCAATTTTGCCTTAAAATTAAAGAAATTTCTGCAATTTTTCCCCATAATAAAGGAATTTTTTGCAATTTTACCCCAAAATAAGGGGAATTTCTGTTTTTTGTCCCCAAATAAGGGAAATTTCTGCAATTTTGCCCTAAAATAAGGGTAATTTCTGTGTTTTGCCCCAAAATAAGGAGAATTTCTGCCATTTTGCCCCAAAACAAAGAAAATTACTGCATGTTTTACGCCAAAATTGGGTGAATTTCTGCAATTTTGCTCCAAAATACGGGGATTTTCTGCCTTTTTCACAGAAAATAAGGGGAATTTCTGCCATTTTGCCGCGAAATAAGTGAAATTTCTGCAGTTTTACCCCAAAATAAGGAAAATTTCTGCCTTTTTGCCCCAAAATTAGGGGGATTTTTGCAATTTTGCTCCAAAATACGGGGAATTTCTGCCTTTTTTCCCAAAAATAAAGGAAATGTATACCCTTTTGCCATAAAAAGGGAAATTTCTTCATTTTTAGCCCAAAATAAGGGGATTTTCCGTCTTTTTGACTCAAAATAAGTGGAATTTCTGACTTTTTTCCAAAAATAAATGGAATTTCTGTCTTTTTGCCCCAAAATAAGGGGAATTTCTGATTTTTTGCCCTGAAATAAGTTAAATTTCAAAAATTTTTCCCCAAAATAATTGAAATTTCTGCAGTTTTGCCCCAAAATAAGGGGAATTATTGTATTTTTGCTCCAAAATAAGGGAAATTTCTGCCTTTTTACCTCAAAATAAGGGGAATTTCTACATTTTTGCCACAAAATATAAGGAATTTTTGCATTTTTGCCCCAAAATAAGAAAAATTTCTGCCTTTTTTCCCTGAAATAAGTGAAATTTCTGCAATTTTGGCCCAAAAAAATTGAAATTTCTGCAATTTTGTCCAAAATAAGAAAAATTTCTGGAATTTTGCTTCAAAATAAGTGGAATTTCTGAGTATTGCCCCAAAATAAGGAGAATTTCTCTCTTTTTGCGATAACATATAGGGAATTTCTGTCTTTTTGCCCCACAATTAAGGGAATATGTGCAAATTTGCTTCAAAATACAGGGAATTTTTGCCTTATTGCACCAAAATAAAAGGAATTTCTGCATTTTTGCACCAATATAAGGGGAATTTCTGAAATTTTGCTCCAAAATACGGGGAATTTTTGCCTTATTGCCCGAAATAAAGTGGAATTTCTGCCTTTTTGCCCTGAAATATTTGAAATTTCCAACAATTTTACCCCAAAATAAGGGGAATTTCTGTTTTTGGCCCCAAATAAGGGAAATTTTTGCAATTTTGCCCTAAAATAAGGTGAATTTCTGCCTTTTGCCCCAAAATAAGGAGAATTTCTGCCTTTTTGCCCAAAAACAAAGAAAATTACTGCATGTTTTACGCCAAAATTACGTGAATTTTTGCAATTTTGCTCCAAAATACGGGGATTTTCTGCCTTTTTGCCTGAAAATAAAGGGAATGTATACCTTTTTGCCATAAAAAGGGAAATTTCTTCATTTTTACCCCAAAATAAGGGGATTTTCCGCCTTTTTGACTCAAAATAAGTGCAATTTCTGACTTTTTTCCAAAAATAAATGGAATTTCTGTCTTTTTGCCCCAAAATAAGGGGAATTTCCGATTTTTTGCCCTAAAATAAGTTAAATTTCAAGAATTTTTCCCCAAAATAATTGAAATTTCTGCAGTTTTGCGCAAAAATAAGGGGAATTTCTGTATTTTTGCCCCAAAATAAGGGAAATTTCTGCCTTTTTACCTCAAAATAAGGGGAATTTCTGCATTTTTTGCCACAAAATATAAGGAATTTCTGCCTTTTTGCCCCAAAATAAGAAAAATTTCTGCCTCTTTTCCCTGAAATAAGTGAAATTTCTGCAATTTTAGCCCAAAAAAATTGAAATTTCTGCAATTTTGTCCCAAAATAAGAGAAATTTCTGGAATTATGCCCCAAAATAAGTGGAATTTCTGAGTTTTGCCCCAAAATAAAAAGAATTTCTGTCTTTTTGCCCCAACATATAAGGAATTTCTGCCTTTTAGCCCCACAATTAGGGGAATTTCTGCAATTTTGCTCCAAAATACGGGGAATTTCTGCTTTTTTGCCCAAAAATAAGGGGAATGTTTACCTTTTGCCACAAAAAAGGGAAATTTCTTCATTTTTGCCCCAAAATAAGAGGAATTTCTGCCTTCTTACGTCAAAATAAGTGACATTTCTGCCTTTTTACTCAAAAATATACGGAATTTCTGTATTTTTGCCTTAAAATAAAAGGAATTTTTGAATTATGCCCTGAAATAAATGAAATTTCTCCAATTTGCCTCAAAATAAGGGAAATTTCTGCTTTTTTGCCACAAAATAATGGGAATTTCTGTCTTTTTGCCCCAAAATAAAAGGAATATCAGCCTTTTTACCTAATAATAAGGGGAATCTCTCCTTTTTGCCCTAAAATATAGGGAATTTGTGTATTTTTGCCCCAAAATAAAAAAATTTTCTGCAATTTTGTACCAAAATAAAAGTAATTTCTGCCTTTTTGCCCCAAAATAAGAGAAATTTCTGCTTTTTTTTTCTGAAATAAGTGAAATTTCTGTAATTTTGCCCCAAAATTAGGGAGATTTCTGCAATTTTGACCCAAAATAATAAAAATTTCTGGAATTTTGCCCCAAAATAAGGGGAATTTCTGACTTTTTCCCTGAAATAAGGAGAATTTCTGTCTTTTTGCCCCAAAATAATGTGAATTTCTGCATTTTCCCTCAAAATTAGAAGAATATGTGCATTTTGCTTCAAAATACGGGGAATTTTTACCTTATTGCACCAAAATAAAATGAATTTCTGCATTTTTGCACCAATATAAGGGGAATTTCTCAAATTTTGCTCCAAAATACGGTTAATTTTTGCCTTATTTCCGAAAAAAAAGTGAAATTTCTGCCTTTTTGCTCTGAAATATTTGAAATTTCCGCAATTTTACCCCAAAATAAGGGGAATTTCTGTTTTTGGCTCCAAAATTAGGAGAATTTCTGCTTTTTGCCCCAAATTAAGGCAAATTTCTGACTTTTTGCCCTGAAATAAGTGAAATTTCTGCAATTTTGCCCCAAAATAATGGGAATTTCTGCCTTTTTGCCAAAATAAGGGGAATTTCAGCATTTTACCTTCAAATAAGGGGAATTTCTGCCTTTTTGCCACAAAATATGGGGAATTTCTGCCTTATTGCCCCCAAATAAGGAAAAGTTTTGCTTTTCTGCCACAATTAATGGGAATTTCTGCCTTTTTGCCACAAAGTAAAGGGAATTTCTGCCTTTTTGCCCCAAAATAACGGGAATTTCAGCATTTTTACCCCAAAATAAGGGGAATTTCTGCCTTTTCCCCAAAATATGGGGAATTTCTGACTTTTTGTTCCAAAATAAGGAAAATTTCTTCAATTTTGTACCAAAATAAAAGAAATTTCTGCTTTTTGCCCCAAAATAAAAGTAATTTCTGACTTTTTGCCCTGAAATAAATGAAATTTCTGCAATTTTGCTCGAAAATAAGGGAAATTTGTGCCTTTTTGCCCCAAAATGAGGGGAATTTCTGCCTTTTAACCCTAAAACATGGGGAATTTCAACATTTTACATCAAAATAAGGAGAATTTCAGCCTTTTTGCACCAAAATATAGGGAATTTCTGCATTTTTGCCACAAAATAAGAAAAATTTCTGCAATTCTGTACCAAAATAAAAGAAATTTTTAAAATATTGCCCCAAAATAAGGGAAATTTCTGATTTTTGCCCCGAAATAAGGAGAATTTCTGTATGTTTGCCCCCCCAAAAAAAGAAATTTCTGCCTTTTTGCCCCAAAATTAGGGGAGTTTCTGCAATTTTGCTTCAAAATACAGGGAATTTCTGCCTCTTTTCCCGAAAATAAGGGGAACTTCTGCCGATTTGCCCCAAATAAAGGGAATTTCTGCATGTTTGCCCTAATATTTAGGGAATTTCTGCAATTTTGCTTTAAAATACGGGGAATTGTTGCCTTTTTGCCCAAAATTAAGGGGATTTTCTGCCTTTTTGCCCCCAAACAAAGGAAATTTCTGCAATTTTATCCCAAAATAAAAGGAATTTCTGCCTTTATGCCCTCAAATAATGGAAATTTCTGCCTTTTTGCCCTGAAATATGTGAAATGTCTGCAATTTTACCCCAAAATTAGGTGAATTTCTACCTTTTGCCCCAAAATAATGGGAATTTCTGGCTTTTTGCCCCAAAATATGAAAAATTTTTGCTTTTTTTCTCTGAAATATGTGAAATTTCTGCAATTTTGCCTTAAAATAAAAGAAATTTCTGCAATTTTTCCCCATAATAAAGAAATTTTTTGCAATTTTGCCCCAAAAAAAAGGGAATTTCTGTTTTTTGTCCCCAAATAAGGGAAATTTCTGAAATTTTGCTTTAAAATAAGGCGAATTTCTGCCTTTTGCCCCAAAATAAGGAGAATTTCTGCCTTTTTGCCCCAAAACAAAGAAAATTACTGCATGTTTTACGCCAAAATTAGGTGAATTTCTGTAATTTTGCTCCAAAACATGGGGATTTTCTGCCTTTTTCGCAGAAAATAAGGGGAATTTCTGCCATTTTGCCGCGATATAAGTGAAATTTCTGCAGTTTTACCCCAAAGTAAGGGGAATTTCTGCCTTTTTGCCCCAAAATTAGGGGAATTTCTGCAATTTTGTTCCAAAATACGGGGAATTTCTGCCTTTTTGCCCGAAAATAAAGGGAATGTATACCTTTTTGCCATAAAAAGGGAAATTTCTTCATTTTTACCCCAAAATAAGGGGATTTTCCGCCTTTTTGATTCAAAATAAGTGCAATTTCTGACTTTTTTCCAAAAATAAATGGAATTTCTGTCTTTTTGCCCCAAAATAAGGGAAATTTCCGACTTTTTGCCCTGAAATAAGTTAAATTTCAAAATTTTTTCCCCAAAATAATTGAAATTTCTTCAGTTTTGCCCCAAAATAAGGGAAATTTCTGTATTTTTGCCCCCAAATAATGGAAATTTCTGCCTTTTTACCTAAAAATAAGGGGAATTTCTGCATTTTTTTGCCACAAAATATAAGAAATTTCTGCCTTTTGGCCCAAAATAAGAAAAATTTCTGCCTTTTTTTTCTGAAATAAGTCAAATTTCTGCAATTTTGGCCCAAAAAAATTGAAATTTCTGCAATTTTGTCCTAAAATAAGACAAATTTCTGGAATTTTGCCCCAAAATAAGTGGAATTTCTGAGTTTTGCCCCAAAATAAGGAGAATTTCTGTCTTTTTGCCTCAACATATAGGGAATTTCTGCCTTTTTGCCCCACAATTAGGAGAATTTCTGCAATTTTGCTCCAAAATACGGGGAATTTCTGCTTTTTTGCCCGAAAATAAGGGGAATGTTTACCTTCTGCCACAAAAAAGGGAAATTTCTTCATTTTTGCCCCAAAATAAGAGGAATTTCTGCCTTTTTACGTCAAAATAAGTGAAATTTCTGCCTTTTTACTCAAAAATATACGGAATTTCTTTATTTTTGCCCCAAAATAAACATAATTTTTGAATTTTGCCCTGAAATAAGTGAAATTTCTCCAATTTTGCCACAAAATAAGAGAAATTTCTGCTTTTTTGCCACAAAATAAGGGGAATTTCTGTCTTTTTGCCGCAAAATAAAAGGAATTTCAGACTTTTTACCTAATAATAAGGGGAATCTCTTCTTTTTGCCCTAAAATTTGGGGAATTTCTGTATTTTTGCCCCAAAATAAAAAAAATTTTCTGCAATTTTGTACCAAAATAAAAGTAATTTCTGCCTTTTTGCCCCAAAATAAGAGAAATTTCTGCGTTTTTTTCCCTGAAATAAGTGAAATTTCTGTAATTTTGCCCCAAAATTAGGGAGATTTCTGCAATTTTGCCCCCAAATAAGGGGAATTTCTGTATTTTTGCCCCAAAATAAAGGAAATTTCTGCTTTTTTACCTCAAAATAAGGGGAATTTCTGCATTTTTTCCACAAAATATAAGGAATTTCTGCATTTCGCCCCAAAATAAGAAAAATTTCTGCATTTTTTCCCTGAAATAAGTGAAATTTCTGCAATTTTGGCCCAAAAAAATTGAAATTTCAGCATTTTTGTTTCAAAATAAAAGAAATTTCTAGAAATTTGCCCCAAAATAAGTGGAATTTCTTAGTTTTGCCCCAAAATAAGGAGAATTTCTGTCTTTTTGCACCAACATATAGGGAATTTCTGCCTTTTTGCCCCAAAATTAGGGGAGTTACTGCAATTTTGCTTCAAAATACAGGGAATTTCTGCCTCTTTTCCCGAAAATAAGGGGAACTTCTGCCGATTTGCCCCAAATAAAGGGAATTTCTGCATTTTTGCCCCAATATTTGAGGAATTTCTGCAATGTTGCTTTAAAATACGGGGAATTTCTGCCTTTTTGCCCAAAATTAAGGGGATTTTCTGCATTTTCGCCCCCAAACAAGGGAAATTTCTGCAATTTTATCCCAAAATAAAAGGAATTTCTGCCTTTATGCCCTCAAATAACGGGCAATTCTGCCTTTTTGCCCTGAAATATGTGAAATGTCTGCAATTTTACCCCAAAATAAGGTAAATTTCTACCTTTTTGCCCCAAAATAATGGGAATTTCTGCCTTTTTGCTCCAAAATATGAAAATTTTTTGCTTTTTTTCTTTGAAATATGTGAAATTTCTGCAATTTTGCCTTAAAATAAAAGAAATTTCTGCAATTTTTTTCCATAATGAAGGAATTTTTTGCAATTTTGCCCCAAAATAAAGGGAATTTCTGTTTTTTGTCCCCAAATAAGGGAAATTTCTGCAATTTTGCCCTAAAATAAGGGTAATTTCTGCCTTTTGCCCCAAAATAAGGAGTATTTCTGCCTTTTTGCCCCAAAACAAAGAAAATTACTGCATGTTTTACCCCAAAATTAGGTGAATTTCTGCAATTTTGCTCCAAAATACAGGGATTTTCTGCTTTTTTCGCAGAAAATAAGGGGAATTTCTGCCATTTTGCCGCGAAGTAAGTGAAATTTCTGCAGTTTTACCCCAAAATAAGGGGAATTTCTGACTTTTTGCCCCAAAATTAAGGGAATTTCTTCAATTTTGCTCCAAAATACGGAGAATTTCTGCCTTTTCGCCTGAAAATAAAGGGAATATATACCTTTTTGCCATAAAAAGGAAAATTTCTTCATTTTTACCCCAAAATAAGGGGATTTTTCGCCTTTTTGACACAAAATAAGTGCAATTTCTGACTTTTTTCCAAAAATAAATGGAATTTCTGTCTTTTTGCCCCCAAATAAGGGGAATTTCCTACTTTTTGCCCTGAAATAAGTTAAATTTCAAAAATTTTACCCCAAAATAATTGAAATTTCTGCAACTTTGCCCCAAAATAAGGGGAATTTCAGTATTTTTGCCCCAAAATAAGGGAAATTTCTGCCTTTTTGCCTCCAAATAAGAGGAATTTTAGCCTTTTTACCTCAAAATAAAGGGAATTTCTGCATTTTTGCCACAAAATATTAAGAATTTCTGCATTTTTGCTTCAAAATAAGGAAAATTTCTGCCTTTCTTTTCTGAAATAAGTGAAATTTCTGCAATTTTGCCCCAAAATAAGTGAAATTTCTGCAATTTTGTCCCAAAATAAGGGAAATTTCTGGAATTTTGCTTCAAAATAAGTGGAATTTCTGAGTTTTGCCCTAAAATAAGGAGAATTTCTGTCTTTTTGCCCCAACGTATAGGAAATTTCTGCCTTTTTGCCCCACAATTAGAGGAATTTCTGCAATTTTGCTCCAAAATACAGGAAATTTCTGTTTTTTTTTTTTTTTGAAAATAACGGGAATGTATACCTATTGCCATAAAAAAGGGAAATTTCTTCATTTTTGCCCCAAAATAAGAGGAATTTCTTACTTTTTACCTCAAAAGTAAGTGAAATTTCTGCCTTTTTACCCAAAAATAAACGGAATTTCTGTCTTTTTGCCCCAAAATAAAAGGAATTTTTGAATTATGCCCTGAAATTAGTGAAATTTCTGCAATTTTGCCCTAAAATAAAAGAAATTTCTTCCTTTTTGCCACAAAAAAGGGAATTTCTGTCTTTTTGCCCCAAAATAAGGGAAATTTCAGCCTTTTTGCCTCCAAATAAGGGGAATTTCAGCCTTTTTACCTCAAAATAAAAGGAATTTCTGCATTTTTGCCACAAAATATTAGGAATTTCTTCATTTTCGCTCCAAAATAAAGAAAATTTCTGCCTTTTTTCCCTGAAATAAGTGAAATTTCTGCAATTTTGCCCCAAAATAAGTGAAATTTCTGCAATTTTGCCCCAACATAAGGAAAATTTCTGGAATTTTGCCCCAAAATAAGTGGAATTTCTGAGTTTTGCCCCAAAATAAGTAGAATTTCTGTCTTTTTGCCCCAACAAATAGGGAATTTCTGTCTTTTTGCCCCACAACTAGGGGAATTTCTGCAATTTTGCTCCAAAATACGAAGAATTTCTCCCTTTTTTCCTAAAAATAAGAGATACGTATACCTTTTGCCACAAAAAAGGGAAATTTCTTCATTTTTGCACTAAATAAGAAGAATTTCTGCCTTTTTACCTCAAAATAAGTGAAATTTCTGCCTTTTTACCCAAAAATAAACGGAATTTCTGTCTTTTTGCCCCAAAATAAAAGGAATTTTTGAATTATGCACTGAAATTAGTGAAATTTCTGCAATTTTGCTCTAAAATAAAAGAAATTTCTGCCTTTGTGCCACAAAATAAGGGGAATTTCTGTCTTTTTGTCCCAAAACAAAGGAAATTTCTGCCTTTTTGCCCCCAAATAAGGGGAATTTCAGCTTTTTTACCTCAAAATAAGGTGAATTTCTGCATTTTTGCCACAAAATACTAGGAATTTCTGCCTTTTTGCTCCAAAATAAGAAAATTTCTGCCTTTTTTCCCTGAAATAAGTGAAATTTGTGCAATTTTGCCCCTAAATAAGGCGAAATTCTGTCTTTTTGCCCCAAAATAAGGGGAATTTCAGCCTTTTTACCTAATAATAAGGGGAATCTCTGCCTTTTTGCCCTAAAATATGGGGAATTTCTGTATTTTTGCCCCAAAATAAAGAAATTTTCTGCAATTTTGTACCAAAATAAAAGTAATTTCTGCCTTTTTGCCCCAAAATAAGAGAAATTTCTGCGTTTTTTCCCTTAAATAAGTGAAATTTCTGTAATTTTGCCCCAAAATAAGGGAGATTTCTGCAATTTTGCCCCAAAATAATAAAAATTTCTGGAATTTTGCCCCAAAGTAAGGGGAATTTCTGAGTTTTTGCCCTGAAATAAGGAGAATCTCTATCTTTTTGCCCCAAAATATTGTTAATTTCTGCATTTTCCCTCAAAATTAGGGGAATATGTGCAATTTTGCTTCAAAATACGGAGAATTTCTGCGTTATTGCACCAAAATAAAGGAAATTTCTGCATTTTTGCAACAATATAAGGGGAATTTCTGAAATTTTGCTCTAATGTACGGGGAATTTTTGCCTTATTGCCCGAAATAAAGTAAAATTTCTGCCTTTTTGCCCTGAAATATTTGAAATTTCCGCAATTTTACCCCAAAATAATAGGAATTTCTGTTTTTGGCCCCAAAATTAGGAGAATTTCTGCTTTTTGCCCCAAAATAAGGCAAATTTCTGACTTTTTGCCATGAAATAAGTGAAATTTCTGCAATTTTGCCCCAAAATAAGGGGAATTTCTGCCTTTTTGCCAAAATAAGGGAAATTTCAGCATTTTACCTCCAAATAAGGGGAATTTCTGCCTTTTTGCCACAAAATATGGGGAATTTCTGCCTTATTGCACCCAAATAAAATTTTTGCTTCTCTGCCTCAATTAACGGGAATTTCTGCCTTTTTGCCACAAAGTAAAGGGAATTTCTGCCTTTTTGCCCCAAAATAACGGGAATTTTAGCCTTTTTACCCCAAAATAAGGGGAATTTCTGCCTTTTGGCCAAAATTTCAGGAATTTCTGATTTTTGTTCCAAAATAAGGAAATTTTCTTCAATTTTGTACCAAAATAAAAGAAATTTCTGCTTTTTGCCCCAAAATAAAAGTAATTTCTGACTTTTTGCCCTGAAATAAATGAAATTTCTGCAATTTTGCTCGAAAATAAGGGAAATTTGTGCCTTTTTGCAACAAAATGAGGGGAATTTCTGCCTTTTAACCCCAAAATATGAGGAATTTCAGCATTTTACCTTAAAATAAGGGGAATTTCAGCCTTTTTGCACCAAAATATGGGGAATTTCTGCCTTTTTGCCACAAAATAAGAAAAATTTCTGCAATTCTGTACCAAAATAAAAGAAATTTCTAAAATTTTGCCCCAAAATAAGGGAAATTTCTGATTTATGCTCCGAAATAAGGAGAATTTCTGTATTTTTGCCCCCAAAAAAGAGAATTTCTGCCTTTTTGCCCCAAAATGAGTGGAGTTTCTGCAATTTTGCTTCAAAATACAGGAAATTTCTGCCTCTTTTCCCGAAAATAAGGGGAACTTCTGCCGATTTGCCTCAAATAGAGGAAATTTCTGCATTTTTGCCCCAATATTTGGGGAATTTCTGCAATTTTGCTTTAAAATACGGGGAATTTCTGCCTTTTTGCCCAAAATTAAGGGGATTTTCTGCCTTTTTGCCCCCAAACAAGGTAAATTTCTGCAATTTTATCCCAAAATAAGGGGAATTTCTGCCTTTTTGCCCCCAAATAACAGGAATTTCTGCCTTTTTGCCCTAAAATATGTGAAACGTCTGCAATTTTACCCCAAAATTAGGTGAATTTATGCATTTTTGCTCCAAAATAATGGGAATTTCTGCATTTTTGCCCCAAAATAAGAAAAATTTTTGATTTTTTTCTCTGAAATAAGTGAAATTTCTGCAATTTTGCCTTAAAATAAAAGAAATTTCTACAATTTTTCCCCAAAATAATTGAAATTTCTGCAATTTTGCCCCAAAATAAGGGGAATTTCTGTATTTTTGCCAAAATATAAGGGAAATTTCTGCTTTTGCCCCCAAATAAGGTGAATTTCAGCCTTTTTAACTAAAAATAAGTTGTAATTTCTGCATTTTTGCCACAAAATATTAGGAATTTCTGCATTTTTGCTCAAAAATGAGGAAAATTTCTGCCTTTCTTGGCTGAAATAAGTAAAATTTCTGCAATTTTGCCCCAAAATAAGTGAAATTTCTGAAATTTTGTCTTAAAATATAGGATATTTCTAGAATTTTGCCTCAAAATAAGTGGAATTTCTGAGTTTTGCCCCAAAATAAGGAGAATTTCTGTCTTTTTGCCACAACATATAGGGAATTTCTGCCTTTTTGCCCCACAATTAGGGGAATTTCTGCAATTTTGCTCCAAAATACGGGGAATTTCTGCTTTTTTGCCCGAAAATAAGGGGAATGTTTACCTTTTGCTACAAAAAAGGGAAATTTCTTCATTTTTGCCCCAAAATAGGAGGAATTTCTGCATTTTTACCTCAAAATAAGTGAAATTTCTGCCTTTTTACCTAAAAATATACGGAATTTCTGTATTTTTGCCCCAAAATAAAAGGAATTTTTGAATTTTACCCTGAAATAAGTGAAATTTCTGCAATTTTGCCCCAAAATAAGGGAAATTTCTGCCTTTTGCCACAAAATAAGAGGAATTTCTGACTTTTTGCCCCAAAATAAGGGGAATTTCAGCCTTTTTACCTAATAATAAGGGGAATCTCTGCCTTTTTGCCCTAAAATATGGGGAACTTCTGTATTTTTGCCTCTAAATAAAAAAAATTTTCTGCAATTTTGTACCAAAATAGAAGTAATTTCTGCCTTTTTCCCCAAAATAAGAGAAATTTCTGCCTTTATTCCTGAAATAAGTGAAATTTCTGTAATTTTGCCCCAAAATTAGGGAGATTTCTGCAATTTTGCCCCAAAATAATGGACATTTCTGGAATTTTGCACCAAAATAAGGGGAATTTCTATATTTTTGCCCCAAAATAAGGGAAATTTCTGCCCTTTTGCCCCTAAATAATGGGATTTTCATCATTTTTAACTCAACATAATGGGAATTTCTGCATTTTTGCCACTAAATTCTAGGAATTTCTGCATTTTTGCTCCAAATTAAGGAAAATTTCTGCCTTTCTTCCCTGAAACAAGTGAAATTTCTGCAATTTTGCCCCAAAATAAGTGAAATTTCTGCAATTTTGCCCCAAAATAAAAGAAATTTCTGGAATTTTGCCCCAAAATAAGTGGAATTTCTGAGTTTTGCCCCTAAATAAGGAGAATTTCTGTCTTTTTGCCCCAACAAATAGGGAATTTCTGCTTTTTTGCCCCACAACTAAAGGAATTTCTGCAATTTTGCTCCAAAATACTGGTAATTTCTGCATTATTTCCTGAAAAGAAGGGGAATGTATACCTTTTGCAACAAAAAAGGGAAATTTCTTCATTTTTGCCCCAAAATAAGAGGATTTCTGCCTTTTTACCTCAAAATAACTGATATTTCTGCCTTTTTACCCCAAAATTAACAGAATTTCTGTCTTTTTGCCCCAAAATAAAAGGAATTTTTGAATTATGCCCTGAAATAAGTTAAATTTCTGCCTTTTTGCCACAAAATAAAAGGAATTTCTGCATTTTTGCCACAAAATATTAGGAATTTCTTCCTTTTTGCCCCAAAATAAGGAAAATTTCTGCCTTTTTTACCTGAAATAAGTGAAATTTCTGCAATTTTGCCCCAAAATAATTGAAATTTCTGCAAATTTGTCCCAAAATAAGGGAAATTTCTGGAATTTTGTGCAAAAATATGTGGAATTTCTGAGTTTTGCCCCATAATAAAGAGAATTTCTGTCTTTTTGCCACAACATATAGGGAATTTCTGCCTTTTTGCCCCACAATTAGGGGAATTTCTGCAATTTTGCTCCAAAATTCGAGGAATTTCTGCTTTTTTGCCCGAAAATAAGGAAAATGTTTACCTTTTGCCACAAAAAAGGAAAATTCTTCATTTTTGCCCCAAAATAAGAGGAATTTCTGTCTTTTTACCTCAAAATAAGTGAAATTTCTGCCTTTTTACCCAAAAATATACGGAATTTCTGTATTTTTGCCTTAAAATAAAAGGAATTTATGAATTTTGCCCTGAAATAAGTGAAATTTCTGCAATTTTGCCCCAAAATAAGGGAAATTTCTGCCTTTTTGCCACAAAATAAGGGAAATTTTTGTCTTTTTTTCCCAAAATAAGGGGAATTTCAGCCTTTTTACCTAATAATAAGGGGAATCTCTGCCTTTTTGCCCTAAAATATGGGGAATTTCTGTATTTTTGCCCCAAAATAAAGAAATTTTCTGCAATTCTTTACCAAAATAAAAGTAATTTCTGCTTTTTTGCCCCAAAATAAGAGAAATTTCTTTGTTTTTTCCCTGAAATAAGTTAAATTTCTGTAATTTTGCCCCAAAATAAGGGAGATTTCTGCAATTTTGCCCCAAAATAATGGACATTTCTAGAATTTTGCACCAAAATAAGGGGAATTTCTGACTTTTTGCCTTGAAATAAGGAGAATTTCTGTCTTTTTGCCCCAAAATAATGTGAATTTCTGCATTTTCCCTCAAAATTAGGGGAATATGTGCAATTTTGCTTCAAAATACAGGGAATTTCTATCTTATTGCACCAAATAAAGTGAATTTCTGCCTTTTTGCACAAATTAAAGGGGAATTTCTGAAATTTTGCTCCAAAATATGGGGAATTTCTGCCTTATTGCCCGAAATAAAGTGGAATTTCTGCCTTTTTGCCCTGAAATATATGAAATTTCCCTAATTTTACCTCAAAATAAGGGCAATTTCTATTTGGTCCCAAAATTAGGAGAATTTCTGCTTTTGCCCCAAAATAAGGCAAATTTCTGACTTTTTGCCCTGAAATAAGTGAAATTTCTGCAATTTTGCCCCAAAATAAGGGGAATTACAGCATTTTACCTCCAAATAAGGGGAATTTCTGCCTTATTGCCGCCAAATAAGGAAAATTTTGCTTTTCTTCCCCAATTAACGGGAATTTCTGCCTTTTTGCCACAAAGTAAAGGGATTTCTGTCTTTTTGCCCCAAAATAACAGTAATTTCAGCCTTTTTACCTCAAAATAAGGGGAATTTCTGCCTTTTTCCAAAATATGGGGAATTTCTGACTTTTTGTTCCAAAATAAAGAAACTTTCTTCAATTTTGTACCAAAATAAACAAAATTTCTGCTTTTTGCCCCAATGTAAAAGTAATTTCTAAATTTTTGCCCTGAAATAAATGAAATTTCTGCAATTTTGCCCGAAAATAAAAGAAATTTGTGCTTTTTTGCCCCAAAATGTGGGGAATTTCTGCCTTTTAACTCCAAAATATGGGGTATTTTAGCATTTTACCAAAAAATAAGGGGAATTTCAGCCTTTTTGCACCAAAATATGGAGAATTTCTGACTTTTTGCCACAAAATAAAAAAAAATTCTGCAATTCTGTTCCAAAATAAAAGAAATTTCTAAAATTTTGCCGCAAAATAAAGAAAATTTCTGATTGTTGCCCCGAAATATGGAGAATTTCTGTATTTTTGCCCCAAAATAAAGGGAATTTCTGCATTTTTGCCCCAAAATTAGCGGAGTTTCTGCAATTTTGCTTCAAAATACAGGGAATTTCTGCCTTTTTTCCCGAAAATAAAGGGAACTTCTGCCGATTTGCTTCAAATAGAGGGAATTTCTGCATTTTTACCCCAATATTAGGGGATTTTCTGCAATTTTGCTCCAAAATACGGGGAATTTCTGCCTTTTTGCCCGAAATTAAGGAGATTTTCTGCCTTTTTGCCCCCAATCAAGGGAAATTTCTGCAATTTTATCCCAAAATAAGGGGAATTTCTGCCTTTTTGCCCCCAAATAACGGGAATTTCTGCCTTTTTGCCCTGAAATATGTGAAATGTCTGCAATTTTACCCCAAATAAGATAAATTTCTTCCTTTCTGCCCCAAAATAATGGGAATTTCTGCCTTTTTGCCGCAAAATAAGAAAAAATTTTGCATTTATTCTCTGAAAGAAGTGAAATTTCTGCAATTTTGCCTTAAAATAAAAGAAATTTCTGCAATTTTTCCCCATAATAAAGGAATTTTCTGCAATTTTGCCCCAAAATAAAGGGAATTTCTGTTTTTTGTCCCGAAACAAGGGAAATTTCTGCAATTTTGCCTTAAAATAAGGGGAATTTCTGCCTTTTTGCCCCAAAACAAAGAAAATTACTGCATGTTTTACCCCAAAATTAGGTAAATTTCTGCAATTTTTCTCCAAATTACGGGGATTTTCTCCTTTTTTCGCCGAAAATAAGGGGAATTTCTGCCATATTGCCGTGAAATAAGTGATATTTTTGCAGTTTTACTCCGAAATAAAAGGAATTTCTTCCTTTTTGCCCCAAAATTAGGGGAATTTCTGCAATTTTGCTCCTAAATATGGGGAATTTTTTCCTTTTTGCCCGAAAATAAAGGGAATGTATACCTTTTTGCCATAAAAAGGGAAATTTCTTCATTTTTACCCCAAAATAAGGGGATTTTCCGCCTTTTTGCCTCAATAAGTGCAATTTCTGACTTTTCCCAAAAAATAAACGGAATTTCTGTCTTTTTGCCCCAAAATAAGGGGAATTTCTGACTTTTTGCCCTGAAATAAGTTAAATTTCTAAAATTTTTCCCCATAATAAGGGAAATGTCTGCTTTTTGCCCCAAAATAAAAGGAATTTCTGCATTCTTGCCCCAAAATAAGGGGAATTTTGGCCTTTTTTTCCTCAAAATAAGGGGAATTTCTGCCTTTTGTCCCAAAGTATGGGGAATTCTTCCTTTTTGCCCCAAAATAAGAAAAATTTCTGCAATTTTGTACCAAAATAAAAGAAATTTCTGCCTTTTTGCCCCAAAATAAGAAAAATTTCTGCCGTTTTTACCTGAAATAAGTGAAATTTCTGCAATTTTGCCCCAAAATAATTGAAATTTCTGCAAATTTGTCCCAAAATAAGGGAAATTTCTAGAATTTTGTCCAAAAATATGTGGAATTTCTGAGTTTTGCCCCAAAATAAAGAGAATTTCTGTCTTTTTGCCACAACATATAGGGAATTTCTGCCTTTTTGCCCCACAATTAGGGGAATTTCTGCAATTTTGCTCCAAAATTCGAGGAATTTCTGCTTTTTTGCCCGAAAATAAGGAAAATGTTTACCTTTTGCCACAAAAAAGGGAAATTCTTCATTTTTGCCCCAAAATAAGAGGAATTTCTGCCTTTTTACCTCAAAATAAGTGAAATTTCTGCCTTTTTACCCAAAAATATACGGAATTTCTGTATTTTTGCCCCAAAATAAAAGGAATTTATGAATTTTGCCCTGAAATAAGTGAAATTTCTGCAATTTTGCCCCAAAATAAGGGAAATTTCTGCCTTTTTGCCACAAAATAAGGGAAATTTTTGTCTTTTTTTCCCAAAATAAGAGGAATTTCAGCCTTTTTACCTAATAATAAGGGGAATCTCTGCCTTTTTGCCCTAAAATATGGGGAATTCCTGTATTTTTGCCCCAAAATAAAGAAAATTTCTGCAATTCTTTACCAAAATAAAAGTAATTTCTGCCTTTTTGCCCCAAAATAAGAGAAATTTCTTTGTTTTTTCCCTGAAATAAGTTAAATTTCTGTAATTTTGCCCTAAAATAAGGGAGATTTCTGCAATTTTGCCCCAAAATAATGGACATTTCTGGAATTTTGCACCAAAATAAGGGGAATTTCTGACTTTTTGCCTTGAAATAAGGAGAATTTCTGTCTTTTTGCCCCAAAATAATGTGAATTTCTGCATTTTCCCTCAAAATTAGGGGAATATGTGCAATTTTGCTTCAAAATACAGGGAATTTCTATCTTATTGCACCAAATAAAGTGAATTTCTGCCTTTTTGCACAAATAAAAGGGGAATTTCTGAAATTTTGCTCCAAAATATGGGGAATTTCTGCCTTATTGCCCGAAATAAAGTGGAATTTCTGCCTTTTTGCCCTGAAATATATGAAATTTCCCTAATTTTACCTCAAAATAAGGGCAATTTCTATTTGGTCACAAAATTAGGAGAATTTCTGCTTTTTGCCCCAAAATAAGGCAAATTTCTGACTTTTTGCCCTGAAATAAGTGAAATTTCTGCAATTTTGCCCCAAAATAAGGGGAATTACAGCATTTTACCTCCAAATAAGGGGAATTTCTGCATTTTTGCCACAGAATATTGGGAATTTCTGCCTTATTGCCGCCAAATAAGGAAAATTTTGCTTTTCTTCCCCAATTAACGGGAATTTCTGCCTTTTTTCCACAAAGTAAAGCGATTTCTGTCTTTTTGCCCCAAAATAACGGGAATTTCAGCCTTTTTACCTCAAAATAAGGGGAATTTCTGCCTTTTTCTAAAATATGGGGAATTTCTGACTTTTTGTTCCAAAATAAAGAAACTTTCTTAAATTTTGGACCAAAATAAACAAAATTTCTGCTTTTTGCACCAATGTAAAAGTAATTTCTAACTTTTTGCCCTTAAATAAATGAAATTACTGCAATTTTGCCCGAAAATAAAAGAAATTTGTGCTTTTTTGCCCCAAAATGTGGGGAATTTCTGCCTTTTAACTCCAAAATATGGGGTATTTTAGCATTTTACCAAAAAATAAGGGGAATTTCAGCCTTTTTGCACCAAAATATGGAGAATTTCTGACTTTTTGCCACAAAATAAGAAATATTTCTGCAATTCTGTTCCAAAATAAAAGAAATTTCTAAAATTTTGCCGCAAAATAAAGAAAATTTCTGATTGTTGCCCCGAAATATGGAGAATTTCTGTATTCTTGCCCCAAAATAAAGGGGATTTCTGCATTTTTGCCCCAAAATTAGCGGAGTTTCTGCAATTTTGCTTCAAAATACAGGGAATTTCTGCCTCTTCTCCCGAAAATAAAGGGAACTTCTGCCGATTTGCTTCAAATAGAGGGAATTTCTGCATTTTTACCCCAATATTAGGGGATTTTCTGCAATTTTGCTCCAAAATACGGGGAATTTCTGCCTTTTTGCCCGAAATTAAGGAGATTTTCTGCCTTTTTGCCCCCAATCAAGGGAAATTTCTGCAATTTTATCCCAAAATAAGGGGAATTTCTGCCTTTTTGCCCCCAAATAACGGGAATTTCTGCCTTTTTGCCCTGAAATATGTGAAATGTCTGCAATTTTACCCCAAATAAGATAAATTTCTTTCTTTTTGCCCCAAAATAATGGGAATTTCTGCCTTTTTGCCGCAAAATAAAAAAAAATTTTGAATTTATTCTCTGAAAGAAGTGAAATTTCTGCAATTTTGCCTTAAAATAAAAGAAATTTCTGCCATTTTTCGCCATAATAAAGGAATTTTCTGCAATTTTGCCCCAAAATAAAGGGAATTTATGTTTTTTGTCCCGAAACAAGCGAAATTTCTGCAATTTTGCCTTAAAATAAGGGGAATTTCTGCCTTTTTGCCCCAAAACAAAGAAAATTACTGCATGTTTTACCCCAAAATTAGGTGAATTTCTGCAATTTTTCTCCAAATTACGGGGATTTTCTCCCTTTTTCGCCGAAAATAAGGGGAATTTCTGCCATATTGGCATGAAATAAGTGAAATTTTTGCAGTTTTACTCCGAAATAAAAGGAATTTCTTCCTTTTTGCCCCAAAATTAGGGGAATTTCTGCAATTTTGCTCCTAAATACGGGGAATTTCTTCCTTTCTGCCCGAAAATAAAGGGAATATATACCTTTTTGCCATAAAAAGGGAAATTTCTTCATTTTTACCCCAAAATAAGGGGATTTTCCGCCTTTTTGCCTCAATAAGTGCAATTTCTGACTTTTCCCAAAAAATAAACGGAATTTCTGTCTTTTTGCCCCAAAATAAGGGGAATTTCTGACTTTTTGCCCTGAAATAAGTTAAATTTCTAAAATTTTTCCCCATAATAAGGGAAATGTCTGCTTTTTGCCCCAAAATAAAAGGAATTTCTGCATTCTTGCCCCAAAATAAGGGGAATTTCGGCCTTTTTTCCTCAAAATAAGGGGAATTTCTGCCTTTTGCCCCAAAGTATGGGGAATTCTTCCTTTTTGCCCCAAAATAAGAAAAATTTCTGCAATTTTGTACCAAAATAAAAGAAATTTCTGCCTTTCTGCCCCAAAATAAGAAAAATTTCTGCCTTTTATACCTGAAATAAGTGAAATTTCTGCAATTTTGCCCCAAAATAATTGAAATTTCTGCAAATTTGTCCCAAAATAAGGGAAATTTCTGGAATTTTGTCCAAAAATATGTTGAATTTCTTAGTTTTGCCTTAAAATAAAGAGAATTTCTGTCTTTTTGCCACAACATATAGGGAATTTCTGCCTTTTTGCCCCACAATTAGGGGAATTTCTGCAATTTTGCTCCAAAATTCGAGGAATTTCTGCTTTTTTGCCCGAAAATAAGGAAAATGTTTACCTTTTGCCACAAAAAAGGGAAATTTCTTTATTTTTGCCCCAAAATAAGAGGAATTTCTGCCTTTTTACCTCAAAATAAGTGAAATTTCTGCTTTTTTACCCAAAAATATACGGAATTTCTGTATTTTTGCCCCAAAATAAAAGGAATTTATGAATTTTGCCCTGAAATAAGTGAAATTTCTGCAATTTTGCCCCAAAATAAGGGAAATTTCTGCCTTTTTGCCACAAAATAAGGGGAATTTTTGTCTTTTTTCCCAAAATAAGAGGAATTTCAGCCTTTTTGCCTAATAATAAGGAGAATCTCTGCCTTTTTGCCCTAAAATAGGGGGAATTTCTGTGTTTTTGCCCTAAAATAAAGAAATTTTCTGCAATTTTTTACCAAAATAAAAGTAATTTCTGCCTTTTTGCCCCAAAATAAGAGAAATTTCTGTGTTTTTTCCCTGAATTAAGTGAAATTTATGTAATTTTGCCACAAAATAATTAACATTTCTGGAATTTTGCACCAAAATAAGGGGAATTTCTGATTTTTTGCCTTGAAATAAGGAGAATTTCTGTCTTTTTGCCCCAAAATAATGTGAATTTCTGCTTTTTCCCTCAAAATTAGGGGAATATGTGCAATTTTGCTTCAAAATACGGGGAATTTCCACCTTATTGCACCAAATAAAGGGAATTTCTGCCTTTTTGCACCAATAAAAGGGGAATTTCTGAAATTTTGCTCCAAAATACGGGGAATTTTTTTCCTTATTGCCCGAAATAAAGTGGAATTTCTGCCTTTTTGCCCTGAAATATATGAAATTTCCGCAATTTTACCTCAAAATAAGGGCAATTTGGCCCCAAAATTAGGAGAATTTCTGCTTTTTGCCCCAAAATAAGGCAAATTTCTGACTTTTTGCCCTGAAATAAGTGAAATTTCTGCAATTTTGCCCCAAAATAAGGGGAATTTCAGCATTTTACCTCCAAATAAGGGGAATTTCTGCCTTTTTGCCACAAAATATGGGGAATTTCTGACTTATTGCCCCCAAATAAGGAAAATTTTGCTTTTCTTCCGCAATTAACGGGAATTTCTGCCTTTTTGCCACAAAGTAAAGGGATTTCTGTCTTTTTGCCCCAAAATAACGGGAATTTCAGCCTTTTTACCTCAAAATAAGGGGAATTTCTGCATTTTCCCTCAAAATTAGGGGAATATGTGCAATTTTGCTTCAAAATACGGGGAATTTCCACCTTATTGCACCAAATAAAGGGAATTTCTGCCTTTTTGCACCAATAAAAGGGGAATTTCTGCCTTTTGCCCCAAAGTATGGGGAATTCTTCCTATTTGCCCCAAAATAAGAAAAATTTCCGCAATTTTGTACCAAAATAAAAGAAATTTCTGCCTTTTTGCCCCAAAATAAGAAAAATTTCTGCCTTTTTTACCTGAAATAATTGAAATTTCTGCAATTTTGCCCCATAATAAGGGAAATTTCTTCAATTTTTTCCCAAAGTAAAGGAAATTTCTGCAATTATCCCTCAAATAAGGGGAATTTCTGACTTTTTGCCCTTGAAAAACGGAGATATTCTTCCTTTTTGCACCAAAATAAGGAGAATTTCAGCCTTTTTCCCCTAAAATTATGAGATTTTCTGCAATTTTGCTTAAAAATACGGGGAATTTCTGCCTTTCAGCCCCAAAATAAATGGAATTTCTGCATTTTTCTTCAAAATTAGGGGAATTTCTGCATTTTACCTCTAAATAAGGGGAATTCCTGCATTTTGCCCCAAAATATGGGGAATTTCTGCCTTTTTGTTCCAAAATAAGGAAAATTTTATCAATTTTGTACCAAAATAAAAGAAATTTCTGCTTTTTGCCCCAAAATAAAAGTAATTTCTGACTTTTTGCCCAAAATAAATGAAATTTCTGCAATTTTGCCCGAAAATAAGGGAAATTTGTGCCTTTTTGCCCCCAAATGAGGGGAATTTCTGCCTTTTAACGCCAAAATATGGGGAAATTCAGCATTTTACCTCAAAAAAAGAGGAATTTCAGCCTTTTTGCACCAAAATATGGGGAATTTCTTCCTTTTTGCCACAAAATAAAAAAAATTTCTGCAATTCTGTACCAAAATAAAAGAAATTTCTAAAATTTTGCCCCAAAAAAAAGGAAATTTCTGATTTTTTCTCGGAAATAAGGAGAATTTCTGTATTTTTGCCCCAAAATAAAGGGAATTTCTGCCTTTTTGCCCCAAAATTAGAAGAGTTTCTGCAATTTTGCTTCAAAATACAGGGAATTTCTGCCTCTTTTCCCGAAAATAAGGGGAACTTCTGCCGATTTGCCCCAAATAAAGAGAATTTCTGCATTTTTGCCCCAATATTAGGGGAATTTCTGCAATTTTGCTTCAAAATACAAGGATTTTCTTCCTTTTTGCCCCCAAAAAAGGGAAATTTCTGCAATTTTATCCCAAAATAAAATGAATTTCTGCCTTTTTGCCCCCAAATAAGGGGAATTTCTGCCTTTTTGCCCTGAAATATGTGAAATGTCTGCAATTTTACCTCAAAATTAGGAGAATTTCCGCCTTTTTGCCCCAAAATAATGGGAATTTCTGCGTTTTTGCCCCAAAATAAGAAAAATTTTTTGTTTATTCTCAAATAAGTGAAATTTCTCCAATTTTGCCTTAAAATAAAAGAAATTTCTGCAATTTTTTCCCAAAATAAAGGAATTTTCTTCAATTTTGCCCCAAAATAAAGGGAATTTCTGTTGTTTGTCCCCAAATAAGGGAAATTTCTGCAATTTTTCCCTAAAATAAGGGGAATTTCTGCCTTTTGCCCCAAAACAAAGAAAATTACTGCATGTTTTACCCCAAAATTAGGTGAATTTCTGCAATTTTGCTCCAAAATACTGGGATTTTCTGCCTTTTTTCGCCGAAAATAAGGGGAATTTCTGCCATTTTGCCACGAAATAAGTAAAATTTCTTCAGTTTTACCTCAAAATAAGGGGAATTTCTGCCTTTTTGCCCCTAAATGAGGGGAATTTCTGCCTTTTGCCCCAAAATATGAGGAGTTTCAGCATTTTACCTCAAAATAAGGGGAATTTCAGTCTTTTTGCTCCAAAATAGGGGTCATTTCTGCCTTTTTACCCAAAATTAAGTTGAATTTCTGCCTTTTTTTCCCAAAATAAGTGAAATATCTGCAATTTTAGCCAAAAATTAGGGATTTAATTTTTTTGCCCCAAAATAAGGGGAATTTCTGCCATTTTGCCCTTAAATATTTGAAATTTCTGCAATTTTACCCCAAAATAAAAAGAATTTCTGCCTTTTTGCCCCAAGATAAGGGGAATTTCAGCCTTATTACCTCAAAATAAGGGGAATTTCTGCCATTTGCCCCAAAATACGGGGAATTTCTGCCTTTTTGCCCTAAAATTATGAGAATTTCTGCAATTTTGCTTCAAAATACGGGGAATTTCTGCCTTTTAGCCTCAAAATAAAAGGAATTTCTGCATTTTTCCTCAAAATTAGGGGAATTTTTGCATTTTACCTCTAAATAAAGGGAATTCCTGCATTTTGCCCCAAAATATGGGGAATTTCTGAATTTTTGTTCCAAAATAAAGAAAATTTCTTCAATTTTGTACCAAAATAAAAGAAATTTCTGATTTTGCCCCAAAATAAAAGTAATTTCTGACTTTTTGCCCTGAAATAAATGAAATTTCTGCAATTTTGCCCCAAAATAAAGGGAATTTCTGCCTTTTTGCCCCAAAATTATGGGTGTTTCTGCAATTTTGCTTCAAAATACAGGGAATTTCTGCATATTTCCCGAAAATAAAGAGAACTTTTGCCGATTTGCCCCAAATAAAGGTAATTTCTGCAATTTTGCTCCAAAATACGGGGAATTTCTGCCTTTTTGCCCGAAAATAAGGGGAATGCATACCTTTTTGCCATAAAAAAGGGAAATTTCTTCATTTTTGCCCCAAAATAAGGCGAATTTCTGCCTTTTTGCCTTTAAATAAGTGGAATTTCTGTCTTATTCCCCCAAAACAAAGGGAATTTCTGTCTATTTTGCAACAAAATAAGGGGAATTTCTGACTTATTACCCTGAAATAAGTGAAATTTCTTCAATTTTGCCCTAAAATAAGAAAAATTTCTGCCTTTTTGCCACAAAATAAGGGGAATTTCAGCCTTTTTACCTCAAAATAAGGGGAATTTCTCCATTTTTGCCACAAAATATTAAGAATTTCTGCCTTTTTGCCCTAAAATAAAGAAAATTTCTGCCTTTTTTCCTGAAATAAGTGAAATTTTTGCAATTCTGACCCAAAATAAGGGAAATTTCTGCAATTTTGGCCCAAAAAAATTGAAATTTCAGCAATTTTGTCCCAAAATAAAAGAAATTTCTAGAAATTTGCCCCAAAATAATTGGAATTTCTTAGTTTTGCCCCAAAATAAGGAGAATTTCTGTCTTTTTGCACCAACATATAGGGAATTTCTGCCTTTTTGCCCCAAAATTAGGGAAGTTTTTGCAATTTTGCTTCAAAATACAGGGAATTTCTGCCTCTTTTCCCGAAAATAAGGGGAACTTCTGCCGATTTGCCCCAAATAAAGGGAATTTCTGCATTTTTGCCCCAATATTTGAGGAATTTCTGCAATTTTGCTTTAAAATACGGGGAATTTCTGCCTTTTTGCCCAAAATTAAGGGGATTTTCTGACTTTTTGCCCCCAAACAAGGGAAATTTCTGCAGTTTTATCCCAAAATAAAAGGAATTTCTGCCTTTATGCCCTCAAATAATGGGAATTTCTGCCTTTTGCCCTGAAATATGTGAAATTTCTGCAATTTTACCCCAAAATAAGGTGAATTTCTAACTTTTTGCCCCCAAATAATGGGAATTTCTGCCTTTTTGCCCCAAAATATGAAAAATTTTTGCTTTTTTTCTCTGAAATATGTGAAATTTCTGCAATTTTGCCTTAAAATTAAAGAAATTTCTGCAATTTTTCCCCATAATAAAGGAATTTTTTGCAATTTTACCCCAAAATAAGGGGAATTTCTGTTTTTTGTCCCCAAATAAGGAAAATTTCTGCAATTTTGCCCTAAAATAAGGGTAATTTCTGCGTTTTGCCCCAAAATAAGGAGAATTTCTGCCATTTTGCCCCAAAACAAAGAAAATTACTGCATGTTTTACGCCAAAATTGGGTGAATTTCTGCAATTTTGCTCCAAAATACGGGGATTTTCTGCCTTTTTCACAGAAAATAAGGGGAATTTCTGCCATTTTGCCGCGAAATAAGTGAAATTTCTGCAGTTTTACCCCAAAATAAGGAAAATTTCTGCCTTTTTGCCCCAAAATTAGGGGGATTTTTGCAATTTTGCTCCAAAATACGGGGAATTTCTGCCTTTTTTCCCAAAAATAAAGGAAATGTATACCCTTTTGCCATAAAAAGGGAAATTTCTTCATTTTTAGCCCAAAATAAGGGGATTTTCCGTCTTTTTGACTCAAAATAAGTGGAATTTCTGACTTTTTTCCAAAAATAAATGGAATTTCTGTCTTTTTGCCCCAAAATAAGGGGAATTTCTGATTTTTTGCCCTGAAATAAGTTAAATTTCAAAAATTTTCCCCCAAAATAATTGAAATTTCTGCAGTTTTGCCCCAAAATAAGGGGAATTATTGTATTTTTGCTCCAAAATAAGGGAAATTTCTGCCTTTTTACCTCAAAATAAGGGGAATTTCTACATTTTTGCCACAAAATATAAGGAATTTTTGCATTTTTGCCCCAAAATAAGAAAAATTTCTGCCTTTTTTCCCTGAAATAAGTGAAATTTCTGCAATTTTGGCTCAAAAAAATTGAAATTTCTGCAATTTTGTCCAAAATAAGAAAAATTTCTGGAATTTTGCTTCAAAATAAGTGGAATTTCTGAGTATTGCCCCAAAATAAGGAGAATTTCTCTCTTTTTGCGATAACATATAGGGAATTTCTGTCTTTTTGCCCCACAATTAAGGGAATATGTGCAAATTTGCTTCAAAATACAGGGAATTTTTGCCTTATTGCACCAAAATAAAAGGAATTTCTGCATTTTTGCACCAATATAAGGGGAATTTCTGAAATTTTGCTCCAAAATACGGGGAATTTTTGCCTTATTGCCCGAAATAAAGTGGAATTTCTGCCTTTTTGCCCTGAAATATTTGAAATTTCCAACAATTTTACCCCAAAATAAGGGGAATTTCTGTTTTTGGCCCCAAATAAGGGAAATTTTTGCAATTTTGCCCTAAAATAAGGGGAATTTCTGCCTTTTGCCCCAAAATAAGGAGAATTTCTGCCTTTTTGCCCAAAAACAAAGAAAATTACTGCGTGTTTTACGCCAAAATTACGTGAATTTTTGCAATTTTGCTCCAAAATACGGGGATTTTCTGCCTTTTTGCCTGAAAATAAAGGGAATGTATACCTTTTTGCCATAAAAAGGGAAATTTCTTCATTTTTACCCCAAAATAAGGGGATTTTCCGCCTTTTTGACTCAAAATAAGTGCAATTTCTGACTTTTTTCCAAAAATAAATGGAATTTCTGTCTTTTTACACCAAAATAAGGGGAATTTCCGATTTTTTGCCCTAAAATAAGTTAAATTTCAAGAATTTTTCCCCAAAATAATTGAAATTTCTGCAGTTTTGCGCAAAAATAAGGGGAATTTCTGTATTTTTGCCCCAAAATAAGGGAAATTTCTGCCTTTTTACCTCAAAATAAGGGGAATTTCTGCATTTTTTGCCAAAAAATATAAGGAATTTCTGCCTTTTTGCCCCAAAATAAGAAAAATTTCTGCCTCTTTTCCCTGAAATAAGTGAAATTTCTGCAATTTTAGCCAAAAAAAATTGAAATTTCTGCAATTTTGTCCCAAAATAAGAGAAATTTCTGGAATTATGCCCCAAAATAAGTGGAATTTCTGAGTTTTGCCCCAAAATAAAAAGAATTTCTGTCTTTTTGCCCCAACATATAAGGAATTTCTGCCTTTTAGCCCCACAATTAGGGGAATTTCTGCAATTTTGCTCCAAAATACGGGGAATTTCTGCTTTTTTGCCCAAAAATAAGGGGAATGTTTACCTTTTGCCACAAAAAAGGGAAATTTCTTCATTTTTGCCCCAAAATAAGAGGAATTTCTGCCTTCTTACGTCAAAATAAGTGACATTTCTGCCTTTTTACTCAAAAATATACGGAATTTCTGTATTTTTGCCTTAAAATAAAAGGAATTTTTGAATTATGCCCTGAAATAAATGAAATTTCTCCAATTTGCCTCAAAATAAGGGAAATTTCTGCTTTTTTGCCACAAAATAATGGGAATTTCTGTCTTTTTGCCCCAAAATAAAAGGAATATCAGCCTTTTTACCTAATAATAAGGGGAATCTCTCCTTTTTGCCCTAAAATATAGGGAATTTGTGTATTTTTGCCCCAAAATAAAAAAATTTTCTGCAATTTTGTACCAAAATAAAAGTAATTTCTGCCTTTTTGCCCCAAAATAAGAGAAATTTCTGCGTTTTTTTTTCTGAAATAAGTGAAATTTCTGTAATTTTGCCCCAAAATTAGGGAGATTTCTGCAATTTTGACCCAAAATAATAAAAATTTCTGGAATTTTGCCCCAAAATAAGGGGAATTTCTGACTTTTTCCCTGAAATAAGGAGAATTTCTGTCTTTTTGCCCCAAAATAATGTGAATTTCTGCATTTTCCCTCAAAATTAGAAGAATATGTGCATTTTGCTTCAAAATACGGGGAATTTTTACCTTATTGCACCAAAATAAAATGAATTTCTGCATTTTTGCACCAATATAAGGGGAATTTCTCAAATTTTGCTCCAAAATACGGTTAATTTTTGCCTTATTTCCGAAAAAAAAGTGAAATTTCTGCCTTTTTGCTCTGAAATATTTGAAATTTCCGCAATTTTACCCCAAAATAAGGGGAATTTGTGTTTTTGGCTCCAAAATTAGGAGAATTTCTGCTTTTTGCCCCAAATTAAGGCAAATTTCTGACTTTTTGCCCTGAAATAAGTGAAATTTTTGCAATTTTGCCCCAAAATAATGGGAATTTCTGCCTTTTTGCCAAAATAAGGGGAATTTCAGCATTTTACCTTCAAATAAGGGGAATTTCTGCCTTTTTGCCACAAAATATGGGGAATTTCTGCCTTATTGCCCCCAAATAAGGAAAAGTTTTGCTTTTCTGCCACAATTAATGGGAATTTCTGCCTTTTTGCCACAAAGTAAAGGGAATTTCTGCCTTTTTGCCCCAAAATAACGGGAATTTCAGCATTTTTACCCCAAAATAAGGGGAATTTCTGCCTTTTGCCCAAAATATGGGGAATTTCTGACTTTTTGTTCCAAAATAAGGAAAATTTCTTCAATTTTGTACCAAAATAAAAGAAATTTCTGCTTTTTGCCCCAAAATAAAAGTAATTTCTGACTTTTTGCCCTGAAATAAATGAAATTTCTGCAATTTTGCTCGAAAATAAGGGAAATTTGTGCCTTTTTGCCCCAAAATGAGGTGAAATTCTGCCTTTTAACCCTAAAATATGGGGAATTTCAACATTTTACATCAAAATAAGGAGAATTTCAGCCTTTTGGCACCAAAATATAGGGAATTTCTGCATTTTTGCCACAAAATAAGAAAAATTTCTGCAATTCTGTACCAAAATAAAAGAAATTTTTAAAATTTTGCCCCAAAATAAGGGAAATTTCTGATTTTTGCCCCGAAATAAGGAGAATTTCTGTATGTTTGCCCCCCCAAAAAAAGAAATTTCTGCCTTTTTGCCCCAAAATTAGGGGAGTTTCTGCAATTTTGCTTCAAAATACAGGGAATTTCTGCCTCTTTTCCCGAAAATAAGGGGAACTTCTGCCGATTTGCCCCAAATAAAGGGAATTTCTGCATGTTTGCCCTAATATTTAGGGAATTTCTGCAATTTTGCTTTAAAATACGGGGAATTGTTGCCTTTTTGCCCAAAATTAAGGGGATTTTCTGCCTTTTTGCCCCCAAACAAAGGAAATTTCTGCAATTTTATCCCAAAATAAAAGGAATTTCTGCCTTTATGCCCTCAAATAATGGAAATTTCTGCCTTTTTGCCCTGAAATATGTGAAATGTCTGCAATTTTACCCCAAAATTAGGTGAATTTCTACCTTTTGCCCCAAAATAATGGGAATTTCTGGATTTTGCCCCAAAATATGAAAAATTTTTGCTTTTTTTCTCTGAAATATGTGAAATTTCTGCAATTTTGCCTTAAAATAAAAGAAATTTCTGCAATTTTTCCCCATAATAAAGAAATTTTTTGCAATTTTGCCCCAAAAAAAAGGGAATTTCTGTTTTTTGTCCCCAAATAAGGGAAATTTCTGAAATTTTGCCCTAAAATAAGGCGAATTTCTGCCTTTTGCCCCAAAATAAGGAGAATTTCTGCCTTTTTGCCCCAAAACAAAGAAAATTACTGCATGTTTTACGCCAAAATTAGGTGAATTTCTGTAATTTTGCTCCAAAACATGGGGATTTTCTGCCTTTTTCGCAGAAAATAAGGGGAATTTCTGCCATTTTGCCGCGATATAAGTGAAATTTCTGCAGTTTTACCCCAAAGTAAGGGGAATTTCTGCCTTTTTGCCCCAAAATTAGGGGAATTTCTGCAATTTTGTTCCAAAATACGGGGAATTTCTGCCTTTTTGCCCGAAAATAAAGGGAATGTATACCTTTTTGCCATAAAAAGGGAAATTTCTTCATTTTTACCCCAAAATAAGGGGATTTTCCGCCTTTTTGATTCAAAATAAGTGCAATTTCTGACTTTTTTCCAAAAATAAATGGAATTTCTGTCTTTTTGCCCCAAAATAAGGGAAATTTCCGACTTTTTGCCCTGAAATAAGTTAAATTTCAAAATTTTTTCCCCAAAATAATTGAAATTTCTTCAGTTTTGCCCCAAAATAAGGGAAATTTCTGTATTTTTGCCCCCAAATAATGGAAATTTCTGCCTTTTTACCTAAAAATAAGGGGAATTTCTGCATTTTTTTGCCACAAAATATAAGAAATTTCTGCCTTTTGGCCCAAAATAAGAAAAATTTCTGCCTTTTTTTTCTGAAATAAGTCAAATTTCTGCAATTTTGGCCCAAAAAAATTGAAATTTCTGCAATTTTGTCCTAAAATAAGACAAATTTCTGGAATTTTGCCCCAAAATAAGTGGAATTTCTAAGTTTTGCCCCAAAATAAGGAGAATTTCTGTCTTTTTGCCCCAACATATAGGGAATTTCTGCCTTTTTGCCCCACAATTAGGAGAATTTCTGCAATTTTGCTCCAAAATACGGGGAATTTCTGCTTTTTTGCCCAAAAATAAGGGGAATGTTTACCTTTTGCCACAAAAAAGGGAAATTTCTTCATTTTTGCCCCAAAATAAGAGGAATTTCTGCCTTTTTACGTCAAAATAAGTGAAATTTCTGCCTTTTTACTCAAAAATATACGGAATTTCTTTATTTTTGCCCCAAAATAAACACAATTTTTGAATTTTGCCCTGAAATAATTGAAATTTCTCCAATTTTGCCACAAAATAAGGGAAATTTCTGCTTTTTTGCCACAAAATAAGGGGAATTTCTGTCTTTTTGCCGCAAAATAAAAGGAATTTCAGACTTTTTACCTAATAATAAGGGGAATCTCTTCTTTTTGCCCTAAAATTTGGGGAATTTCTGTATTTTTGCCCCAAAATAAAAAAATTTTCTGCAATTTTGTACCAAAATAAAAGTAATTTCTGCCTTTTTGCCCCAAAATAAGAGAAATTTCTGCGTTTTTTTCCCTGAAATAAGTGAAATTTCTGTAATTTTGCCCCAAAATTAGGGAGATTTCTGCAATTTTGCCCCCAAATAAGGGGAATTTCTGTATTTTTGCCCCAAAATAAAGGAAATTTCTGCTTTTTTACCTCAAAATAAGGGGAATTTCTGCATTTTTTCCACAAAATATAAGGAATTTCTGCATTTCGCCCCAAAATAAGAAAAATTTCTGCATTTTTTCCCTGAAATAAGTGAAATTTCTGCAATTTTGGCCCAAAAAAATTGAAATTTCAGCATTTTTGTTTCAAAATAAAAGAAATTTCTAGAAATTTGCCCCAAAATAAGTGGAATTTCTTAGTTTTGCCCCAAAATAAGGAGAATTTCTGTCTTTTTGCACCAACATATAGGGAATTTCTGCCTTTTTGCCCCAAAATTAGGGGAGTTACTGCAATTTTGCTTCAAAATACAGGGAATTTCTGCCTCTTTTCCCGAAAATAAGGGGAACTTCTGCCGATTTGCCCCAAATAAATGGAATTTCTGCATTTTTGCCCCAATATTTGAGGAATTTCTGCAATGTTGCTTTAAAATACGGGGAATTTCTGCATTTTTGCCCAAAATTAAGGGGATTTTCTGCATTTTTGCCCCCAAACAAGGGAAATTTCTGCAATTTTATCCCAAAATAAAAGGAATTTCTGCCTTTATGCCCTCAAATAACGGGCAATTCTGCCTTTTTGCCCTGAAATATGTGAAATGTCTGCAATTTTACCCCAAAATAAGGTAAATTTCTACCTTTTTGCCCCAAAATAATGGGAATTTCTGCCTTTTTGCTCAAAATATGAAAATTTTTTGCTTTTTTTCTTTGAAATATGTGAAATTTCTGCAATTTTGCCTTAAAATAAAAGAAATTTCTGCAATTTTTCCCCATAATAAAGGAATTTTTTGCAATTTTGCCCCAAAATAAAGGGAATTTCTGTTTTTTGTCCCCAAATAAGGGAAATTTCTGCAATTTTGCCCTAAAATAAGGGTAATTTCTGCCTTTTGCCCCAAAATAAGGAGTATTTCTGCCTTTTTGCCCCAAAACAAAGAAAATTACTGCATGTTTTACCCCAAAATTAGGTGAATTTCTGCAATTTTGCTCCAAAATACAGGGATTTTCTGCTTTTTTCGCAGAAAATAAGGGGAATTTCTGCCATTTTGCCGCGAAGTAAGTGAAATTTCTGCAGTTTTACCCCAAAATAAGGGGAATTTCTGACTTTTTGCCCCAAAATTAAGGGAATTTCTTCAATTTTGCTCCAAAATACGGAGAATTTCTGCCTTTTCGCCTGAAAATAAAGGGAATATATACCTTTTTGCCATAAAAAGGAAAATTTCTTCATTTTTACCCCAAAATAAGGGGATTTTTCGCCTTTTTGACACAAAATAAGTGCAATTTCTGAACTTTTTCCAAAAATAAATGGAATTTCTGTCTTTTTGCCCCCAAATAAGGGGAATTTCCTACTTTTTGCCTTGAAATAAGTTAAATTTCAAAAATTTTACCCCAAAATAATTGAAATTTCTGCAACTTTGCCCCAAAATAAGGGGAATTTCTGTATTTTTGCCCCAAAATAAGGGAAATTTCTGCCTTTTTGCCTCCAAATAAGAGGAATTTTAGCCTTTTTACCTCAAAATAAAGGGAATTTCTGCATTTTTGCCACAAAATATTAAGAATTTCTGCATTTTTGCTTCAAAATAAGGAAAATTTCTGCCTTTCTTTTCTGAAATAAGTGAAATTTCTGCAATTTTGCCCCAAAATAAGTGAAATTTCTGCAATTTTGTCCCAAAATAAGGGAAATTTCTGGAATTTTGCTTCAAAATAAGTGGAATTTCTGAGTTTTGCCCTAAAATAAGGAGAATTTCTATCTTTTTGCCCCAACGTATAGGAAATTTCTGCCTTTTTGCCCCACAATTAGAGGAATTTCTGCAATTTTGCTCCAAAATACAGGAAATTTCTGTTTTTTTTTTTTTGAAAATAACGGGAATGTATACCTATTGCCATAGAAAAGGGAAATTTCTTCATTTTTGCCCCAAAATAAGAGGAATTTCTTACTTTTTACCTCAAAAGTAAGTGAAATTTCTGCCTTTTTACCCAAAAATAAACGGAATTTCTGTCTTTTTGCCCCAAAATAAAAGGAATTTTTGAATTATGCCCTGAAATTAGTGAAATTTCTGCAATTTTGCCCTAAAATAAAAGAAATTTCTTCCTTTTTGCCACAAAAAAGGGAATTTCTGTCTTTTTGCCCCAAAATAAGGGAAATTTCAGCCTTTTTGCCTCCAAATAAGGGGAATTTCAGCCTTTTTACCTCAAAATAAAAGGAATTTCTGCATTTTTGCCACAAAATATTAGGAATTTCTTCATTTTCGCTCCAAAATAAAGAAAATTTCTGCCTTTTTTCCCTGAAATAAGTGAAATTTCTACAATTTTGCCCCAAAATAAGTGAAATTTCTGCAATTTTGTTCCAACATAAGGAAAATTTCTGGAATTTTGCCCCAAAATAAGTGGAATTTCTGAGTTTTGCCCCAAAATAAGTAGAATTTCTGTCTTTTTGCCCCAACAAATAGGGAATTTCTGTCTTTTTGCCCCACAACTAGGGGAATTTCTGCAATTTTGCTCCAAAATACGAAGAATTTCTCCCTTTTTTCCTAAAAATAAGAGATACGTATACCTTTTGCCACAAAAAAGGGAAATTTCTTCATTTTTGCACTAAATAAGAAGAATTTCTGCCTTTTTACCTCAAAATAAGTGAAATTTCTGCCTTTTTACCCAAAAATAAACGGAATTTCTGTCTTTTTGCCCCAAAATAAAAGGAATTTTTGAATTATGCACTGAAATTAGTGAAATTTCTGCAATTTTGCTCTAAAATAAAAGAAATTTCTGCCTTTGTGCCACAAAATAAGGATAATTTCTGTCTTTTTGTCCCAAAACAAAGGAAATTTCTGCCTTTTTGCCCCCAAATAAGGGGAATTTCAGCTTTTTTACCTCAAAATAAGGTGAATTTCTGCATTTTTGCCACAAAATACTAGGAATTTCTGCCTTTTTGCTCCAAAATAAGAAAATTTCTGCCTTTTTTCCCTGAAATAAGTGAAATTTGTGCAATTTTGCCCCTAAATAAGGCGAAATTCTGTCTTTTTGCCCCAAAATAAGGGGAATTTCAGCCTTTTTACCTAATAATAAGGGGAATCTCTGCCTTTTTGCCCTAAAATATGGGGAATTTCTGTATTTTTGCCCCAAAATAAAGAAATTTTCTGCAATTTTGTACCAAAATAAAAGTAATTTCTGCCTTTTTGCCCCAAAATAAGAGAAATTTCTGCGTTTTTTCCCTTAAATAAGTGAAATTTCTGTAATTTTGCCCCAAAATAAGGGAGATTTCTGCAATTTTGCCCCAAAATAATAAAAATTTCTGGAATTTTGCCCCAAAGTAAGGGGAATTTCTGAGTTTTTGCCCTGAAATAAGGAGAATCTCTATCTTTTTGCCCCAAAATATTGTTAATTTCTGCATTTTCCCTCAAAATTAGGGGAATATGTGCAATTTTGCTTCAAAATACGGAGAATTTCTGCGTTATTGCACCAAAATAAAGGAAATTTCTGCATTTTTGCAACAATATAAGGGGAATTTCTGAAATTTTGCTCTAATGTACGGGGAATTTTTGCCTTATTGCCCGAAATAAAGTAAAATTTCTGCCTTTTTGCCCTGAAATATTTGAAATTTCCGCAATTTTACCCCCAAAATAATAGGAATTTCTGTTTTTGGCCCCAAAATTAGGAGAATTTCTGCTTTTTGCCCCAAAATAAGGCAAATTTCTGACTTTTTGCCATGAAATAAGTGAAATTTCTGCAATTTTGCCCCAAAATAAGGGGAATTTCTGCCTTTTTGCCAAAATAAGGGAAATTTCAGCATTTTACCTCCAAATAAGGGGAATTTCTGCCTTTTTGCCACAAAATATGGGGAATTTCTGCCTTATTGCACCCAAATAAAATTTTTGCTTCTCTGCCTCAATTAACGGGAATTTCTGCCTTTTTGCCACAAAGTAAAGGGAATTTCTGCCTTTTTGCCCCAAAATAACGGGAATTTCAGCCTTTTTACCCCAAAATAAGGGGAATTTCTGCCTTTTGGCCAAAATTTCAGGAATTTCTGATTTTTGTTCCAAAATAAGGAAATTTTCTTCAATTTTGTACCAAAATAAAAGAAATTTCTGCTTTTTGCCCCAAAATAAAAGTAATTTCTGACTTTTTGCCCTGAAATAAATGAAATTTCTGCAATTTTGCTCGAAAATAAGGGAAATTTGTGCCTTTTTGCAACAAAATGAGGGGAATTTCTGCCTTTTAACCCCAAAATATGAGGAATTTCAACATTTTACCTTAAAATAAGGGGAATTTCAGCCTTTTTGCACCAAAATATGGGGAATTTCTGCCTTTTTGCCACAAAATAAGAAAAATTTCTGCAATTCTGTACCAAAATAAAAGAAATTTCTAAAATTTTGCCCCAAAATAAGGGAAATTTCTGATTTATGCTCCGAAATAAGGAGAATTTCTGTATTTTTGCCCCCAAAAAAGAGAATTTCTGCCTTTTTGCCCCAAAATGAGTGGAGTTTCTGCAATTTTGCTTCAAAATACAGGAAATTTCTGCCTCTTTTCCCGAAAATAAGGGGAACTTCTGCCGATTTGCCTCAAATAGAGGAAATTTCTGCATTTTTGCCCCAATATTTGGGGAATTTCTGCAATTTTGCTTTAAAATACAGGGAATTTCTGCCTTTTTGCCCAAAATTAAGGGGATTTTCTGCCTTTTTGCCCCCAAACAAGGTAAATTTCTGCAATTTTATCCCAAAATAAGGGGAATTTCTGCCTTTTTGCCCCCAAATAGCAGGAATTTCTGCCTTTTTGCCCTAAAATATGTGAAACGTCTGCAATTTTACCCCAAAATTAGGTGAATTTATGCATTTTTGCCCCAAAATAATGGGAATTTCTGCATTTTTGCCCCAAAATAAGAAAAATTTTTGATTTTTTTCTCTGAAATAAGTGAAATTTCTGCAATTTTGCCTTAAAATAAAAGAAATTTCTACAATTTTTCCCCAAAATAATTGAAATTTCTGCAATTTTGCCCCAAAATAAGGGGAATTTCTGTATTTTTGCCAAAATATAAGGGAAATTTCTGCTTTTGCCCCCAAATAAGGTGAATTTCAGCCTTTTTAACTAAAAATAAGTTGTAATTTCTGCATTTTTGCCACAAAATATTAGGAATTTCTGCATTTTTGCTCAAAAATGAGGAAAATTTCTGCCTTTCTTGGCTGAAATAAGTAAAATTTCTGCAATTTTGCCCCAAAATAAGTGAAATTTCTGCAATTTTGTCTTAAAATATAGGATATTTCTAGAATTTTGCCCCAAAATAAGTGGAATTTCTGAGTTTTGCCCCAAAATAAGGAGAATTTCTGTCTTTTTGCCACAACATATAGGGAATTTCTGCCTTTTTGCCCCACAATTAGGGGAATTTCTGCAATTTTGCTCCAAAATACGGGGAATTTCTGCTTTTTTGCCCGAAAATAAGGGGAATGTTTACCTTTTGCTACAAAAAAGGGAAATTTCTTCATTTTTGCCCCAAAATAGGAGGAATTTCTGCATTTTTACCTCAAAATAAGTGAAATTTCTGCCTTTTTACCTAAAAATATACGGAATTTCTGTATTTTTGCCCCAAAATAAAAGGAATTTTTGAATTTTACCCTGAAATAAGTGAAATTTCTGCAATTTTGCCCCAAAATAAGGGAAATTTCTGCCTTTTGCCACAAAATAAGAGGAATTTCTGACTTTTTGCCCCAAAATAAGGGGAATTTCAACCTTTTTACCTAATAATAAGGGGAATCTCTGCCTTTTTGCCCTAAAATATGGGGAACTTCTGTATTTTTGCCTCTAAATAAAAAAAATTTTCTGCAATTTTGTACCAAAATAGAAGTAATTTCTGCCTTTTTCCCCAAAATAAGAGAAATTTCTGCCTTTATTCCTGAAATAAGTGAAATTTCTGTAATTTTGCCCCAAAATTAGGGAGATTTCTGCAATTTTGCCCCAAAATAATGGACATTTCTGGAATTTTGCACCAAAATAAGGGGAATTTCTATATTTTTGCCCCAAAATAAGGGAAATTTCTGCCCTTTTGCCCCTAAATAATGGGATTTTCATCATTTTTAACTCAACATAATGGGAATTTCTGCATTTTTGCCACTAAATTCTAGGAATTTCTGCATTTTTGCTCCAAATTAAGGAAAATTTCTGCCTTTCTTCCCTGAAACAAGTGAAATTTCTGCAATTTTGCCCCAAAATAAGTGAAATTTCTGCAATTTTGCCCCAAAATAAAAGAAATTTCTGGAATTTTATCCCAAAATAAGTGGAATTTCTGAGTTTTGCCCCTAAATAAGGAGAATTTCTGTCTTTTTGCCCCAACAAATAGGGAATTTCTGCTTTTTTGCCCCACAACTAAAGGAATTTCTGCAATTTTGCTCCAAAATACTGGTAATTTCTGCATTATTTCCTGAAAAGAAGGGGAATGTATACCTTTTGCAACAAAAAAGGGAAATTTCTTCATTTTTGCCCCAAAATAAGAGGATTTCTGCCTTTTTACCACAAAATAACTGATATTTCTGCCTTTTTACCCCAAAATTAACGGAATTTCTGTCTTTTTGCCCCAAAATAAAAGGAATTTTTGAATTATGCCCTGAAATAAGTTAAATTTCTGCCTTTTTGCCACAAAATAAAAGGAATTTCTGCATTTTTGCCACAAAATATTAGGAATTTCTTCCTTTTTGCCCCAAAATAAGGAAAATTTCTGCCTTTTTTACCTGAAATAAGTGAAATTTCTGCAATTTTGCCCCAAAATAATTGAAATTTCTGCAAATTTGTCCCAAAATAAGGGAAATTTCTGGAATTTTGTGCAAAAATATGTGGAATTTCTGAGTTTTGCCCCATAATAAAGAGAATTTCTGTCTTTTTGCCACAACATATAGGGAATTTCTGCCTTTTTGCCCCACAAATAGGGGAATTTCTGCAATTTTGCTCCAAAATTCGAGGAATTTCTGCTTTTTTGCCCGAAAATAAGGAAAATGTTTACCTTTTGCCACAAAAAAGGAAAATTCTTCATTTTTGCCCCAAAATAAGAGGAATTTCTGCCTTTTTACCTCAAAATAAGTGAAATTTCTGCCTTTTTACCCAAAAATATACGGAATTTCTGTATTTTTGCCCCAAAATAAAAGGAATTTATGAATTTTGCCCTGAAATAAGTGAAATTTCTGCAATTTTGCCCCAAAATAAGGGAAATTTCTGCCTTTTTGCCACAAAATAAGGGAAATTTTTGTCTTTTTTTCCCAAAATAAGGGGAATTTCAGCCTTTTTACCTAATAATAAGGGGAATCTCTGCCTTTTTACCCTAAAATATGGGGAATTTCTGTATTTTTGCCCCAAAATAAAGAAATTTTCTGCAATTCTTTACCAAAATAAAAGTAATTTCTGCTTTTTTGCCCCAAAATAAGAGAAATTTCTTTGTTTTTTCCCTGAAATAAGTTAAATTTCTGTAATTTTGCCCCAAAATAAGGGAGATTTCTGCAATTTTGCCCCCAAATAATGGACATTTCTAGAATTTTGCACCAAAATAAGGGGAATTTCTGACTTTTTGCCTTGAAATAAGGAGAATTTCTGTCTTTTTGCCCCAAAATAATGTGAATTTCTGCATTTTCCCTCAAAATTAGGGGAATATGTGCAATTTTGCTTCAAAATACAGGGAATTTCTATCTTATTGCACCAAATAAAGTGAATTTCTGCCTTTTTGCACAAATTAAAGGGGAATTTCTGAAATTTTGCTCCAAAATATGGGGAATTTCTGCCTTATTGCCCGAAATAAAGTGGAATTTCTGCCTTTTTGCCCTGAAATATATGAAATTTCCCTAATTTTACCTCAAAAGAAGGGCAATTTCTATTTGGTCCCAAAATTAGGAGAATTTCTGCTTTTGCCCCAAAATAAGGCAAATTTCTGACTTTTTGCCCTGAAATAAGTGAAATTTCTGCAATTTTGCCCCAAAATAAGGGGAATTACAGCATTTTACCTCCAAATAAGGGGAATTTCTGCCTTATTGCCGCCAAATAAGGAAAATTTTGCTTTTCTTCCCCAATTAACGGGAATTTCTGCCTTTTTGCCACAAAGTAAAGGGATTTCTGTCTTTTTGCCCAAAAATAACAGTAATTTCAGCCTTTTTACCTCAAAATAAGGGGAATTTCTGCCTTTTTCCAAAATATGGGGAATTTCTGACTTTTTGTTCCAAAATAAAGAAACTTTCTTCAATTTTGTACCAAAATAAACAAAATTTCTGCTTTTTGCCCCAATGTAAAAGTAATTTCTAAATTTTTGCCCTGAAATAAATGAAATTTCTGCAATTTTGCCTGAAAATAAAAGAAATTTGTGCTTTTCTGCCCCAAAATGTGGGGAATTTCTGCCTTTTAACTCCAAAATATGGGGTATTTTAGCATTTTACCAAAAAATAAGGGGAATTTCAGCCTTTTTGCACCAAAATATGGAGAATTTCTGACTTTTTGCCACAAAATAAAAAAAAATTCTGCAATTCTGTTCCAAAATAAAAGAAATTTCTAAAATTTTGCCGCAAAATAAAGAAAATTTCTGATTGTTGCCCCGAAATATGGAGAATTTCTGTATTTTTGCCCCAAAATAAAGGGAATTTCTGCATTTTTGCCCCAAAATTAGCGGAGTTTCTGCAATTTTGCTTCAAAATACAGGGAATTTCTGCCTTTTTTTCCCGAAAATAAAGGGAACTTCTGCCGATTTGCTTCAAATAGAGGGAATTTCTGCATTTTTACCCCAATATTAGGAGATTTTCTGCAATTTTGCTCCAAAATACGGGGAATTTCTGCCTTTTTGCCCGAAATTAAGGAGATTTTCTGCCTTTTTGCCCCCAATCAAGGGAAATTTCTGCAATTTTATCCCAAAATAAGGGGAATTTCAGCCTTTTTGCCCCCAAATAACGGGAATTTCTGCCTTTTTGCCCTGAAATATGTGAAATGTCTGCAATTTTACCCCAAATAAGATAAATTTCTTCCTTTCTGCCCCAAAATAATGGGAATTTCTGCCTTTTTGCCGCAAAATAAGAAAAAATTTTGCATTTATTCTCTGAAAGAAGTGAAATTTCTGCAATTTTGCCTTAAAATAAAAGAAATTTCTGCATTTTTTCCCCATAATAAAGGAATTTTCTGCAATTTTGCCCCAAAATAAAGGGAATTTCTGTTTTTTGTCCCGAAACAAGGGAAATTTCTGCAATTTTGCCTTAAAATAAGGGGAATTTCTGCCTTTTTGCCCCAAAACAAAGAAAATTACTGCATGTTTTACCCCCAAATTAGGTAAATTTCTGCAATTTTTCTCCAAATTACGGGGATTTTCTCCTTTTTTCGCCGAAAATAAGGGGAATTTCTGCCATATTGCCGTGAAATAAGTGATATTTTTGCAGTTTTACTCCGAAATAAAAGGAATTTCTTCCTTTTTGCCCCAAAATTAGGGGAATTTCTACAATTTTGCTCCTAAATATGGGGAATTTTTTCCTTTTTGCCCGAAAATAAAGGGAATGTATACCTTTTTGCCATAAAAAGGGAAATTTCTTCATTTTTACCCCAAAATAAGGGGATTTTCCGCCTTTTTGCCTCAATAAGTGCAATTTCTGACTTTTCCCAAAAAATAAACGGAATTTCTGTCTTTTTGCCCCAAAATAAGGGGAATTTCTGACTTTTTGCCCTGAAATAAGTTAAATTTCTAAAATTTTTCCCCATAATAAGGGAAATGTCTGCTTTTTGCCTCAAAATAAAAGGAATTTCTGCATTCTTGCCCCAAAATAAGGGGAATTTCGGCCTTTTTTCCTCAAAATAAGGGGAATTTCTGCCTTTTGTCCCAAAGTATGGGGAATTCTTCCTTTTTGCCCCAAAATAAGAAAAATTTCTGCAATTTTGTACCAAAATAAAAGAAATTTCTGCCTTTTTGCCCCAAAATAAGAAAAATTTCTGCCGTTTTTACCTGAAATAAGTGAAATTTCTGCAATTTTGCCCCAAAATAATTGAAATTTCTGCAAATTTGTCCCAAAATAAGGGAAATTTCTAGAATTTTGTCCAAAAATATGTGGAATTTCTGAGTTTTGCCCCAAAATAAAGAGAATTTCTGTCTTTTTGCCACAACATATAGGGAATTTCTGCCTTTTTGCCCCACAATTAGGGGAATTTCTGCAATTTTGCTCCAAAATTCGAGGAATTTCTGCTTTTTTGCCCGAAAATAAGGAAAATGTTTACCTTTTGCCACAAAAAAGGAAATTCTTCATTTTTGCCCCAAAATAAGAGGAATTTCTGCCTTTTTACCTCAAAATAAGTGAAATTTCTGCCTTTTTACCCAAAAATATACGGAATTTCTGTATTTTTGCCCCAAAATAAAAGGAATTTATGAATTTTGCCCTGAAATAAGTGAAATTTCTGCAATTTTGCCCCAAAATAAGGGAAATTTCTGCCTTTTTGCCACAAAATAAGGGAAATTTTTGTCTTTTTTTCCCAAAATAAGGGGAATTTCAGCCTTTTTACCTAATAATAAGGGGAATCTCTGCCTTTTTGCCCTAAAATATGGGGAATTCCTGTATTTTTGCCCCAAAATAAAGAAATTTTCTGCAATTCTTTACCAAAATAAAAGTAATTTCTGCCTTTTTGCCCCAAAATAAGAGAAATTTCTTTGTTTTTTCCCTGAAATAAGTTAAATTTCTGTAATTTTGCCCTAAAATAAGGGAGATTTCTGCAATTTTGCCCCAAAATAATGGACATTTCTGGAATTTTGCACCAAAATAAGGGGAATTTCTGACTTTTTGCCTTGAAATAAGGAGAATTTCTGTCTTTTTGCCCCAAAATAATGTGAATTTCTGCATTTTCCCTCAAAATTAGGGGAATATGTGCAATTTTGCTTCAAAATACAGGGAATTTCTATCTTATTGCACCAAATAAAGTGAATTTCTGCCTTTTTGCACAAATAAAAGGGGAATTTCTGAAATTTTGCTCCAAAATATGGGGAATTTCTGCCTTATTGCCCGAAATAAAGTGGAATTTCTGCCTTTTTGCCTGAAATATATGAAATTTCCCTAATTTTACCTCAAAATAAGGGCAATTTCTATTTGGTCACAAAATTAGGAGAATTTCTGCTTTTTGCCCCAAAATAAGGCAAATTTCTGACTTTTTGCCCTGAAATAAGTGAAATTTCTGCAATTTTGCCCCAAAATAAGGGGAATTACAGCATTTTACCTCCAAATAAGGGGAATTTCTGCCTTTTTGCCACAGAATATTGGGAATTTCTGCCTTATTGCCGCCAAATAAGGAAAATTTTGCTTTTCTTCCCCAATTAACGGGAATTTCTGCCTTTTTTCCACAAAGTAAAGGGATTTCTGTCTTTTTGCCCCAAAATAACGGGAATTTCAGCCTTTTTACCTCAAAATAAGGGGAATTTCTGCCTTTTTCTAAAATATGGGGAATTTCTGACTTTTTGTTCCAAAATAAAGAAACTTTCTTAAATTTTGGACCAAAATAAACAAAATTTCTGCTTTTTGCCCCAATGTAAAAGTAATTTCTAACTTTTTGCCCTTAAATAAATGAAATTACTGCAATTTTGCCCGAAAATAAAAGAAATTTGTGCTTTTTTGCCCCAAAATGTGGGGAATTTCTGCCTTTTAACTCCAAAATATGGGGTATTTTAGCATTTTACCAAAAAATAAGGGGAATTTCAGCCTTTTTGCACCAAAATATGGAGAATTTCTGACTTTTTGCCACAAAATAAGAAATATTTCTGCAATTCTGTTCCAAAATAAAAGAAATTTCTAAAATTTTGCCGCAAAATAAAGAAAATTTCTGATTGTTGCCCCGAAATATGGAGAATTTCTGTATTTTTGCCCCAAAATAAAGGGGAATTCTGCATTTTTGCCCCAAAATTAGCGGAGTTTCTGCAATTTTGCTTCAAAATACAGGGAATTTCTGCCTCTTCTCCCGAAAATAAAGGGAACTTCTGCCGATTTGCTTCAAATAGAGGGAATTTCTGCATTTTTACCCCAATATTAGGGGATTTTCTGCAATTTTGCTCCAAAATACGGGGAATTTCTGCCTTTTTGCTCGAAATTAAGGAGATTTTCTGCCTTTTTGCCCCCAATCAAGGGAAATTTCTGCAATTTTATCCCAAAATAAGGGGAATTTCTGCCTTTTTGCCCCCAAATAACGGGAATTTCTGCCTTTTTGCCCTGAAATATGTGAAATGTCTGCAATTTTACCCCAAATAAGATAAATTTCTTTCTTTTTGCCCCAAAATAATGGGAATTTCTGCCTTTTTGCCGCAAAATAAGAAAAAATTTTGAATTTATTCTCTGAAAAAAGTGAAATTTCTGCAATTTTGCCTTAAAATAAAAGAAATTTCTGCCATTTTTCCCCATAATAAAGGAATTTTCTGCAATTTTGCCCCAAAATAAAGGGAATTTCTGTTTTTTGTCCCGAAACAAGCGAAATTTCTGCAATTTTGCCTTAAAATAAGGGGAATTTCTGCCTTTTTGCCCCAAAACAAAGAAAATTACTGCATGTTTTACCCCAAAATTAGGTGAATTTCTGCAATTTTTCTCCAAATTACGGGGATTTTCTCCCTTTTTCGCCGAAAATAAGGGGAATTTCTGCCATATTGGCATGAAATAAGTGAAATTTTTGCAGTTTTACTCCGAAATAAAAGGAATTTCTTCCTTTTTGCCCCAAAATTAGGGGAATTTCTGCAATTTTGCTCCTAAATACGGGGAATTTCTTCCTTTCTGCCCGAAAATAAAGGGAATATATATCTTTTTGCCATAAAAAGGGAAATTTCTTCATTTTTACCCCAAAATAAGGGGATTTTCCGCCTTTTTGCCTCAATAAGTGCAATTTCTGACTTTTCCCAAAAAATAAACGGAATTTCTGTCTTTTTGCCCCAAAATAAGGGGAATTTCTGACTTTTTGCCCTGAAATAAGTTAAATTTCTAAAATTTTTTCCCATAATAAGGGAAATGTCTGCTTTTTGCCCCAAAATAAAAGGAATTTCTGCATTCTTGCCCCAAAATAAGGGGAATTTCGGCCTTTTTTCCTCAAAAAAAGGGGAATTTCTGCCTTTTGCCCCAAAGTATGGGGAATTCTTCCTTTTTGCCCCAAAATAAGAAAAATTTCTGCAATTTTGTACCAAAATAAAAGAAATTTCTGCCTTTCTGCCCCAAAATAAGAAAAATTTCTGCCTTTTTTACCTGAAATAAGTGAAATTTCTGCAATTTTGCCCCAAAATAATTGAAATTTCTGCAAATTTGTCCCAAAATAAGGGAAATTTCTGGAATTTTGTCCAAAAATATGTTGAATTTCTTAGTTTTGCCTTAAAATAAAGAGAATTTCTGTCTTTTTGCCACAACATATAGGGAATTTCTGCCTTTTTGCCCCACAATTAGGGGAATTTCTGCAATTTTGCTCCAAAATTCGAGGAATTTCTGCTTTTTTGCCCGAAAATAAGGAAAATGTTTACCTTTTGCCACAAAAAAGGGAAATTTCTTTATTTTTGCCCCAAAATAAGAGGAATTTCTGCCTTTTTACCTCAAAATAAGTGAAATTTCTGCTTTTTTACCCAAAAATATATGGAATTTCTGTATTTTTGCCCCAAAATAAAAGGAATTTATGAATTTTGCCCTGAAATAAGTGAAATTTCTGCAATTTTGCCCCAAAATAAGGGAAATTTCTGCCTTTTTGCCACAAAATAAGGGGAATTTTTGTCTTTTTTTCCCAAAATAAGAGGAATTTCAGCCTTTTTACCTAATAATAAGGAGGATCTCTGCCTTTTTGCCCTAAAATAGGGGGAATTTCTGTATTTTTGCCCTAAAATAAAGAAATTTTCTGCAATTTTTTACCAAAATAAAAGTAATTTCTGCCTTTTTGCCCCAAAATAAGAGAAATTTCTGTGTTTTTTCCCTGAAATAAGTGAAATTTATGTAATTTTGCCCCAAAATAATTAACATTTCTGGAATTTTGCACCAAAATAAGGGGAATTTCTGATTTTTTGCCTTGAAATAAGGAGAATTTCTGTCTTTTTGCCCCAAAATAATGTGAATTTCTGCATTTTCCCTCAAAATTAGGGGAATATGTGCAATTTTGCTTCAAAATACGGGGAATTTCCACCTTATTGCACCAAATAAAGGGAATTTCTGCCTTTTTGCACCAATAAAAGGGGAATTTCTGAAATTTTGCTCCAAAATACGGGGAATTTTTTTCCTTATTGCCCGAAATAAAGTGGAATTTCTGCCTTTTTGCCCTGAAATATATGAAATTTCCGCAATTTTACCTCAAAATAAGGGCAATTTCTATTTGGCCCCAAAATTAGGAGAATTTCTGCTTTTTGCCCCAAAATAAGGCAAATTTCTGACTTTTTGCCCTGAAATAAGTGAAATTTCTGCAATTTTGCCCCAAAATAAGGGGAATTTCAGCATTTTACCTCCAAATAAGGGGAATTTCTGCCTTTTTGCCACAAAATATGGGGAATTTCTGACTTATTGCCCCCAAATAAGGAAAATTTTGCTTTTCTTCCGCAATTAACGGGAATTTCTGCCTTTTTGCCACAAAGTAAAGGGATTTCTGTCTTTTTGCCCCAAAATAACGGGAATTTCAGCCTTTTTACCTCAAAATAAGGGGAATTTCTGCATTTTCCCTCAAAATTAGGGGAATATGTGCAATTTTGCTTCAAAATACGGGGAATTTCCACCTTATTGCACCAAATAAAGGGAATTTCTGCCTTTTTGCACCAATAAAAGGGGAATTTCTGCCTTTTGTCCCAAAGTATGGGGAATTCTTCCTATTTGCCCCAAAATAAGAAAAATTTCTGCAATTTTGTACCAAACTAAAAGAAATTTCTGCCTTTTTGCCCCAAAATAAGAAAAATTTCTGCCTTTTTTACCTGAAATAATTGAAATTTCTGCAATTTTGCCCCATAATAAGGGAAATTTCTTCAATTTTTTCCCAAAGTAAAGGAAATTTCTGCAATTATGCCTCAAATAAGGGGAATTTCTGACTTTTGCCCTTGAAAAACGGAGATATTCTTCCTTTTTGCACCAAAATAAGGAGAATTTCAGCCTTTTTCCCCTAAAATTATGAGATTTTCTGCAATTTTGCTTAAAAATACGGGGAATTTCTGCCTTTCAGCCCCAAAATAAATGGAATTTCTGCATTTTTCTTCAAAATTAGGGGAATTTCTGCATTTTACCTCTAAATAAGGGGAATTCCTGCATTTTGCCCCAAAATATGGGGAATTTCTGCCTTTTTGTTCCAAAATAAGGAAAATTTTATCAATTTTGTACCAAAATAAAAGAAATTTCTGCTTTTTGCCCCAAAATGAAAGTAATTTCTGACTTTTTGCCCAAAATAAATGAAATTTCTGCAATTTTGCCCGAAAATAAGGGAAATTTGTGCCTTTTTGCCCCCAAATGAGGGGAATTTCTGCCTTTTAACGCCAAAATATGGGGAAATTCAGCATTTTACCTCAAAAAAAGAGGAATTTCAGCCTTTTTGCACCAAAATATGGGGAATTTCTTCCTTTTTGCCACAAAATAAGAAAAATTTCTGCAATTCTGTACCAAAATAAAAGAAATTTCTAAAATTTTGCCCCAAAAAAAAAGGAAATTTCTGATTTTTTTCTCGGAAATAAGGAGAATTTCTGTATTTTTGCCCCAAAATAAAGGGAATTTCTGCCTTTTTGCCCCAAAATTAGGGGAGTTTCTGCAAATTTGCTTCAAAATACAGGGAATTTCTGCCTCTTTTCCCGAAAATAAGGGGAACTTCTGCCGATTTGCCCCAAATAAAGAGAATTTCTGCATTTTTGCCCCAATATTAGGGGAATTTCTTCAATTTTGCTTCAAAATACAAGGATTTTCTTCCTTTTTGCCCCCAAAAAAGGGAAATTTCTGCAATTTTATCCCAAAATAAAATGAATTTCTGCCTTTTTGCCCCCAAATAAGGGGAATTTCTGCCTTTTTGCCCTGAAATATGTGAAATGTCTGCAATTTTACCTCAAAATTAGGAGAATTTCTGCCTTTTTGCCCCAAAATAATGGGAATTTCTGCGTTTTTGCCCCAAAATAAGAAAAATTTTTTGTTTATTCTCAAATAAGTGAAATTTCTCCAATTTTGCCTTAAAATAAAAGAAATTTCTGCAATTTTTTCCCAAAATAAAGGAATTTTCTTCAATTTTGCCCCAAAATAAAGGGAATTTCTGTTGTTTGTCCCCAAATAAGGGAAATTTCTGCAATTTTTCCCTAAAATAAGGGGAATTTCTGCCTTTTGCCCCAAAACAAAGAAAATTACTGCATGTTTTACCCCAAAATTAGGTGAATTTCTGCAATTTTGCTCCAAAATACTGGGATTTTCTGCCTTTTTTCGCCGAAAATAAGGGGAATTTCTGCCATTTTGCCACGAAATAAGTAAAATTTCTTCAGTTTTACCTCAAAATAAGGGGAATTTCTGCCTTTTTGCCCCTAAATGAGGGGAATTTCTGCCTTTTGCCCCAAAATATGAGGAGTTTCAGCATTTTACCTCAAAATAAGGGGAATTTCAGTCTTTTTGCTCCAAAATAGGGGTCATTTCTGCCTTTTTACCCAAAATTAAGTTGAATTTCTGCCTTTTTTTCCCAAAATAAGTGAAATATCTGCAATTTTAGCCAAAAATTAGGGATTTAATTTTTTTGCCCCAAAATAAGGGGAATTTCTGCCATTTTGCCCTTAAATATTTGAAATTTCTGCAATTTTACCCCAAAATAAAAAGAATTTCTGCCTTTTTGCCCCAAGATAAGGGGAATTTCAGCCTTATTACCTCAAAATAAGGGGAATTTCTGCCATTTGCCCCAAAATACGGGGAATTTCTGCCTTTTTGCCCTAAAATTATGAGAATTTCTGCAATTTTGCTTCAAAATACGGGGAATTTCTGCCTTTTAGCCTCAAAATAAAAGGAATTTCTGCATTTTTCCTCAAAATTAGGGGAATTTTTGCATTTTACCTCTAAATAAAGGGAATTCCTGCATTTTGCCCCAAAATATGGGGAATTTCTGAATTTTTGTTCCAAAATAAAGAAAATTTCTTCAATTTTGTACCAAAATAAAAGAAATTTCTGATTTTGCCCCAAAATAAAAGTAATTTCTGACTTTTTGCCCTGAAATAAATGAAATTTCTGCAATTTTGCCCCAAAATAAAGGGAATTTCTGCCTTTTTGCCCCAAAATTATGGGTGTTTCTGCAATTTTGCTTCAAAATACAGGGAATTTCTGCATATTTCCCGAAAATAAAGAGAACTTTTGCCGATTTGCCCCAAATAAAGGTAATTTCTGCAATTTTGCTCCAAAATACGGGGAATTTCTGCCTTTTTGCCTGAAAATAAGGGGAATGCATACCTTTTTGCCATAAAAAAGGGAAATTTCTTCATTTTTGCCCCAAAATAAGGCGAATTTCTGCCTTTTTGCCTTTAAATAAGTGGAATTTCTGTCTTATTCCCCCAAAACAAAGGGAATTTCTGTCTATTTTGCAACAAAATAAGGGGAATTTCTGACTTATTACCCTGAAATAAGTGAAATTTCTTCAATTTTGCCCTAAAATAAGAAAAATTTCTGCCTTTTTGCCACAAAATAAGGGGAATTTCAGCCTTTTTACCTCAAAATAAGGGGAATTTCTCCATTTTTGCCACAAAATATTAAGAATTTCTGCCTTTTTGCCCTAAAATAAAGAAAATTTCTGCCTTTTTTCCTGAAATAAGTGAAATTTTTGCAATTCTGACCCAAAATAAGGGAAATTTCTACAATTTGGCCCCAAAATAAGGGAAATTTCTGGAATTTTGCCCCAAAATAAGTGGAATTTCTGAGGTTTGCCCCAAAATAAGGAGAATTTTTGTTTTTTGGCTCAACATATAGGGAATTTCTGCCTTTTTGCCCCACAACTAGGGGAATTTCTGCAATTTTGCTCCAAAATACGGGGAATTTCTGCTTTTTTGCCCGAAAATAAGGGGAATGTATACCGTTTGCCACAAAAAAGAAAAATTTCTTCATTTTTGCCCCAAAATAAGAGGAATTTCTGCCTTTTCCCCTCAAAATAAGTGAAATTTCTGTCTTTTTACACAAAAGTAAACGGAATTTTTGGCTTTTTCCCCCAAAAATAAGGGAAATTTTTGAATTTTGCCCAGAAATAAGTGAAATTTCTGCAATTTTGCCCCAAAATAAGAGAAATTTCTCCCTTTTTGCCACAAAATAAGGGGAATTTCTGTCTTTTTGCCCCAAAATAAGGGGAATTTCAGCCTTTTTCCTCATAATAAGGGGAATCTCTGCATTTTTGCCCCAAAATATGGGGAATTTCTGCATTTTTGCTACAAAATAAAGAAATTATCTGCAATTTTGTACCAAAATACAAGAAATTTCTGCCCTTTTGCTCTAAAACAAAAGAAATTCCTGTCTTCTTATTCTGAAATAAGTGAAATTTCTGCAATTTTGAACAAAATAAGAAAATCTTCTGCAATTTTGCCACAAAATAAGGGAAATTTCTGCAATTTTGTCCCAATATAAGGGGAATTTCTGACTTTTTGCCCTGAAATAGGGAGAATTTCTGTCTTTTTTCTCCAAAATAATGTGTATTTGTGCATTTTCCCTCAAAATTAGGGGAATTTGTGCAATTTTGCTTCAAAATACGGGGGATTTCAGCCTTATTGCACCAAAATAAAGGGAATTTCTACATTTTTCACCTATATAGTGGAATTTCTGAAATTTTGCTCCAGAATACGGGGAATTTCTGCCTTATAGCCCGATATTATGTGGAATTTCTGCATTTTTGCCCTGAAATATTTGAAATTTCCGCAATTTTACCCCAAAATAAAGGGAATTTCTGTTTTTGGCCCCAAAATTAAGGGAATTTCTGCTTTTTGCCCCAAAATAAGGCAAATTTCTGACTTTTTGCCCTGAAATAAGTGAAATTTCTGCAATTTTGAACAAAAGAAGAAAAATTTCTGCAATTTTGCCACAAAATAAGGGAAATTTCTGCAATTTTGCCCCAAAATAAGGGGAATTTCTGACTTTTTGCCCTGAAATAAGGAGAATTTCTGTCTTTTTTCCCCAAAATTATGTGTATTTCTGCATTTTTCCTCAAAATTAGGGGAATTTGTGCAATTTTGCTTCAAAATACGGGGGATTTCAGCCTTATGCACCAAAATAAAGGGAATTTCTGCATTTTTCACCAATATAAGGGGAATTTCTGAAATTTTGCTCCAGAATACGGGGTATTTCTGCCTTATAGCCCGAAGTTAAGTGGAATTTCTGCCTTTTTGCCCTGAAATATTTGAAATTTCCGCAATTTTACCACAAAATAAGGGGAATTTCTCTTTTGGCCCCAAAATTAGGGGAATTCCTGCTTTTTGCCCCAAAATAAGGCAAATTTCTGACTTTTTGCCCTGAAATAAGTGAAATTTCTGTAATTTTACCCCAAAATAAGGGGAATATCTGCCTTTTTGCCCAGAATAAGGGGAATTTCAGCATTTTACCTCCAAATAAGGGGAATTTCTGCCTTTTTGCCACAAAATATGGGGAATATCTGCCTTATTGCCCCCAAATAAGGAAAATTTCTGCTTTTCTGCACCAATTAACAGGAATTTCTGCCTTTTTGCCCCAAAATAAGAGGAATTTCATCCTTTTAACCTCAAAATAAGGGGAATTTCTGCATTTTGCCCCAAAATATGGGGAATTTCTGCCATGTTGTTCCAAAATAAGGAAAATTTCTTCAAATTTGTACCAAAATAGAAGAAATTTCTGCTTTTTGTCCCAAAATAAAAGGAATTTCTGACTTTTTGTTCTGAAATAAATGAAATTTCTGCAATTTTGCACGAAAATAAGAAAAATTTGTGCCTTTTTGCCACAAAATATAAAAAATTTCTGCCTTCTTGCCACAAAATAAAAAAAATTTCTGCAATTCTGTACCAAAATAAAAGAAATTTCTCCAATTTTGACCCAAAATAAGGGAAATTTCTGCAATTTTGCCCCGAAATAATGAGAATTTCTGTATTTTTGCACCAAAATAAAGGGAATTTCTGCCTTTTTGTCCCAAAATTAGGGGAGTTTCTGCAATTTTGCTTCAAAATACAGGGAATTTCTGCCTCTTTCCCCGAAAATAAGAGGAACTTCTGCCTTTTTGCCCCAAATAAATGGAATTTCTGCATTTTTGTCCCAATATTAGGAAAATTTCTGCAATTTGGCTCCAAAATACGGGGAATTTTTGCCTTTTTGCCCGAAATTAAGGGGATTTTCTGTTTTTTGCCCCCAAATAAGTAAAATTTTGGCAATTTTATCCCAAAATAAGGGGAATTTCTGCTTTTTTGCCCCAAAACAAAGAAAATTACTGCATGTTTTACGCCAAAATTAGGTGAATTTCTGCAATTTTTCTCCAAATTACGGTGATTTTCTCCCTTTTTCGCCGAAAATAAGGGGAATTTCTGCCATATTGCCGTGAAATAAGTGAAATTTCTGCAGTTTTACTCCGAAATAAAAGGAATTTCTTCCTTTTTGCCCCAAAATTAGGGGAATTTCTGCAATTTTGCTCCTAAATACGGGGAATTTCTTCCTTTTTGCCCGAAAATAAAGGGAATGTATACCTTTTTGCCATAAAAAGGGAAATTTCTTCATTTTTACCCCAAAATAAGGGGATTTTCCGCCTTTTTGCCTCAATAAGTGCAATTTCTGACTTTTCCCAAAAAATAAACGGAATTTCTGTCTTTTTGCCCCAAAATAAGGGGAATTTCTGACTTTTTGCCCTGAAATAAGTTAAATTTCTAAAATTTTTCCCCATAATAAGGGAAATGTCTGCTTTTTGCCCCAAAATAAAAGGAATTTCTGCATTCTTGCCCCGAAATAAGGGGAATTTCGGCCTTTTTTCCTCAAAATAAGAGGAATTTCTGCCTTTTGCCCCAAAGTATGGGGAATTCTTCCTTTTTGCCCCAAAATAAGAAAAATTTCTGCAATTTTGTACCAAAATAAAAGAAATTTCTGCCTTTTTGCCCCAAAATAAGAAAAATTTCTGCCTTTTTTACCTGAAATAAGTGAAATTTCTGCAATTTTGCCCCAAAATAATTGAAATTTCTGCAAATTTGTCCCAAAATAAGGGAAATTTCTGGAATTTTGTCCAAAAATATGTGGAATTTCTTAGTTTTGCCTTAAAATAAAGAGAATTTCTGTCTTTTTGCCACAACATATAGGGAATTTCTGCCTTTTTGCCCCACAATTAGGGGAATTTCTGCAATTTTGCTCCAAAATTCGAGGAATTTCTGCTTTTTTGCCCGAAAATAAGGAAAATGTTTACCTTTTGCCACAAAAAAGGGAAATTTCTTCATTTTTGCCCCAAAATAAGAGGAATTTCTGCCTTATACCTCAAAATAAGTGAAATTTCTGCCTTTTTACCCAAAAATATACGGAATTTCTGTATTTTTGCCCCAAAATAAAAGGAATTTATGAATTTTGCCCTGAAATAAGTGAAATTTCTGCAATTTTGCCCCAAAATAAGGGAAATTTCTGCCTTTTTGCCACAAAATAAGAGGAATTTTTTTTCCCAAAATATAAGGAATTTCAGCCTTTTTACCTAATAATAAGGAGAATCTCTGCCTTTTTGCCCTAAAATATGGGGAATTTCTGTATTTTTGCCCTAAAATAAAGAAATTTTCTGCAATTTTTTACCAAAATAAAAGTAATTTCTGCCTTTTTGCCCCAAAATAAGAGAAATTTCTGTGTTTTTCCCTGAAATAAGTGAAATTTCTGTAATTTTGCCCCAAAATAAAGGAGATTTCTCCAATTTTGCCACAAAAAAATGGACATATTGGAATTTTGCACCAAAATAAGGGGAATTTCTGACTTTTTGCCTTGAAATAAGGAGCATTTCTGTCTTTTTGCCCCAAAATAATGTGAATTTCTGCATTTTCCCTCAAAATTAGGGGAATATGTGCAATTTTGCTTCAAAATACGGGGAATTTCCACCTTATTGCACCAAATAAAGGGAATTTCTGCCTTTTTGCACCAATAAAAGGGGAATTTCTGAAATTTTGCTCCAAAATACGGGGAATTTTTTTCCTTATTGCCTGAAATAAAGTGGAATTTCTGCCTTTTTGCCCTGAAATATATGAAATTTCCGCAATTTTAACTCAAAATAAGGGCAATTTCTATTTGGCCCCAAAATTAGGAGAATTTCTGCTTTTTGCCCCAAAATAAGGCAAATTTCTGACTTTTTGCCCTGAAATAAGTGAAATTTCTGCAATTTTGCCCCAAAATAAAGGGAATTTCAGCATTTTACCTCCAAATAAGGGGAATTTCTGCCTTTTTGCCACAAAATATGGGGAATTTCTGCCTTATTGCCCCCAAATAAGGAAAATTTTGCTTTTCTTCCGCAATTAACGGGAATTTCTGCCTTTTTGCTACAAAGTAAAGGGATTTCTGTCTTTTTGCCCCAAAATAACGGGAATTTCAGCCTTTTTACCTCAAAATAAGGGGAATTTCTGCCTTTTTCCAAAATATGGGGAATTTCTGACTTTTTGTTCCAAAATAAGGAAACTTTCTTCAATTTTGTACCAAAATAAACAAAATTTCTGCTTTTTGCCCCAATGTAAAAGTAATTTCTAACTTTTTGCCCTGAAATAAATGAAATTTCTGCAATTTTGCCCGAAAATAAGAGAAATTTGTGCTTTTTTGCCCCAAAATGTGGGGAATTTCTGCCTTTTAACTCCAAAATATGGGGTATTTCAGCATTTTACCTCAAAATAAGGGGAATTTCAGCCTTTTTGCACCAAAATATGGGGAATTTCTGAATTTTTGCCACAAAATAAGAAAAATTTCTGCAGTTCTGTACCAAAATAAAAGAAATTTCTAAAATTTTGCCGCAAAATAAAGGAAATTTCTGATTGTTGCCCCGAAATATTGAGAATTTCTGTATTTTTGCCCCAAAATAAAGGGAATTTCTGCCTTTTTGCCCCAAAATTAGCGGAGTTTCTGCAATTTTGCTTCAAAATACAGGGAATTTCTGCCTTTTTTCCCGAAAATAAAGGGAACTTCTGCCGATTTGCTTCAAATAGAGGGAATTTTTGCATTTTTGCCCCAATATTAGGGGATTTTCTGCAATTTTGCTCAAAAATACGGGGAATGTCTGCCTTTTTGCCCGAAATTAAGGAGATTTTTTGCCTTTTTGCCCCCAATCAAGGGAAATTTCTGCAATTTTATCCCAAAATAAGGGGAATTTCTGCCTTTTTGCCCCCAAATAACGGGAATTTCTGCCTTTTTGCCATGAAATATGTGAAATGTCTGCAATTTTACCCCAAAATAAGGTGAATTTCTAACTTTTTGCCCCAAAGTAATGGGAATTTCTGCCTTTTTGCCCCAAAATATGAAAAATTTTTGCTTTTTTCTCTGAAATATGTGAAATTTCTGCAATTTTGCCTTAAAAAAAGAAAATTTCTGCAATTTTTCCCCATAATAAAGGAATTTTTTGCAAGTTTGCCCCAAAATAAGGGGAATTTCTGTTTTTTGTCTTCAAATAAGGGAAATTTCTGAAATTTTGCCCTAAAATAAGGGGAATTTCTGCTTTTGCCTCAAAATAAGGAGAATTTCTACCTTTTTGCCCCAAAACAAAGAAAATTACTGCATGTTTTACGCCAAAATAAGGTGAATTTCTGCAATTTTGCTCCAAAATACGGGGATTTTCTGCCTTTTTCACAGAAAATAAGGGGAATTTCTGCCATTTTGCCGCGAAATAAGTGAAATTTCTGCAGTTTTACCCCAAAATAAGGGGAATTTCTGCCTTTTTGCCACAAAATTAGGGGAATTTCTGCAATTTTGCTCCAAAATACAGGGAATTTCTGCCTTTTTGCCCGAAAATAAAGGGAATGTATACCTTTTGCCATAAAAAGGGAAATTTCTTCATTTTTACCCCCAAATAAGGGGATTTTCCGCCTTTTTGACTCAAAATAAGTGCAATTTCCGACTTTTTTCCAAAAATAAATAGAATTTCTGTCTTTTTGCCCAAAAATAAGGGGAATTTCCGACTTTTTGCCCTGAAATAATTTAAATTTCAAAAAATTTTCCCCAAAATAATTGAAATTTCTGCAGTTTTGCCCCAAAATAAGGGGAATTTCTGTATTTTTGCCCCAAAATAAGGGAAATTTCTGCCTTTTTACCTCAAAATAAGGGAAATTTCTGCATTTTTTGCCACAAAATATAAGGAATTTCTGCCTTTTTGTTCCAAAATAAGAAAAATTTCTGCCTTTTTTCCCTGAAATAAGTGAAATTTCTGCAATTTTAGCCCAAATTGAAATTTCTCCAATTTTGCCCCAAAATAAGGGGAATTTCTGCCTTTTTGCCAAAATAAAGGGAATTTCAGCATTTTACCTTCATATAAGAAGAATTTCTGCCTTTTTGCCACAAAGTAAAGGGAATTTCTGCCTTTTTGCCCCAAAATAACGGGAATTTCAGCCTTTTTACCCCAAAATAAGGGGAATTTCTGACTTTTTTCCCGAAAATAATAAGAATGCATACCTTTTTGCCATAAAAAAGGGAAATTTCTTCATTTTTGCTCCAAAATAAAAGGAATTTCTGCTTTTTGGCCTCTAAATAAGTGGAATTTCTGTTTTTTCCCTTAAAACAAAGGGAATTTCTGTCTTTTTTGCCACAAAATAAAGAGAATTTCTGACTTATTACCCTGAATTAAGTGAAATTTCTGCAATTTTGCCCCATAATAAGGAAAATTTCTGCCCTTTTGCATCCAATAATGGGGAATTTCAGCTTTTACTTGAAAATAATGGGAATTTCTGTATTTTTGCCCCAAAATATGGGAAATTTCTGCCTTTTTGCCCCAAACTAGGAAAATTTTTGCAATTTTGTACCAAAATAAAAGGAATTTCTGCCTTTTTGCCCCAAAATGAGAAAATTTCTGCTCTTTTTCTGAAATAAGTCAAATTTCTGCAATTTTGCCCCAAAATAAGTCAAATCTCTGCAATTTTGCCCCAAAATAAGAGAAATTTCTGGAATTTTGCCCCAAAGTAAGTGGAATTTCTTAGTTTTGCCCCAAAATAAAGAGAATTTCTGTCTTTTTGCCCCAACATATAGGGAATTTCTGCCTTTTTGCCCCACAATTAGGGGAATTTCTGCAATTTTGCTCCAAAATACAGGGAATTTCTGCCTTTTTGCCCGAAAATAAGAAAATTTCTGCTTTTTTTCTGAAATAAGTGAAATTTCTGCAATTTTGCCCCAAAATAAGGGAAATTTCTGCAATTTTGCCCTAAAATAAGGGAAATTTCTGGAATTTTGCCCAAAATGAGTGGAATTTCTGAGTTTTGCCCTAAAATAAAGAGAATTTCTGTCTTTTTGCCCCAACATATAGGGAATATATGTCTTTTTGCACCACAATTAGGGGAATTTCTGCAATTTTGCTTCAAACTACCGGGAATTTCGGCCTTTTTGCCGAAAATAAGAAAAATGCATACCTTTTTGCCATAAAAAAGGGAAATTTCTTGATTTTTGCTCCAAAATAAAGGCAATTTCTGCTTTTTTGCCTCTAAATAAGTGGAATTTCTGTCTTTTTCCCCCAAAACAAAGGGAATTTCTGTCTTCTTTGCCCCAAAATAAGGAAAATTTCTGACTTATTACCCTGAAATAAGTGAAATTTCTGCAATTTTGCCACAAAATAAGGAAAATTTCTGCCTTTTTGCCCACAAATAAGGGGAATTTCAGCCTTTTTACCTGAAAATAAAAGGAATTTCTGCATTTTTGCACCAAAATATGGGAAATTTCTGCCTTTTTGCCCCAAACTAAGAAAATTTTTGCAATTTTGTACCAAAATAAAAGAAATTTCTGCCTTTTTGCCCCAAAATGAGAAAATTTCTGCTCTTTTTCTGAAATAAGTAAAATTTCTGCAATTTTGCCCCAAAATAAGTCAAATCTCTGCAATTTTGCCCCAAAATAAGAGAAATTTCTGGAATTTTGCCCCAAAGTAAGTGGAATTTCTTAGTTTTGCCCCAAAATAAGGAGAATTTCTGTCTTTTTGCCCCAACATATAGGGAATTTCTGCCTTTTTACCCCACAATTAGGGGAATTTCTGCAATTTTGCCCGAAAATAAGAGAAATTTCTGCCTTTTCGCCTCCAAATAAGGGGAATTTCAAACTTTTTACCTCAAAATAACGGGAATTTCTGCATTTTTGCCCCAAAATATGGGAAATTCTGCTTTTTTGCCTCAAAATAAGAAAAATTTCTGCAATTTTGTACAAAATAAAAGAAATTTCTGCCTTTTTGCCCCAAAATAAAAAAAATTCTGCTTTTTTTCTTAAATAAGTGAAATTTCTGCAATGTTGCCCCAAAATAAATGAAATTTCTGAGTTTTGCCCCAAAATAAGAAGAATTTCTGTCTTTTTGCCCCAACATATTGGGAATTTCTGCATTTTTGCCCCACAATTAGGGGAATTTCTGCAATTTTGATCCAAAATACGGGGAATTTCTGGTATTTTGCCCGAAAATAAAAAGAATGCATACCTTTTTGCCATAAAAAAGAGAAATTTCTTCATTTTTGCTCCAAAATAAGGGGAATTTCTGCTTTTTTGCCTATAAATAAATGGAATTTCTGATTTTTACCCCCAAAACAAAGGGAATTTCTGTCTTTTTTGCCCCAAAATAAAGAAAATTTCTGACTTATTACCCTGAAATAAGTGAAATTTCAGCAATTTTGCCCCAAAATAAGGGAAATTTCTGCCTTTTTGCCCACAAATAAGGGGAATTTCAGCCTTTTTACCTGAAAATAAAAAGGAATATCTGCATTTTTGCCCCAAAATATGGGAAATTTCTGACTTTTTGCCCCAAAATAAGAAAAATATCTTCAATTTTGTACCAAAATAAAAGAAAATTCTGCCTTTTTGCCCCAAAATAAGAAATTTTTTGCTTTACTTTTGAAATAAGTCAAATTTCTGCAATTTTGCCCCAAAATAAGGGAAATTTCTGGAATTTTTCCCCAAAATATGTCGAATTTCTGAGTTTTTCCCCAAAATAAGGAGAATTTCTGTCTTTTTGCCCCAACATATAGGGAATTTCTGCCTTTATGCCCCACAATTAGGGAAATTTCTGCAATTTTGCTCCAAATTACGGGGAATTTCTGCCTTTTTGCCCGAAAATAAGAAAATTTCTGCTTTTTTTCTGAAATAAGTGAAATTTCTGCAATTTTGCCCAAACATAAGAGAAATTTCTGCAATTTTGCCCTAAAATAAGGAAAATTTCTGGAATTTTGCCCCAAAATGAGTGGAATTTCTGAGTTTTGCCCCAAAATAAAGAGAATCTGTCTTTTTGCCCCAACATATAGGGAATATATGTCTTTTTGCACCACAATTAGGGGAATTTCTGCAATTTTGCTTCAAACTACCGGGAATTTCTGCCATTTTGCCGAAAATAAGAAGAATGCATACCTTTTTGCCATAAAAAAGGGAAATTTCTTGATTTTTGCTCCAAAATAAAGGGAATTTCTGCTGTTTTTCCTCTAAATAAGTGGAATTTCTGTCTTTTTCCCCCAAAACAAAGGGAATTTCCGTCTTTTTTGCCCCAAAATAAGGAAAATTTCTGACTTATTACCCTGAAATAAGTGAAATTTCTGCAATTTTGCCACAAACTAAAAGAAATTTCTGTCGTTTTGCCCCCAAATATGGGGAATTTCAGCCTTTTTACCTTAAAATAAGGGGAATTTCTGCCTTTTTGCCACCAAATAAGAAAAATTTCTGCAATTTTGTACCAAAATAAAAGAAATTTCTGCCTTTTTGCCCCAAAATAAGAAAATTTCTGCTTTTTTTTCTGAAATAAGTGAAATTTCTGCAATTTTGCCCCAAAATAAGTGAAATTTCTGAGTTTTGCCCCGAAATAAGGAGAATTTCTGACTTTTTGCCCCATCATATAGGAAATTTCTGCCTTTTTGCCCCACAATTAGGGGAATTTCTGAAATTTTGCTCCAAATTACGGGGAATTTCTGCTTCTTTGCCCAAAAATAGGAAGAATGCCTACCTTTCAGCCATAAAAAAGGGAAATTTCTTCATTTTAGCTCCAAAATAAGGGGAATTTCTGCTTTTTTGCCTCTAAATAAGTGGAATTTCTGTCTTTTTTCCCCAGAACAAAGGGAAATTTTGTCTTTTTTGCCCCAAAATAAGGAAAATTTCTGACTTATTACCCTGAAGTAAGTGAAATTTCTGCAATTTTGCCCCAAAATAAGGGAAATTTCAGCATTTTACCTCAAAATAAGGGGAATTTCAGACTTTTTGCACCAAAATATGGGGAATTTCTTCCTTTTTGCCACAAAATAAGAAAAATTTCTGCAATTCTGTACCAAAATAAAAGAAATTTCTTACATTTTGCCCCAAAATAAGGGAAATTTCTGATTTTTGCCCCGAAATAAGGAGAATTTCTGTATTTTTGCCCCCCAAAAAAGGAATTTCTGCCTTTTGCCCCAAAATTAGGGGAGTTTCTGCAATTTTGCTTCAAATACAGGGAATTTCTGCATATTTCCCGAAAGTAAGGGGAACTTCTGCCGATTTGACCCAAATAAAGGGAATTTCTGCATTTTTGCCCCAATATTTAGGGAATTTCTGCAATTTTGCTTTAAAATACGGGGAATTTCTGCCTTTTTGCCCAAAATTAAGGGGATTTTCTGCTTTTCTGCGCCCTAACAAGGGAAATTTCTGCAATTTTATCCAAAAATAAAAGGAATTACTGTCTTTATGCCCTCAAATAACGGGAATTCCTGCCTTTTTGCCCTGAAATATGTGAAATGTCTGCAATTTTACCCCAAAATAAGCTGAATTTCTACCTTTTTGCCCCAAAATAATGGGAATTTCTGCCTTTTTGCCCCAAAATATGAAAAATTTTTGCTTTTTTTCTTTGAAATATGTGAAATTTCTGCAATTTTGCCTTAAAATTAAAGAAATTTCTGCAATTTTTCCCCATAATAAAGAATTTTTTGCAATTTTGCCCCAAAATAAGGGGAATTTCTGTTTTTTGTCCCCAAATAAGGGAAATTTCTGAAATTTTGCCCTAAAATAAGGGGAATTTCTGCCTTTTGCCCCAAATTAAGGAGAATTTCTGCCTTTTTGCCCCAAAACAAAGAAAATTACTGCATGTTTTATGCCAAAATTAGGTGAATTTCTGCAATTTTGCTCCAAAATACAGGGATTTTCTGCCTTTTTCGCAGAAAATAAGGGGAATTTCTGCCATTTTGCCGCGAAATAAGTGAAATTTCTGCAGTTTTACCCCAAAATAAGGGGAATTTCTGCATTTTTGCCCCAAAATTAGGGGAATTTCTGCAATTTTGCTCCAAAATACGGGGAATTTCTTCCTTTTTGCCCGAAAATAAAGGGAATGTATATCTTTTTGCCATAAAAAGGGAAATTTCTTCATTTTTACCCCAAAATAAGGGGATTTTCCGCCTTTTTGACTCAAAATAAGTGCAATTTCTGACTTTATTCCAAACATAAATGGAATTTCTGTCTTTTTGCCCCAAGATAAGGGGAATTTCCGACTTTTTGCCCTGAAATATGTTAAATTTCAAAAATTTTTCCCCAAAATAATTGAAATTTCTGCAGTTTTGCCCCAAAATAAGGAAAATTTCTGTATTTTTGCCCCAAATTAAGGGAAATTTCTGCCTTTTTACCTCAAAATAAGCAAAATTTCTGCATTTTTTGCCACAAAATATAAGGAATTTCTGCCTTTTTGCCACAAAATAAGTAAAATTTCTGCCTTTTTTCCCTGAAATAAGTGAAATTTCTGCAATTTTGGCCCAAAAAAATTGAAATTTCTGCAATTTTGTCCCAAAATAAGAGAAATTTCTGGAATTTTGCCCCAAAATAAGTGGAATTTCTGAGTTTTGCCCCAAAATAAAAAGAATTTCTGTCTTTATGCCCCAACATATAGGGAAATTCTGCCTTTTAGCCCCACAATTAGGGGAATTTCTGCAATTTTGCTCCAAAATACGGGAAATTTCTGCTTTCTTGCCCGAAAATAAGGGGAATGTTTACCTTTTGCCACAAAAAAGGGAAATTTCTTCATTTTTGCCCCAAAATAAGAGGAATTTCTGCCTTTTTACGTCAAAATATGTGAAATTTCTGCCTTTTTACTCAAAAATATACGGAATTTCTGTATTTTTGCCCCAAAATAAAAGGATTTTTTGAATTATGCCCTGAAAGATATGAAATTTCTCCTATTTTGCCTCAAAATAAGGGAAATTTCTGCTTTTTTGCCACAAAATAAGAGGAATTTCTGTCTTTTTGCCCTAAAATAAAAGAAATTTCAGCCTTTTTACCTAATAATAAGGGGAATATCTCCTTTTTGCCCTAAAATATGGGAAATTTCTGTATTTTTGCCCCAAAATAAAAAAATTTTCTGCAATTTTGTACCAAAATAAAAGTAATTTCTGCCTTTATGCCCCAAAATAAGAGAAATTTCTGCGTTTTTTCCCTGAAATAAGTGAAATTTCTGTAATTTTGCCCCAAAATTAGGGAGATTTCTGCAATTTTGCCACAAAATAAAGGAAATTTCTGGAATTTTGTCCCAAAATAAACGGAATTTCTGACTTTTGGCCCTGAAATAAGGAGAATTTCTGTCTTTTTGCCCCAAAATAATGTGAATTTCTGCATTTTCCCTCAAAATTAGGGGAATATGTGCAATTTTGCTTCAAAATACGGGGGATTTCAGCCTTATGCACCAAAATAAAGGGAATTTCTGCATTTTTCACCAATATAAGGGGAATTTCTGAAATTTTGCTCCAGAATACGGGGTATTTCTGCCTTATTTCCCGAAATAAAGTGGAATTTCTGCCTTTTTGCCCTGAAATATTTGAAATTTCCGCAATTTTACCCCAAAATAAGGGGAATTTCTGTTTTTGGCCCCAAAATTAGGGGAATTCCTGCTTTTTGCCCCAAAATAAGGCAAATTTCTGACTTTTTGCCCTGAAATAAGTGAAATTTCTGTAATTTTACCCCAAAATAAGGGGAATATCTGCCTTTTTGCCCAGAATAAGGGGAATTTCAGCATTTTACCTCCAAATAAGGGGAATTTCTGCCTTTTTGCCACAAAATATGGGGAATATCTGCCTTATTGCCCCCAAATAAGGAAAATTTCTGCTTTTCTGCACCAATTAACAGGAATTTCTGCCTTTTTGCCCCAAAATAAGAGGAATTTCATCCTTTTAACCTCAAAATAAGGGGAATTTCTGCATTTTGCCCCAAAATATGGGGAATTTCTGCCATGTTGTTCCAAAATAAGGAAAATTTCTTCAAATTTGTACCAAAATAGAAGAAATTTCTGCTTTTTGTCCCAAAATAAAAGGAATTTCTGACTTTTTGTTCTGAAATAAATGAAATTTCTGCAATTTTGCACGAAAATAAGAAAAATTTGTGCCTTTTTGCCACAAAATATAAAAAATTTCTGCCTTCTTGCCACAAAATAAAAAAAATTTCTGCAATTCTGTACCAAAATAAAAGAAATTTCTCCAATTTTGACCCAAAATAAGGGAAATTTCTGCAATTTTGCCCCGAAATAATGAGAATTTCTGTATTTTTGCACCAAAATAAAGGGAATTTCTGCCTTTTTGTCCCAAAATTAGGGGAGTTTCTGCAATTTTGCTTCAAAATACAGGGAATTTCTGCCTCTTTCCCCGAAAATAAGAGGAACTTCTGCCTTTTTGCCCCAAATAAATGGAATTTCTGCATTTTTGTCCCAATATTAGGAAAATTTCTGCAATTTGGCTCCAAAATACGGGGAATTTTTGCCTTTTTGCCCGAAATTAAGGGGATTTTCTGTTTTTTGCCCCCAAATAAGTAAAATTTTGGCAATTTTATCCCAAAATAAGGGGAATTTCTGCTTTTTTGCCCCAAAACAAAGAAAATTACTGCATGTTTTACGCCAAAATTAGGTGAATTTCTGCAATTTTTCTCCAAATTACGGTGATTTTCTCCCTTTTTCGCCGAAAATAAGGGGAATTTCTGCCATATTGCCGTGAAATAAGTGAAATTTCTGCAGTTTTACTCCGAAATAAAAGGAATTTCTTCCTTTTTGCCCCAAAATTAGGGGAATTTCTGCAATTTTGCTCCTAAATACGGGGAATTTCTTCCTTTTTGCCCGAAAATAAAGGGAATGTATACCTTTTTGCCATAAAAAGGGAAATTTCTTCATTTTTACCCCAAAATAAGGGGATTTTCCGCCTTTTTGCCTCAATAAGTGCAATTTCTGACTTTTCCCAAAAAATAAACGGAATTTCTGTCTTTTTGCCCCAAAATAAGGGGAATTTCTGACTTTTTGCCCTGAAATAAGTTAAATTTCTAAAATTTTTCCCCATAATAAGGGAAATGTCTGCTTTTTGCCCCAAAATAAAAGGAATTTCTGCATTCTTGCCCCGAAATAAGGGGAATTTCGGCCTTTTTTCCTCAAAATAAGAGGAATTTCTGCCTTTTGCCCCAAAGTATGGGGAATTCTTCCTTTTTGCCCCAAAATAAGAAAAATTTCTGCAATTTTGTACCAAAATAAAAGAAATTTCTGCCTTTTTGCCCCAAAATAAGAAAAATTTCTGCCTTTTTTACCTGAAATAAGTGAAATTTCTGCAATTTTGCCCCAAAATAATTGAAATTTCTGCAAATTTGTCCCAAAATAAGGGAAATTTCTGGAATTTTGTCCAAAAATATGTGGAATTTCTTAGTTTTGCCTTAAAATAAAGAGAATTTCTGTCTTTTTGCCACAACATATAGGGAATTTCTGCCTTTTTGCCCCACAATTAGGGGAATTTCTGCAATTTTGCTCCAAAATTCGAGGAATTTCTGCTTTTTTGCCCGAAAATAAGGAAAATGTTTACCTTTTGCCACAAAAAAGGGAAATTTCTTCATTTTTGCCCCAAAATAAGAGGAATTTCTGCCTTATACCTCAAAATAAGTGAAATTTCTGCCTTTTTACCCAAAAATATACGGAATTTCTGTATTTTTGCCCCAAAATAAAAGGAATTTATGAATTTTGCCCTGAAATAAGTGAAATTTCTGCAATTTTGCCCCAAAATAAGGGAAATTTCTGCCTTTTTGCCACAAAATAAGAGGAATTTTTTTTCCCAAAATATAAGGAATTTCAGCCTTTTTACCTAATAATAAGGAGAATCTCTGCCTTTTTGCCCTAAAATATGGGGAATTTCTGTATTTTTGCCCTAAAATAAAGAAATTTTCTGCAATTTTTTACCAAAATAAAAGTAATTTCTGCCTTTTTGCCCCAAAATAAGAGAAATTTCTGTGTTTTTCCCTGAAATAAGTGAAATTTCTGTAATTTTGCCCCAAAATAAAGGAGATTTCTCCAATTTTGCCACAAAAAAATGGACATATTGGAATTTTGCACCAAAATAAGGGGAATTTCTGACTTTTTGCCTTGAAATAAGGAGCATTTCTGTCTTTTTGCCCCAAAATAATGTGAATTTCTGCATTTTCCCTCAAAATTAGGGGAATATGTGCAATTTTGCTTCAAAATACGGGGAATTTCCACCTTATTGCACCAAATAAAGGGAATTTCTGCCTTTTTGCACCAATAAAAGGGGAATTTCTGAAATTTTGCTCCAAAATACGGGGAATTTTTTTCCTTATTGCCTGAAATAAAGTGGAATTTCTGCCTTTTTGCCCTGAAATATATGAAATTTCCGCAATTTTAACTCAAAATAAGGGCAATTTCTATTTGGCCCCAAAATTAGGAGAATTTCTGCTTTTTGCCCCAAAATAAGGCAAATTTCTGACTTTTTGCCCTGAAATAAGTGAAATTTCTGCAATTTTGCCCCAAAATAAAGGGAATTTCAGCATTTTACCTCCAAATAAGGGGAATTTCTGCCTTTTTGCCACAAAATATGGGGAATTTCTGCCTTATTGCCCCCAAATAAGGAAAATTTTGCTTTTCTTCCGCAATTAACGGGAATTTCTGCCTTTTTGCTACAAAGTAAAGGGATTTCTGTCTTTTTGCCCCAAAATAACGGGAATTTCAGCCTTTTTACCTCAAAATAAGGGGAATTTCTGCCTTTTTCCAAAATATGGGGAATTTCTGACTTTTTGTTCCAAAATAAGGAAACTTTCTTCAATTTTGTACCAAAATAAACAAAATTTCTGCTTTTTGCCCCAATGTAAAAGTAATTTCTAACTTTTTGCCCTGAAATAAATGAAATTTCTGCAATTTTGCCCGAAAATAAGAGAAATTTGTGCTTTTTTGCCCCAAAATGTGGGGAATTTCTGCCTTTTAACTCCAAAATATGGGGTATTTCAGCATTTTACCTCAAAATAAGGGGAATTTCAGCCTTTTTGCACCAAAATATGGGGAATTTCTGAATTTTTGCCACAAAATAAGAAAAATTTCTGCAGTTCTGTACCAAAATAAAAGAAATTTCTAAAATTTTGCCGCAAAATAAAGGAAATTTCTGATTGTTGCCCCGAAATATTGAGAATTTCTGTATTTTTGCCCCAAAATAAAGGGAATTTCTGCCTTTTTGCCCCAAAATTAGCGGAGTTTCTGCAATTTTGCTTCAAAATACAGGGAATTTCTGCCTTTTTTCCCGAAAATAAAGGGAACTTCTGCCGATTTGCTTCAAATAGAGGGAATTTTTGCATTTTTGCCCCAATATTAGGGGATTTTCTGCAATTTTGCTCAAAAATACGGGGAATGTCTGCCTTTTTGCCCGAAATTAAGGAGATTTTTTGCCTTTTTGCCCCCAATCAAGGGAAATTTCTGCAATTTTATCCCAAAATAAGGGGAATTTCTGCCTTTTTGCCCCCAAATAACGGGAATTTCTGCCTTTTTGCCATGAAATATGTGAAATGTCTGCAATTTTACCCCAAAATAAGGTGAATTTCTAACTTTTTGCCCCAAAGTAATGGGAATTTCTGCCTTTTTGCCCCAAAATATGAAAAATTTTTGCTTTTTTCTCTGAAATATGTGAAATTTCTGCAATTTTGCCTTAAAAAAAGAAAATTTCTGCAATTTTTCCCCATAATAAAGGAATTTTTTGCAAGTTTGCCCCAAAATAAGGGGAATTTCTGTTTTTTGTCTTCAAATAAGGGAAATTTCTGAAATTTTGCCCTAAAATAAGGGGAATTTCTGCTTTTGCCTCAAAATAAGGAGAATTTCTACCTTTTTGCCCCAAAACAAAGAAAATTACTGCATGTTTTACGCCAAAATAAGGTGAATTTCTGCAATTTTGCTCCAAAATACGGGGATTTTCTGCCTTTTTCACAGAAAATAAGGGGAATTTCTGCCATTTTGCCGCGAAATAAGTGAAATTTCTGCAGTTTTACCCCAAAATAAGGGGAATTTCTGCCTTTTTGCCACAAAATTAGGGGAATTTCTGCAATTTTGCTCCAAAATACAGGGAATTTCTGCCTTTTTGCCCGAAAATAAAGGGAATGTATACCTTTTGCCATAAAAAGGGAAATTTCTTCATTTTTACCCCCAAATAAGGGGATTTTCCGCCTTTTTGACTCAAAATAAGTGCAATTTCCGACTTTTTTCCAAAAATAAATAGAATTTCTGTCTTTTTGCCCAAAAATAAGGGGAATTTCCGACTTTTTGCCCTGAAATAATTTAAATTTCAAAAAATTTTCCCCAAAATAATTGAAATTTCTGCAGTTTTGCCCCAAAATAAGGGGAATTTCTGTATTTTTGCCCCAAAATAAGGGAAATTTCTGCCTTTTTACCTCAAAATAAGGGAAATTTCTGCATTTTTTGCCACAAAATATAAGGAATTTCTGCCTTTTTGTTCCAAAATAAGAAAAATTTCTGCCTTTTTTCCCTGAAATAAGTGAAATTTCTGCAATTTTAGCCCAAATTGAAATTTCTCCAATTTTGCCCCAAAATAAGTGGAATTTCTGCCTTTTTGCCAAAATAAAGGGAATTTCAGCATTTTACCTTCATATAAGAAGAATTTCTGCCTTTTTGCCACAAAGTAAAGGGAATTTCTGCCTTTTTGCCCCAAAATAACGGGAATTTCAGCCTTTTTACCCCAAAATAAGGGGAATTTCTGACTTTTTTCCCGAAAATAATAAGAATGCATACCTTTTTGCCATAAAAAAGGGAAATTTCTTCATTTTTGCTCCAAAATAAAAGGAATTTCTGCTTTTTGGCCTCTAAATAAGTGGAATTTCTGTTTTTTCCCTTAAAACAAAGGGAATTTCTGTCTTTTTTGCCACAAAATAAAGAGAATTTCTGACTTATTACCCTGAATTAAGTGAAATTTCTGCAATTTTGCCCCATAATAAGGAAAATTTCTGCCCTTTTGCATCCAATAATGGGGAATTTCAGCTTTTACTTGAAAATAATGGGAATTTCTGTATTTTTGCCCCAAAATATGGGAAATTTCTGCCTTTTTGCCCCAAACTAGGAAAATTTTTGCAATTTTGTACCAAAATAAAAGGAATTTCTGCCTTTTTGCCCCAAAATGAGAAAATTTCTGCTCTTTTTCTGAAATAAGTCAAATTTCTGCAATTTTGCCCCAAAATAAGTCAAATCTCTGCAATTTTGCCCCAAAATAAGAGAAATTTCTGGAATTTTGCCCCAAAGTAAGTGGAATTTCTTAGTTTTGCCCCAAAATAAAGAGAATTTCTGTCTTTTTGCCCCAACATATAGGGAATTTCTGCCTTTTTGCCCCACAATTAGGGGAATTTCTGCAATTTTGCTCCAAAATACAGGGAATTTCTGCCTTTTTGCCCGAAAATAAGAAAATTTCTGCTTTTTTTCTGAAATAAGTGAAATTTCTGCAATTTTGCCCCAAAATAAGGGAAATTTCTGCAATTTTGCCCTAAAATAAGGGAAATTTCTGGAATTTTGCCCAAAATGAGTGGAATTTCTGAGTTTTGCCCTAAAATAAAGAGAATTTCTGTCTTTTTGCCCCAACATATAGGGAATATATGTCTTTTTGCACCACAATTAGGGGAATTTCTGCAATTTTGCTTCAAACTACCGGGAATTTCGGCCTTTTTGCCGAAAATAAGAAAAATGCATACCTTTTTGCCATAAAAAAGGGAAATTTCTTGATTTTTGCTCCAAAATAAAGGCAATTTCTGCTTTTTTGCCTCTAAATAAGTGGAATTTCTGTCTTTTTCCCCCAAAACAAAGGGAATTTCTGTCTTCTTTGCCCCAAAATAAGGAAAATTTCTGACTTATTACCCTGAAATAAGTGAAATTTCTGCAATTTTGCCACAAAATAAGGAAAATTTCTGCCTTTTTGCCCACAAATAAGGGGAATTTCAGCCTTTTTACCTGAAAATAAAAGGAATTTCTGCATTTTTGCACCAAAATATGGGAAATTTCTGCCTTTTTGCCCCAAACTAAGAAAATTTTTGCAATTTTGTACCAAAATAAAAGAAATTTCTGCCTTTTTGCCCCAAAATGAGAAAATTTCTGCTCTTTTTCTGAAATAAGTGAAATTTCTGCAATTTTGCCCCAAAATAAGTCAAATCTCTGCAATTTTGCCCCAAAATAAGAGAAATTTCTGGAATTTTGCCCCAAAGTAAGTGGAATTTCTTAGTTTTGCCCCAAAATAAGGAGAATTTCTGTCTTTTTGCCCCAACATATAGGGAATTTCTGCCTTTTTACCCCACAATTAGGGGAATTTCTGCAATTTTGCCCGAAAATAAGAGAAATTTCTGCCTTTTCGCCTCCAAATAAGGGGAATTTCAAACTTTTTACCTCAAAATAACGGGAATTTCTGCATTTTTGCCCCAAAATATGGGAAATTCTGCTTTTTTGCCTCAAAATAAGAAAAATTTCTGCAATTTTGTACAAAATAAAAGAAATTTCTGCCTTTTTGCCCCAAAATAAAAAAAATTCTGCTTTTTTTCTTAAATAAGTGAAATTTCTGCAATGTTGCCCCAAAATAAATGAAATTTCTGAGTTTTGCCCCAAAATAAGAAGAATTTCTGTCTTTTTGCCCCAACATATTGGGAATTTCTGCATTTTTGCCCCACAATTAGGGGAATTTCTGCAATTTTGATCCAAAATACGGGGAATTTCTGGTATTTTGCCCGAAAATAAAAAGAATGCATACCTTTTTGCCATAAAAAAGAGAAATTTCTTCATTTTTGCTCCAAAATAAGGGGAATTTCTGCTTTTTTGCCTATAAATAAATGGAATTTCTGATTTTTACCCCCAAAACAAAGGGAATTTCTGTCTTTTTTGCCCCAAAATAAAGAAAATTTCTGACTTATTACCCTGAAATAAGTAAAATTTCAGCAATTTTGCCCCAAAATAAGGGAAATTTCTGCCTTTTTGCCCACAAATAAGGGGAATTTCAGCCTTTTTACCTGAAAATAAAAAGGAATATCTGCATTTTTGCCCCAAAATATGGGAAATTTCTGACTTTTTGCCCCAAAATAAGAAAAATATCTTCAATTTTGTACCAAAATAAAAGAAAATTCTGCCTTTTTGCCCCAAAATAAGAAATTTTTTGCTTTACTTTTGAAATAAGTCAAATTTCTGCAATTTTGCCCCAAAATAAGGGAAATTTCTGGAATTTTTCCCCAAAATATGTCGAATTTCTGAGTTTTTCCCCAAAATAAGGAGAATTTCTGTCTTTTTGCCCCAACATATAGGGAATTTCTGCCTTTATGCCCCACAATTAGGGAAATTTCTGCAATTTTGCTCCAAATTACGGGGAATTTCTGCCTTTTTGCCCGAAAATAAGAAAATTTCTGCTTTTTTTCTGAAATAAGTGAAATTTCTGCAATTTTGCCCAAACATAAGAGAAATTTCTGCAATTTTGCCCTAAAATAAGGAAAATTTCTGGAATTTTGCCCCAAAATGAGTGGAATTTCTGAGTTTTGCCCCAAAATAAAGAGAATCTGTCTTTTTGCCCCAACATATAGGGAATATATGTCTTTTTGCACCACAATTAGGGGAATTTCTGCAATTTTGCTTCAAACTACCGGGAATTTCTGCCATTTTGCCGAAAATAAGAAGAATGCATACCTTTTTGCCATAAAAAAGGGAAATTTCTTGATTTTTGCTCCAAAATAAAGGGAATTTCTGCTGTTTTTCCTCTAAATAAGTGGAATTTCTGTCTTTTTCCCCCAAAACAAAGGGAATTTCCGTCTTTTTTGCCCCAAAATAAGGAAAATTTCTGACTTATTACCCTGAAATAAGTGAAATTTCTGCAATTTTGCCACAAACTAAAAGAAATTTCTGTCGTTTTGCCCCCAAATATGGGGAATTTCAGCCTTTTTACCTTAAAATAAGGGGAATTTCTGCCTTTTTGCCACCAAATAAGAAAAATTTCTGCAATTTTGTACCAAAATAAAAGAAATTTCTGCCTTTTTGCCCCAAAATAAGAAAATTTCTGCTTTTTTTTCTGAAATAAGTGAAATTTCTGCAATTTTGCCCCAAAATAAGTGAAATTTCTGAGTTTTGCCCCGAAATAAGGAGAATTTCTGACTTTTTGCCCCATCATATAGGAAATTTCTGCCTTTTTGCCCCACAATTAGGGGAATTTCTGAAATTTTGCTCCAAATTACGGGGAATTTCTGCTTCTTTGCCCAAAAATAGGAAGAATGCCTACCTTTCAGCCATAAAAAAGGGAAATTTCTTCATTTTAGCTCCAAAATAAGGGGAATTTCTGCTTTTTTGCCTCTAAATAAGTGGAATTTCTGTCTTTTTTCCCCAGAACAAAGGGAAATTTTGTCTTTTTTGCCCCAAAATAAGGAAAATTTCTGACTTATTACCCTGAAGTAAGTGAAATTTCTGCAATTTTGCCCCAAAATAAGGGAAATTTCAGCATTTTACCTCAAAATAAGGGGAATTTCAGACTTTTTGCACCAAAATATGGGGAATTTCTTCCTTTTTGCCACAAAATAAGAAAAATTTCTGCAATTCTGTACCAAAATAAAAGAAATTTCTTACATTTTGCCCCAAAATAAGGGAAATTTCTGATTTTTGCCCCGAAATAAGGAGAATTTCTGTATTTTTGCCCCCCAAAAAAGGAATTTCTGCCTTTTGCCCCAAAATTAGGGGAGTTTCTGCAATTTTGCTTCAAATACAGGGAATTTCTGCATATTTCCCGAAAGTAAGGGGAACTTCTGCCGATTTGACCCAAATAAAGGGAATTTCTGCATTTTTGCCCCAATATTTAGGGAATTTCTGCAATTTTGCTTTAAAATACGGGGAATTTCTGCCTTTTTGCCCAAAATTAAGGGGATTTTCTGCTTTTCTGCGCCCTAACAAGGGAAATTTCTGCAATTTTATCCAAAAATAAAAGGAATTACTGTCTTTATGCCCTCAAATAACGGGAATTCCTGCCTTTTTGCCCTGAAATATGTGAAATGTCTGCAATTTTACCCCAAAATAAGCTGAATTTCTACCTTTTTGCCCCAAAATAATGGGAATTTCTGCCTTTTTGCCCCAAAATATGAAAAATTTTTGCTTTTTTTCTTTGAAATATGTGAAATTTCTGCAATTTTGCCTTAAAATTAAAGAAATTTCTGCAATTTTTCCCCATAATAAAGAATTTTTTGCAATTTTGCCCCAAAATAAGGGGAATTTCTGTTTTTTGTCCCCAAATAAGGGAAATTTCTGAAATTTTGCCCTAAAATAAGGGGAATTTCTGCCTTTTGCCCCAAATTAAGGAGAATTTCTGCCTTTTTGCCCCAAAACAAAGAAAATTACTGCATGTTTTATGCCAAAATTAGGTGAATTTCTGCAATTTTGCTCCAAAATACAGGGATTTTCTGCCTTTTTCGCAGAAAATAAGGGGAATTTCTGCCATTTTGCCGCGAAATAAGTGAAATTTCTGCAGTTTTACCCCAAAATAAGGGGAATTTCTGCATTTTTGCCCCAAAATTAGGGGAATTTCTGCAATTTTGCTCCAAAATACGGGGAATTTCTTCCTTTTTGCCCGAAAATAAAGGGAATGTATATCTTTTTGCCATAAAAAGGGAAATTTCTTCATTTTTACCCCAAAATAAGGGGATTTTCCGCCTTTTTGACTCAAAATAAGTGCAATTTCTGACTTTATTCCAAACATAAATGGAATTTCTGTCTTTTTGCCCCAAGATAAGGGGAATTTCCGACTTTTTGCCCTGAAATATGTTAAATTTCAAAAATTTTTCCCCAAAATAATTGAAATTTCTGCAGTTTTGCCCCAAAATAAGGAAAATTTCTGTATTTTTGCCCCAAATTAAGGGAAATTTCTGCCTTTTTACCTCAAAATAAGCAAAATTTCTGCATTTTTTGCCACAAAATATAAGGAATTTCTGCCTTTTTGCCACAAAATAAGTAAAATTTCTGCCTTTTTTCCCTGAAATAAGTGAAATTTCTGCAATTTTGGCCCAAAAAAATTGAAATTTCTGCAATTTTGTCCCAAAATAAGAGAAATTTCTGGAATTTTGCCCCAAAATAAGTGGAATTTCTGAGTTTTGCCCCAAAATAAAAAGAATTTCTGTCTTTATGCCCCAACATATAGGGAAATTCTGCCTTTTAGCCCCACAATTAGGGGAATTTCTGCAATTTTGCTCCAAAATACGGGAAATTTCTGCTTTCTTGCCCGAAAATAAGGGGAATGTTTACCTTTTGCCACAAAAAAGGGAAATTTCTTCATTTTTGCCCCAAAATAAGAGGAATTTCTGCCTTTTTACGTCAAAATATGTGAAATTTCTGCCTTTTTACTCAAAAATATACGGAATTTCTGTATTTTTGCCCCAAAATAAAAGGATTTTTTGAATTATGCCCTGAAAGATATGAAATTTCTCCTATTTTGCCTCAAAATAAGGGAAATTTCTGCTTTTTTGCCACAAAATAAGAGGAATTTCTGTCTTTTTGCCCTAAAATAAAAGAAATTTCAGCCTTTTTACCTAATAATAAGGGGAATATCTCCTTTTTGCCCTAAAATATGGGAAATTTCTGTATTTTTGCCCCAAAATAAAAAAATTTTCTGCAATTTTGTACCAAAATAAAAGTAATTTCTGCCTTTATGCCCCAAAATAAGAGAAATTTCTGCGTTTTTTCCCTGAAATAAGTGAAATTTCTGTAATTTTGCCCCAAAATTAGGGAGATTTCTGCAATTTTGCCACAAAATAAAGGAAATTTCTGGAATTTTGTCCCAAAATAAACGGAATTTCTGACTTTTGGCCCTGAAATAAGGAGAATTTCTGTCTTTTTGCCCCAAAATAATGTGAATTTCTGCATTTTCCCTCAAAATTAGGGGAATATGTGCAATTTTGCTTCAAAATACGGGGAATTTTTGCCTTATTGCACCAAAATAAAAGGAATTTCTGCATTTTTGCACCAATATAAGGGGAATTTCTGAAATTTTGCTCCAAAATACGGGGAATTTTTGCCTTATTTCCCGAAATAAAGTGGAATTTCTGCCTTTTTGCCCTGAAATATTTGAAATTTCTGCAATTTTACCCCAAAATAAAGGGAATTTCTGTTTTTGGCCCCAAAATTAGGAAAATTTCTGCTTTTTGCCCCAAATTAAGGCAAATTTCTGACTTTTTGCCCTGTAATAAGTGAAATTTCTGCAATTTTGCCCCAAAATAAGGGGAATTTCTGCCTTTTTGCCAAAAAAAAAAGAATTTCAGCATTTTACCTTCAAATAAGGGGAATTTCTGCCTTTTTGCCACAAAATATGGGGAATTTCTGCCTTATTGCCCCCAAATAAGGAAAATTTTTGCTTTTCTGCCCCAATTAATGGGAATTTCTGCCTTTTTGTCACAAAGTAAAGGGAATTTCTGCCTTTTTGCCACAAAGTAAAGGGAATTTCTGCTTTTTTGCCCCATATAACGGGAATTTCAGCCTTTTTACCCCAAAATAAGGGGAATTTCTGCCTTTTGCCCAAAATATGGTGAATTTCTGACTTTTTGTTCCAAAATAAGGAAAATTTCTTCAATTTTGTACCAAAATAAAAGAAATTTCTGCTTTTTGCTCCAAAATAAAAGTAATTTCTGACTTTTTGCCCTGAAATAAATGAAATTTCTGCAATTTTGCCCGAAAACAAGGGAAATTTGTGCCTTTTGCCCCAAAATGAGGGGAATTTCTGCCTTTTAACCCCAAAATATGGGGAATTTCAGCATTTTACTTCAAAATAAGGGGAATTTCAGCCTTTTTGCACCAAAATATGGGGAATTTCTTCCTTTTTGCCACAAAAAATAAAAATTTCTGCAATTCTGTACCAAAATAAAAGAAATTTCTAACATTTTGCCCCAAAATAAGGGAAATTTCTGATTTTTGCCCCGAAATAAAAAGAATTTCTGTATTTTTGACCCCCCAAAAAAGGAATTTCTGCCTTTTGCCCCAAAATTAGGGGAGTTTCTGCAATTTTGCTTCAATTACAGGGAATTTCTGCCTATTTCCTGAAAGTAAGGGGAACTTCTGCCGATTTGCCCCCAATAAAGGAAATTTCTGCATTTTTGCCCCAATATTTAGGGAATTTCTGCAATTTTGCTTTAAAAAACGGGGAATTTCTGCCTTTTTGCCCAAAATTAAGGGGATTTTCTGTCTTTTTGCCCCCTAACAAGGGAAATTTCTGCAATTTTATCCAAAAATAAAAGTAATTTCTGTCTTTATGCTCTCAAATAACGGGAATTCCTGCCTTTTTGCCCTGAAATATGTGAAATGTCTGCAATTTTACCCCAAAATAAAGTGAATTTCTAACTTTTTGCCCCAAAATAATGGGAATTTCTGCCTTTTTGCCCCAAAATATGAAAAATTTTTGTTTTTTTTCTTTGAAATATGTGAAATTTCTGCAATTTTGCCTTAAAATTAAAGAAATTTCTGCAATTTTTCCCCATAATAAAGAATTTTTTGCAATTTTTCCCCAAAATAAGGGGAATTTCTGTTTTTTGTCCCCAAATAAGAAAAATTTCTGAAATTTTACCCTAAAATAAGGGGAATTTCTGCCTTTTGCCCCAAAATAAGGAGAATTTCTGCCTTTTTGCCCCAAAACAAAGAAAATTACTGCATGTTTTACGCCAAAATTAGGTGAATTTCTGCAATTTTGCTCCAAAATACAGGGATTTTCTGCCTTTTTCGCAGAAAATAAGGGGAATTTCTGCCATTTTGCCGCGAAATAAGTGAAATTTCTGCAATTTTACCCCAAAATAAGGGGTATTTCTGTTTTTGGCCCCAAAATTAGGAGAATTTCTGCTTTTTGCCCCAAATTAAGGCAAATTACTGACTTTTTGCCCTGTAATAAGTGAAATTTCTGCAATTTTGCCCCAAAATAAGGGAAATTTCTGCCTTTTTGCCAAAAAAAAAAAGAATTTCAGCATTTTACCTTCAAATAAGGGGAATTTCTGCCTTTTTGCCACAAAATATGGGAAATTTCTGCCTTATTGCCCCCAAATAAGGAAAATTTTTGCTTTTCTGCCCCAATTAATGGGAATTTCTGCCTTTTTGTCACAAAGTAAAGGGAATTTCTGCCTTTTTGCCACAAAGTAAAGGGAATTTCTGCTTTTTTGCCCCATATAACGGGAATTTCAGCCTTTTTACCCCAAAATAAGGGGAATGGGGAATTTCTGACTTTTTGTTCCAAAATAAGGAAAATTTCTTCAATTTTGTACCAAAATAAAAGAAATTTCTGCTTTTTGCCCCAAAATAAAAGTAATTTCTGACTTTTTGCCCTGAAATAAATGAAATTTCTGCAATTTTGCCCGAAAATAAGGGAAATTTGTGTCTTTTTGCCCCAAAATGAGGGGAATTTCTGCCTTTTATCCCCAAAATATGGGGAATTTCAGCGTTTTACTTCAAAATAAGGGGAATTTCAGCCTTTTTGCACCAAAATATGGGGAATTTCTTCCTTTTTGCCACAAAATAAGAAAAATTTCTGCAATTCTGTACCAAAATAAAAGAAATTTCTAACATTTTGCCCCAAAATAAGGGAAATTTCTGATTTTTGCCCCGAAATAAGGAGAATTTCAGTATTTTTGCCCCCCCAAAAAAGGAATTTCTGCCTTTTGCCCCAAAATTAGGGGAGTTTCTGCAATTTTGCTTCAAATACAGGGAATTTCTGCCTATTTCCCGAAAGTAAGGGGAACTTCTGCCGATTTGCCCCAAATCAAGGGAATTTCTGCATTTTTGCCCCAATATTTAGGGAATTTCTGCAATTTTGCTTTAAAATACGGGGAATTTCTGCCTTTTTGCCCAAAATTAAGGGGATTTTCTGTCTTTTTGCCCCCTAACAAGGGAAATTTCGGCAATTTTATCCAAAAATAAAAGGAATTTCTGTCTTTATGCCCTCAAATAACGGGAATTCCTGCCTTTTTGCCCTGGAATATGTGAAATGTCTGCAATTTTACCCCAAAATAATGTGAATTTCTCCCTTTTTGCCCCAAAATAATGGGAATTTCTGCCTTTTTGCCCCAAAATATGAAAAATTTTTGCTTTTTTTCTTTGAAATATGTGAAATTTCTGCAATTTTGCCTTAAAATTAAAGAAATTTCTGCAATTTTTCCCCATAATAAAGAATTTTTTGCAAGTTTGCCCCAAAATAAGGGGAATTTCTGTTTTTTGTCCCCAAATAAGGAAAATTTCTGAAATTTTGCCCTAAAATAAGGGGAATTTCTGCCTTTTGCCCCAAAATAAGGAGAATTTCTGCCTTTTTGCCCCAAAACAAAGAAAATTACTGCATGTTTTACGCCAAAATTAGGTGAATTTCTGCAATTTTGCTCCAAAATACAGGGATTTTCTGCCTTTTTCGCAGAAAATAAGAGGAATTTCTGCCATTTTGCCGCAAAATAAGTGAAATTTCTGCAGTTTTACCCCAAAATAAGGGGAATTTCTGCTTTTTTGCCCCAAAATTAGGGGAATTTCTGCAATTTTGCTCCAAAATACGGGGAATTTCTGCCTTTTTGCCCGAAAATAAAGGGAATGTAAACCTTTTTGCCATAAAAAAAAAATTTCTTCATTTTTACCCCAGAATAAGGGGATTTTCCGCCTTTTTGACTCAAAATAAGTGCAATTTCTGACTTTTTTCCAAAAATAAATGGAATTTCTCTCTTTTTGCCCCAAAATAAGGGGAATTTCCGACTTTTAGCCCTGAAATATGTTAAATTTCAAAAATTTTTCCCCAAAGTATTTGAAATTTCTGCAGTTTTGCCCCCAAAATAAGGGAAATTTCTGTATTTTTGCCCCAAAATAAGAGAAATTTCTGCCTTTTTACCTCAAAATAAGGGGAATTTCTGCATTTTTGCCACAAAATATAAGGAATTTCTGCCTTTTTGCCCCAAAATTAGGGAAATTTTTGCAATTTTGCTCCAAAATATGGGGAATTTCTGCCTTTTTGCCCGAAAATAAAGGGAATGTATACCTTTTTGTCATGAAAAGGTAAATTTCTTCATTTTTACCCCCAAATAAGGGGATTTTCCGCCTTTTTGACTCAAAATAAGTGCAATTTCTGACTTTTTTCCAAAAATAAATGGAATTTCTGTCTTTTTGCCCCAAAATAAGGGGAATTTCCGACTTTTTGCCCTGAAATAATTTAAATTTCAAAAATTTTTCCCCAAAATAATTGAAATTTCTGCAGTTTTGCCCAAAAATAAGTGGAATTTCTGTATTTTTGCCCCAAAATAAGGGAAATTTCTGCCTTTTTACCTCAAAATAAGGGAAATTTCTGCATTTTTTGCCACAAAATATAAGGAATTTCTGCATTTTTGCCCCAAAATAAGTAAAATTTCTGCCTTTTTTCCCTGAAATAAGTGAAATTTCTGCAATTTTGGCCCAAAAAAATTGAAATTTCTGCAATTTTGTCCCAAAATAAGAGAAATTTCTGGAATTTTGCCCGAAAATAAGTGGCATTTCTGAGTTTTTCCCCAAAATAAAAAGAATTTCTGTCTTTATGCCCCAACATATAGGGAAATTCTGCATTTTAGCCCCACAATTAGGGGAATTTCTGCAATTTTGCTCCAAAATACGGGGAATTTCTGCTTTCTTGCCCGAAAATAAGGGGAATGTTTACCTTTTGCCACAAAAAAGGGAAATTTCTTCATTTTTGCCCCAAAATAAGAGGAATTTCTGCCTTTTTACGTCAAAATATGTGAAATTTCTGCCTTTTTACTCAAAAATATACGGAATTTCTGTATTTTTGCCCCAAAATAAAAGGAATTTTTGAATTATGCCCTGAAATAAATGAAATTTCTCCTATTTTGCCTCAAAATAAGGGAAATTTCTGCTTTTTTTCCACAAAATAAGAGGAATTTCTGTCTTTTGCCCTAAAATAAAAGGAATTTCAGCCTTTTTACCTAATAATAAGGGGAATCTCTCCTTTTTGCCCTAAAATATGGGGAATTTCTGTATTTTTGCCCCAAAATAAAAAAATTTTCTGCAATTTTGTACCAAAATAAAAGTAATTTCTGCCTTTATGCCCCAAAATAAGAGAAATTTCTGCATTTTTTCTTTGAAATAAGTGAAATTTCTGTAATTTTGCCCCAAATTAGGGAGTTTTCTGAATTTTGCCCCAAAATAAAGGAAATTTCTGGAATTTTGCCCCAAAATAAAGGGAATTTCTGACTTTTGGCCCTGAAATAAGGAGAATTTCTGTCTTTTTGCCCCAAAATAATGTGAATTTCTGCATTTTCCCTCAAAATTAGGGGAATATGTGCAATTTTGCTTCAAAATATGGGGAATTTTTGCCTTATTGCACCAAAATAAAAGGAATTTCTGCATTTTTGCACCAATATAAGGGGAATTTCTGAAATTTTGCTCCAAAATACGGGGAATTTTTGCCTTATTGCCCGAAATAAAGTGGAATTTCTGCCTACTTGCCCTGAAATATTTGAAATTTCTGCAATTTTACCCCAAAATAAGGGGAATTTCTGTTTTTGGCCCCAAAATTAGGAGAATTTCTGCTTTTTGCCCCAAATTAAGGCAAATTACTGACTTTTTGCCCTGTAATAAGTGAAATTTCTGCAATTTTGCCCCAAAATAAGGGGAATTTCTGCCTTTTTGCAGAAATAAGGGGAATTTCAGCATTTTACCTTCAAATAAGGGGAATTTCTGCCTTTTTGCCACAAAATATGGGGAATTTCTGCCTTATTGCCCCCAAATAAGGAAAATTTTTGCTTTTCTGCCTTAATTAATGGGAATTTCTACCTTTTTGTCACAAAGTAAAGGGAATTTCTGCCTTTTTTCCACAAAGTAAAGGGAATTTCTGCTTTTTTGCCCCATATAACAGGAATTTCAGCCTTTTTACCCCAAAATAAGGGGAATTTCTGCCTTTTGCCCAAAATATGGTGAATTTCTGACTTTTTGTTCCAAAATAAGGAAAATTTCTTCAATTTTGTACCAAAATAAAAGAAATTTCTGCGTTTTGCCCCAAAATAAAAGTAATTTCTGACTTTTTGCCCTGAAATAAATGAAATTTCTGCAATTTTGCCCGAAAATAATGGAAATTTGTGCCTTTTTGCCCAAAAATGATCGAATTTCTGCCTTTTAACCCCAAAATATGGGGAATTTCAGTATTTTACCTCAAAATAAGGGAAATTTCAGCCTTCTTGCACCAAAATATGGGGAATTTCTTCCTTTTTGCCACAAAATAAGAAAAATTTCTGCAATTCTGTACCAAAATAAAAGAAATTTCTAACATTTTGCCCCAAAATAAGGGAAATTTCGGATTTTTGCCCCGAAATAAGGAGAATTTCTGTATTTTTGCCCCCCAAAAATAGGAATTTCTGCCTTTTGCCCCAAAATTAGGGGAGTTTCTGCAATTTTGCTTCAAATACAGGGAATTTCTGCCTCTTTTCCCGAAAGTAAGGGGAACTTCTGCCGATTTGCCCCAAATAAAGGGAATTTCTGCATTTTTGCCCCAATATTTAGGGAATTTCTGCAATTTTGCTTTAAAATACGGGGAATTTCTGCCTTTTTGCCCAAAATTAAGGGGATTTTCTGCCTTTTTGCCCCCTAACAAGGGAAATTTCTGCAATTTTATCCAAAAATAAAAGGAATTTCTGCCTTTATGCCCTCAAATAACGGGAATTCCTGCCTTTTTGCCCTGAAATATGTGAAATGTCTGCAATTTTACCCCAAAATAATGTGAATTTCTACCTTTTTGCCCCAAAATAATGGGAATTTCTGCCTTTTTGCACCAAAACATGAAAAATGTTTGCTTTTTTTCTTTGAAATATGTGAAATTTCTGCAATTTTGCCTTAAAATTAAAGAAATTTCTGCAATTTTTCTCCATAATAAAGAATTTTTTGCAATTTTGCCCCAAAATAAGGGGAATCTGCCTTTTTGCCCCAAAAGAAAGAAAATTACTGCATGTTTTACGCCAAAATTAGGTGAATTTCTGCAATTTTGCTCCAAAATACAGGGATTTTCTGCCTTTTTCGCAGAAAATAAGAGGAATTTCTGCCATTTTGCCGCGAAATAAGTGAAATTTCTGCAGTTTTACCCTAAAATAAGGGGAATTTCTGCTTTTTTGCCCCAAAATTAGAAGAATTTCTGCAATTTTGCTCCAAAATACGGGGAATTTCTGCCTTTTTGCCCGAAAATAAAGGGAATGTAAACCTTTTTGCCATAAAAAAGGAAATTTCTTCATTTTTACCCCAGAATAAGGGGATTTTCCGCCTTTTTGACTCAAAATAAGTGCAATTTCTGACTTTTTTCCAAAAATAAATGGAATTTCTCTCTTTTTGCCCCAAAATAAGGGGAATTTCCGACTTTTAGCCCTGAAATATGTTAAATTTCAAAAATTTTTCCCCAAAGTATTTGAAATTTCTGCAGTTTTGCCCCCAAAATAAGGGAAATTTCTGTATTTTTGCCCCAAAATAAGAGAAATTTCTGCCTTTTTACCTCAAAATAAGGGGAATTTCTGCATTTTTGCCACAAAATATAAGGAATTTCTGCCTTTTTGCCCCAAAATTAGGGAAATTTTTGCAATTTTGCTCCAAAATATGGGGAATTTCTGCCTTTTTGCCCGAAAATAAAGGGAATGTATACCTTTTTGTCATGAAAAGGTAAATTTCTTCATTTTTACCCCCAAATAAGGGGATTTTCCGCCTTTTTGACTCAAAATAAGTGCAATTTCTGACTTTTTTCCAAAAATAAATGGAATTTCTGTCTTTTTGCCCCAAAATAAGGGGAATTTCCGACTTTTTGCCCTGAAATAATTTAAATTTCAAAAATTTTTCCCCAAAATAATTGAAATTTCTGCAGTTTTGCCCAAAAATAAGTGGAATTTCTGTATTTTTGCCCCAAAATAAGGGAAATTTCTGCCTTTTTACCTCAAAATAAGGGAAATTTCTGCATTTTTTGCCACAAAATATAAGGAATTTCTGCCTTTTGCCCCAAAATAAGTAAAATTTCTGCCTTTTTTCCCTGAAATAAGTGAAATTTCTGCAATTTTGGCCCAAAAAAATTGAAATTTCTGCAATTTTGTCCCAAAATAAGAGAAATTTCTGGAATTTTGCCCCAAAATAAGTGGAATTTCTGAGTTTTGCCCCAAAATAAAAAGAATTTCTGTCTTTATGCCCCAACATATAGGGAAATTCTGCATTTTAGCCCCACAATTAGGGGAATTTCTGCAATTTTGCTCCAAAATACGGGGAATTTCTGCTTTCTTGCCCGAAAATAAGGGGAATGTTTACCTTTTGCCACAAAAAAGGGAAATTTCTTCATTTTTGCCCCAAAATAATAGGAATTTCTGCCTTTTTACGTCAAAATATGTGAAATTTCTGGCTTTTTACTCAAAAATATACGGAATTTCTGTATTTTTGCCCCAAAATAAAAGGAATTTTTGAATTATGCCCTGAAATAAATGAAATTTCTCCTATTTTGCCTCAAAATAAGGGAAATTTCTGCTTTTTTTCCACAAAATAAGAGGAATTTCTGTCTTTTTGCCCTAAAATAAAAGGAATTTCAGCCTTTTTACCTAATAATAAGGGGAATCTCTCCTTTTTGCCCTAAAATATGGGGAATTTCTGTATTTTTGCCCCAAAATAAAAAAAATTTTCTGCAATTTTGTACCAAAATAAAAGTAATTTCTGCCTTTATGCCCCAAAATAAGAGAAATTTCTGCATTTTTTCCCTGAAATAAGTGAAATTTCTGTAATTTTGCCCCAAAATTAGGGAGTTTTCTGCAATTTTGCCCCAAAATAAAGGAAATTTCTGGAATTTTGCCCCAAAATAAAGGGAATTTCTGACTTTTGGCCCTGAAATAAGGAGAATTTCTGTCTTTTTGCCCCAAAATAATGTGAATTTCTGCATTTTCCCTCAAAATTAGGGGAATATGTGCAATTTTGCTTCAAAATACGGGGAATTTTTGCCTTATTGCACCAAAATAAAAGGAATTTCTGCATTTTTGCACCAATATAAGGGGAATTTCTGAAATTTTGCTCCAAAATACGGGGAATTTTTGCCTTATTGCCCGAAATAAAGTGGAATTTCTGCCTACTTGCCCTGAAATATTTGAAATTTCTGCAATTTTACCCCAAAATAAGGGGAATTTCTGTTTTTGGCCCCAAAATTAGGAGAATTTCTGCTTTTTGCCCCAAATTAAGGCAAATTACTGACTTTTTGCCCTGTAATAAGTGAAATTTCTGCAATTTTGCCCCAAAATAAGGGGAATTTCTGCCTTTTTGCAGAAATAAGGGGAATTTCAGCATTTTACCTTCAAATAAGGGGAATTTCTGCCTTTTTGCCACAAAATATGGGGAATTTCTGCCTTATTGCCCCCAAATAAGGAAAATTTTTGCTTTTCTGCCTTAATTAATGGGAATTTCTACCTTTTTGTCACAAAGTAAAGGGAATTTCTGCCTTTTTTCCACAAAGTAAAGGGAATTTCTGCTTTTTTGCCCCATATAACAGGAATTTCAGCCTTTTTACCCCAAAATAAGGGGAATTTCTGCCTTTTGCCCAAAATATGGTGAATTTCTGACTTTTTGTTCCAAAATAAGGAAAATTTCTTCAATTTTGTACCAAAATAAAAGAAATTTCTGCGTTTTGCCCCAAAATAAAAGTAATTTCTGACTTTTTGCCCTGAAATAAATGAAATTTCTGCAATTTTGCCCGAAAATAATGGAAATTTGTGCCTTTTTGCCCAAAAATGATCGAATTTCTGCCTTTTAACCCCAAAATATGGGGAATTTCAGTATTTTACCTCAAAATAAGGGAAATTTCAGCCTTCTTGCACCAAAATATGGGGAATTTCTTCCTTTTTGCCACAAAATAAGAAAAATTTCTGCAATTCTGTACCAAAATAAAAGAAATTTCTAACATTTTGCCCCAAAATAAGGGAAATTTCGGATTTTTGCCCCGAAATAAGGAGAATTTCTGTATTTTTGCCCCCCAAAAATAGGAATTTCTGCCTTTTGCCCCAAAATTAGGGGAGTTTCTGCAATTTTGCTTCAAATACAGGGAATTTCTGCCTCTTTTCCCGAAAGTAAGGGGAACTTCTGCCGATTTGCCCCAAATAAAGGGAATTTCTGCATTTTTGCCCCAATATTTAGGGAATTTCTGCAATTTTGCTTTAAAATACGGGGAATTTCTGCCTTTTTGCCCAAAATTAAGGGGATTTTCTGCCTTTTTGCCCCCTAACAAGGGAAATTTCTGCAATTTTATCCAAAAATAAAAGGAATTTCTGCCTTTATGCCCTCAAATAACGGGAATTCCTGCCTTTTTGCCCTGAAATATGTGAAATGTCTGCAATTTTACCCCAAAATAATGTGAATTTCTACCTTTTTGCCCCAAAATAATGGGAATTTCTGCCTTTTTGCACCAAAACATGAAAAATGTTTGCTTTTTTTCTTTGAAATATGTGAAATTTCTGCAATTTTGCCTTAAAATTAAAGAAATTTCTGCAATTTTTCTCCATAATAAAGAATTTTTTGCAATTTTGCCCCAAAATAAGGGGAATCTGCCTTTTTGCCCCAAAAGAAAGAAAATTACTGCATGTTTTACGCCAAAATTAGGTGAATTTCTGCAATTTTGCTCCAAAATACAGGGATTTTCTGCCTTTTTCGCAGAAAATAAGAGGAATTTCTGCCATTTTGCCGCGAAATAAGTGAAATTTCTGCAGTTTTACCCTAAAATAAGGGGAATTTCTGCTTTTTTGCCCCAAAATTAGAAGAATTTCTGCAATTTTGCTCCAAAATACGGGGAATTTCTGCCTTTTTGCCCGAAAATAAAGGGAATGTAAACCTTTTTGCCATAAAAAAGGAAATTTCTTCATTTTTACCCCAGAATAAGGGGATTTTCCGCCTTTTTGACTCAAAATAAGTGCAATTTCTGACTTTTTTCCAAAAATAAATGGAATTTCTCTCTTTTTGCCCCAAAATAAGGGGAATTTCCGACTTTTAGCCCTGAAATATGTTAAATTTCAAAAATTTTTCCCCAAAGTATTTGAAATTTCTGCAGTTTTGCCCCCAAAATAAGGGAAATTTCTGTATTTTTGCCCCAAAATAAGAGAAATTTCTGCCTTTTTACCTCAAAATAAGGGGAATTTCTGCATTTTTGCCACAAAATATAAGGAATTTCTGCCTTTTTGCCCCAAAATTAGGGAAATTTTTGCAATTTTGTTCCAAAATATGGGGAATTTCTGCCTTTTTGCCCGAAAATAAAGGGAATGTATACCTTTTTGTCATGAAAAGGTAAATTTCTTCATTTTTACCCCCAAATAAGGGGATTTTCCGCCTTTTTGACTCAAAATAAGTGCAATTTCTGACTTTTTTCCAAAAATAAATGGAATTTCTGTCTTTTTGCCCCAAAATAAGGGGAATTTCCGACTTTTTGCCCTGAAATAATTTAAATTTCAAAAATTTTTCCCCAAAATAATTGAAATTTCTGCAGTTTTGCCCAAAAATAAGTGGAATTTCTGTATTTTTGCCCCAAAATAAGGGAAATTTCTGCCTTTTTACCTCAAAATAAGGGAAATTTCTGCATTTTTTGCCACAAAATATAAGGAATTTCTGCCTTTTTGCCCCAAAATAAGTAAAATTTCTGCCTTTTTTCCCTGAAATAAGTGAAATTTCTGCAATTTTGGCCCAAAAAAATTGAAATTTCTGCAATTTTGTCCCAAAATAAGAGAAATTTCTGGAATTTTGCCCCAAAATAAGTGGAATTTCTGAGTTTTGCCCCAAAATAAAAAGAATTTCTGTCTTTATGCCCCAACATATAGGGAAATTCTGCATTTTAGCCCCACAATTAGGGGAATTTCTGCAATTTTGCTCCAAAATACGGGGAATTTCTGCTTTCTTGCCCGAAAATAAGGGGAATGTTTACCTTTTGCCACAAAAAAGGGAAATTTCTTCATTTTTGCCCCAAAATAATAGGAATTTCTGCCTTTTTACGTCAAAATATGTGAAATTTCTGGCTTTTTACTCAAAAATATACGGAATTTCTGTATTTTTGCCCCAAAATAAAAGGAATTTTTGAATTATGCCCTGAAATAAATGAAATTTCTCCTATTTTGCCTCAAAATAAGGGAAATTTCTGCTTTTTTTCCACAAAATAAGAGGAATTTCTGTCTTTTTGCCCTAAAATAAAAGGAATTTCAGCCTTTTTACCTAATAATAAGGGGAATCTCTCCTTTTTGCCCTAAAATATGGGGAATTTCTGTATTTTTGCCCCAAAATAAAAAAAATTTTCTGCAATTTTGTACCAAAATAAAAGTAATTTCTGCCTTTATGCCCCAAAATAAGAGAAATTTCTGCATTTTTTCCCTGAAATAAGTGAAATTTCTGTAATTTTGCCCCAAAATTAGGGAGTTTTCTGCAATTTTGCCCCAAAATAAAGGAAATTTCTGGAATTTTGCCCCAAAATAAAGGGAATTTCGGACTTTTGGCCCTGAAATAAGGAGAATTTCTGTCTTTTTGCCCCAAAATAATGTGAATTTCTGCATTTTCCCTCAAAATTAGGGGAATATGTGCAATTTTGCTTCAAAATACGGGGAATTTTTGCCTTATTGCACCAAAATAAAAGGAATTTCTGCATTTTTGCACCAATATAAGGGGAATTTCTGAAATTTTGCTCCAAAATACGGGGAATTTTTGCCTTATTGCCCGAAATTAAGTCGAATTTCTGCCTTTTTGCCCTGAAATATTTGAAATTTCTGCAATTTTACCCCAAAATAAGGGGAATTTCTGTTTTTGGCCCCAAAATTAGGAGAATTTCTGCTTTTTGCCCCAAATTAAGGCAAATTACTGACTTTTTGCCCTGTAATAAGTGAAATTTCTGCAATTTTGCCCCAAAATAAGGGAAATTTCTGCCTTTTTGCCGAAATAAGGGGAATTTCAGCATTTTACCTTCAAATAAGGGGAATTTCTGCCTTTTTGCCACAAAATATGGGGAATTTCTGCCTTATTGCCCCCAAATAAGGAAAATTTTTGCTTTTCTGCCTCAATTAATGGGAATTTCTGCCTTTTTGTCACAAAGTAAAGGGAATTTCTGCCTTTTTTCCACAAAGTAAAGGGAATTTCTGCTTTTTTGCCCCATATACCAGGAATTTCAGCCTTTTTACCCCAAAATAAGGGGAATTTCTGCCTTTTGCCCAAAATATGGTGAATTTCTGACTTTTTGTTTTAAAATAAGGAAAATTTCTTCAATTTTGTACCAAAATAAAAGAAATTTCTGCTTTTTGCCCCAAAATAAAAGTAATTTCTGACTTTTTGCCCTGAAATAAATGAAATTTCTGCAATTTTGCCCGAAAATAATGGAAATTTGTGCCTTTTTGCCCAAAAATGAGGCGAATTTCTGCCTTTTAACCCCAAAATATGGGGAATTTCAGCATTTTACCTCAAAATAAAAGGAATTTCAGCCTTTTTGCACCAAAATATGGGGAATTTCTTCCTTTTTGCCACAAAATAAGAAAAATTTCTGCAATTCTGTACCAAAATAAAAGAAATTTCTAACATTTTGCCCCAAAATAAGGGAAATTTCGGATTTTTGCCCCGAAATAAGGAGAATTTCTGTATTTTTGCCCCCCAAAAATAGGAATTTCTGCCTTTTGCCCCAAAATTAGGGGAGTTTCTGCAATTTTGCTTCAAATACAGGGAATTTCTGCCTCTTTTCCCGAAAATAAGGGGAACTTCTGTCGATTTGCCTCAAATAAAGGGAATTTCTGCATTTTTGCCCCAATATTTGGGGAATTTCTGCAATTTTGCTTTAAAATACGGGGAATTTCTGCCTTTTTGCCCAAAATTAAGGGGATTTTCTGCCTTTTTGCCCCCAAACAAGGAAAATTTCTGCAATTTTATCCCAAAATAAAAGGAATTTCTGCCTTTATTTCCTCAAATAATGGGAAATTCGGCCTTTTTGCCCTGAAATTTGTGAAATGTCTGCAATTTTACCCCAAAATAAGGTAAATTTCTACCTTTTTGCCCCAAAATAATGGGAATTTCTGCCTTTTTGCCTCAAAATATGAAAATTTTTTGCTTTTTTTCTCTGAAATATGTGAAATTTCTGCAATTTTGCCTTAAAATAAAAGAAATTTCTGCAATTTTTCCCCACAATGAAAGAATTCTTTGCAATTTTGCCCCAAAATAAAGGGAACTTTTGTTTTTTGTCCCCAAATAAAGGAAATTTCTGAAATTTTGCCCTAAAATAAGGGAAATTTCTGCTTTTTGCCCCAAAATAAGGAGAATTTCTGCCTTTTTGCCCCAAAACAAAGAAAATTACTGCATGTTTTACGCCAAAATTAGGTGAATTTCTGCAATTTTGCTCCAAATACAGGGATTTTCTGCATTTTTCGCAGAAAATAAGGGGAATTTCTGCCATTTTGCCGCGAAATAAGTGAAATTTCTGCAGTTTTACCCCAAAATAAGAGGAATTTCTGTTTTTTTGCCCCAAAATTAGGGAAATTTCTGCAATTTTACTCCAAAATACGGAGAATTTCTGCCTTTTTGCCCAAAAATAAAGGGAATGTATAACTTTTTGCCATAAAACGGAAATTTCTTTATTTTTACCCCAAAATAAAGGGATTTTCCGCCTTTTTGACACAAAGTAAGTGAAATTTCTGCCTTTTTACCCAAAAATAAACGGAATTTCTGTCTTTTTGCCCCAAAATAAAAGGAATTTTTGAATTATGCCCTGAAATTAGTGAAATTTCTGCAATTTTGCCCTAAAATAAAAGAAATTTCTTGCTTTTTGCCACAAAAAAAGGGAATTTCTGTCTTTTTGCCCCAAAATAAGGGAAATTTCTGCCTTTTTGCCCCCAAATAAGGGGAATTTCAGCCTTTTTACCTCAAAATAAAAGGAATTTCTGCATTTTTGCCACAAAATATTAGGAATTTCTGCACTTTTGCTCCAAAATAAAAAAAAATCTACCTTTTTTCCCTGAAATAAGTGAAATTTCTGTAATTTTGCCCCAAAATAAGTGAAATTTCTTCAATTTTGCTTCTACATAAGGAAAATTTCTGGAATTTTGCCCCAAAATAAGTGGAATTTCTGAGTTTTGCCCTAAAATAAGGAGAATTTCTGTCTTTTTGCCCCAACAAATAGGGAATTTCTGTCTTTTTGCCCCACAACTAGGGGAATTTCTGCAATTTTGCTCCAAAATACATGGAATTTCTGCTTTTTATCCCGAAAATAAGGGGAATGTATACATTTTGCCACAAAAAAAGGGAAATTTCTTCATTTTTGCCCCAAAATAAGAGGAATTTCTGCCTTTTTACCTCAAAATAAGTGAAATTTCTGCCTTTTTACCCAAAAATAAACTGAATTTCTTTCTTTTTTTCCCAAAAAAAGGAATTTTTGAATTATGCCCTGAAATTAGTGAAATTTCTGCAATTTTGCCCTAAAATAAAAGAAATTTCTGCCTTTGTGCCACAAAATAAGGGGAATTTCTGTCTTTTTGCCCCAAAATAAGGGAAATTTCTGCCTTTTTGCCCCCAAATAAGGGGAATTTCAGCCTTTTTACGTCAAAATAAAGTGAATTTCTGAATTTTTGCCACAAAATACTAGGAATTTCTGCCTTTTTTGCTCCAAAATAAGAAAATTTCTGCCTTTTTTTCCTGAAATAAGTGAAATTTGTGCAATTCTGCCCCTAAATAAGGGGAATTTCTGTCTTTTAGCTCCAAAATAAGGGGAATTTCAGCCTTTTTACCTAATAATAAGGGGAATCTCTCTATTTGCCCTAAAATATGGGGAATTTCTGTATTTTTGCCCCAAAATAAAGAAGTTTTCTGCAATTTTGTATCATAATAAAAGTAATTTCTGCCTTTTTGCCCCAAAATAAGAGAAATTTCTGCGTTTTTTCCATGAAATAAGTGAAATTTCTGTAATTTTGCCCCAAAATAAAGGAGATTTCTGCAATTTTGCCCCAAAATAATGGACATTTCTGGAATTTTGCCCCAAAATAAGGGGAATTTCTGACTTTTTGCCCTGAAATAAGGAGAATTTCTGTCTTTTTGCCCCAAAATAATGTTAATTTCTGCATTTTCCCTCAAAATTAGGGGAATATGTGCAATTTTGCTTCAAAATACGAGGAATTTCTGCCTTATTGCACCAAAATAAAGGGAATTTCTGCATTTTTGCACCAATATAAGGGGAATTTCTGAAATTTTGCTCCAATATACGGGGAATTTCTGCCTTATTGCCCGAAATAAAGTGGAATTTCTGCCTTTTTGCCCTGAAATATTTGAAATTTCCGCAATTTTATCCCCCAAAAAAGGGAATTTCTGTTTTTGGCCCCAAAATTAGGAGAATTTCTGCTTTTTGCCCCAAAATGAGGCAAATTTCTGACTTTTTGCCCTGAAATAAGTGAAATTTCTGCAATTTTGCCCCAAAATAAGGGGAATTTTTGCCTTTTTGCCCGAAAATAAAGGGAATGTATACCTTTTTGCCATAAAAAAATATTTCTTCATTTTTACCCCAAAATAAGGGGATTTTCCGCTTTTTTGCCTAAATAAGTGCAATTTCTGACTTTTCCCCAAAAATAAACGGAATTTCTGTCTTTTTGCCCCGAAATATGGGGAATTTCTGCCTTATTGCCCCCAAATAAGGAAAATTTTTGCTTTTCTGCCTCAATTAATGGGAATTTCTGCATTTTTGTCACAAAGTAAAGGGAATTTCTGCCTTTTTTCCACAAAGTAAAGGGAATTTCTGCTTTTTTGCCCCATATACCAGGAATTTCAGCCTTTTTACCCCAAAATAAGGGGAATTTCTGCCTTTTGCCCAAAATATGGTGAATTTCTGACTTTTTGTTTTAAAATAAGGAAAATTTCTTCAATTTTGTACCAAAATAAAAGAAATTTCTGCTTTTTGCCCCAAAATAAAAGTAATTTCTGACTTTTTGCCCTGAAATAAATGAAATTTCTGCAATTTTGCCCGAAAATAATGGAAATTTGTGCCTTTTTGCCCAAAAATGAGGCGAATTTCTGCCTTTTAACCCCAAAATATGGGGAATTTCAGCATTTTACCTCAAAATAAAAGGAATTTCAGCCTTTTTGCACCAAAATATGGGGAATTTCTTCCTTTTTGCCACAAAATAAGAAAAATTTCTGCAATTCTGTACCAAAATAAAAGAAATTTCTAACATTTTGCCCCAAAATAAGGGAAATTTCGGATTTTTGCCCCGAAATAAGGAGAATTTCTGTATTTTTGCCCCCCAAAAATAGGAATTTCTGCCTTTTGCCCCAAAATTAGGGGAGTTTCTGCAATTTTGCTTCAAATACAGGGAATTTCTGCCTCTTTTCCCGAAAATAAGGGGAACTTCTGTCGATTTGCCTCAAATAAAGGGAATTTCTGCATTTTTGCCCCAATATTTGGGGAATTTCTGCAATTTTGCTTTAAAATACGGGGAATTTCTGCCTTTTTGCCCAAAATTAAGGGGATTTTCTGCCTTTTTGCCCCCAAACAAGGGAAATTTCTGAAATTTTATCCCAAAATAAAAGGAATTTCTGCCTTTATTTCCTCAAATAATGGGAAATTCGGCCTTTTTGCCCTGAAATTTGTGAAATGTCTGCAATTTTACCCCAAAATAAGGTAAATTTCTACCTTTTTGCCCCAAAATAATGGGAATTTCTGCCTTTTTGCCTCAAAATATGAAAATTTTTTGCTTTTTTTCTCTGAAATATGTGAAATTTCTGCAATTTTGCCTTAAAATAAAAGAAATTTCTGCAATTTTTCCCCACAATGAAAGAATTCTTTGCAATTTTGCCCCAAAATAAAGGGAACTTTTGTTTTTTGTCCCCAAATAAAGGAAATTTCTGAAATTTTGCCCTAAAATAAGGGAAATTTCTGCTTTTTGCCCCAAAATAAGGAGAATTTCTGCCTTTTTGCCCCAAAACAAAGAAAATTACTGCATGTTTTACGCCAAAATTAGGTGAATTTCTGCAATTTTGCTCCAAATACAGGGATTTTCTGCATTTTTCGCAGAAAATAAGGGGAATTTCTGCCATTTTGCCGCGAAATAAGTGAAATTTCTGCAGTTTTACCCCAAAATAAGAGGAATTTCTGTTTTTTTGCCCCAAAATTAGGGAAATTTCTGCAATTTTACTCCAAAATAAGGAGAATTTCTGCCTTTTTGCCCGAAAATAAAGGGAATGTATAACTTTTTGCCATAAAACGGAAATTTCTTTATTTTTACCCCAAAATAAAGGGATTTTCCGCCTTTTTGACACAAAGTAAGTGAAATTTCTGCCTTTTTACCCAAAAATAAACGGAATTTCTGTCTTTTTGCCCCAAAATAAAAGGAATTTTTGAATTATGCCCTGAAATTAGTGAAATTTCTGCAATTTTGCCCTAAAATAAAAGAAATTTCTTGCTTTTTGCCACAAAAAAAGGGAATTTCTGTCTTTTTGCCCCAAAATAAGGGAAATTTCTGCCTTTTTGCCCCCAAATAAGGGGAATTTCAGCCTTTTTACCTCAAAATAAAAGGAATTTCTGCATTTTTGCCACAAAATATTAGGAATTTCTGCACTTTTGCTCCAAAATAAAAAAAAATCTACCTTTTTTCCCTGAAATAAGTGAAATTTCTGTAATTTTGCCCCAAAATAAGTGAAATTTCTTCAATTTTGCCCCTACATAAGGAAAATTTCTGGAATTTTGCCCCAAAATAAGTGGAATTTCTGAGTTTTGCCCTAAAATAAGGAGAATTTCTGTCTTTTTGCCCCAACAAATAGGGAATTTCTGTCTTTTTGCCCCACAACTAGGGGAATTTCTGCAATTTTGCTCCAAAATACATGGAATTTCTGCTTTTTATCCCGAAAATAAGGGGAATGTATACATTTTGCCACAAAAAAAATGGAAATTTCTTCATTTTTGCCCCAAAATAAGAGGAATTTCTGCCTTTTTACCTCAAAATAAGTGAAATTTCTGCCTTTTTACCCAAAAATAAACTGAATTTCTTTCTTTTTTTCCCAAAAAAAGGAATTTTTGAATTATGCCCTGAAATTAGTGAAATTTCTGCAATTTTGCCCTAAAATAAAAGAAATTTCTGCCTTTGTGCCACAAAATAAGGGGAATTTCTGTCTTTTTGCCCCAAAATAAGGGAAATTTCTGCCTTTTTGCCCCCAAATAAGGGGAATTTCAGCCTTTTTACGTCAAAATAAAGTGAATTTCTGAATTTTTGCCACAAAATACTAGGAATTTCTGCCTTTTTTGCTCCAAAATAAGAAAATTTCTGCCTTTTTTTCCTGAAATAAGTGAAATTTGTGCAATTCTGCCCCTAAATAAGGGGAATTTCTGTCTTTTAGCTCCAAAATAAGGGGAATTTCAGCCTTTTTACCTAATAATAAGGGGAATCTCTCTATTTGCCCTAAAATATGGGGAATTTCTGTATTTTTGCCCCAAAATAAAGAAGTTTTCTGCAATTTTGTATCATAATAAAAGTAATTTCTGCCTTTTTGCCCCAAAATAAGAGAAATTTCTGCGTTTTTTCCATGAAATAAGTGAAATTTCTGTAATTTTGCCCCAAAATAAAGGAGATTTCTGCAATTTTGCCCCAAAATAATGGACATTTCTGGAATTTTGCCCCAAAATAAGGGGAATTTCTGACTTTTTGCCCTGAAATAAGGAGAATTTCTGTCTTTTTGCCCCAAAATAATGTTAATTTCTGCATTTTCCCTCAAAATTAGGGGAATATGTGCAATTTTGCTTCAAAATACGAGGAATTTCTGCCTTATTGCACCAAAATAAAGGGAATTTCTGCATTTTTGCACCAATATAAGGGGAATTTCTGAAATTTTGCTCCAATATACGGGGAATTTCTGCCTTATTGCCCGAAATAAAGTGGAATTTCTGCCTTTTTGCACTGAAATATTTGAAATTTCCGCAATTTTATCCCCCAAAAAAGGGAATTTCTGTTTTTGGCCCCAAAATTAGGAGAATTTCTGCTTTTTGCCCCAAAATGAGGCAAATTTCTGACTTTTTGCCCTGAAATAAGTGAAATTTCTGCAATTTTGCCCCAAAATAAGGGGAATTTTTGCCTTTTTGCCCGAAAATAAAGGGAATGTATACCTTTTTGCCATAAAAAAAAATTTCTTCATTTTTACCCCAAAATAAGGGGATTTTCCGCTTTTTTGCCTAAATAAGTGCAATTTCTGACTTTTCCCCAAAAATAAACGGAATTTCTGTCTTTTTGCCCCGAAATATGGGGAATTTCTGACTTTTTGCCCTGAAATAAGTTAAATTTCTAAAATTTTGCCCCAAAATAAGGGAAATGTCTGTATTTTGCCCCAAAATAAGGGGAATTTCTGCATTCTTGTTCCAAAATAAGGGGAATTTCAGCCTTTTTTTCTCAAAATAAGGGGAATTTCTGCCTTTTGCCCCAAAGTATGGGGAATTTCTGCCTTTTTGCCCCAAAATAAGAAAAATTTCTGCAATTTTGTACCAAAATAAAAGAAATTTCTGCCTTTTTGCCCCCAAATAAGAAAAATTTTTGCCTTTTTTCCCTGAAATAATTGAAATTTCTGCAATTTTGCCCCATAATAAGGGAAATTTCTTCAATTTTGCCCCAAAATAAAGGAAATTTCTGCAATTTTGCCTCAAATAAGGGGAATTTCTGACTTTTTGCCCTTGAAAAACGGAGATATTTTTTCTTTTTGCACCAAAATAAGGAGAATTTCAGCCTTTTCCCCCTAAAATTATGAGATTTTCTGCAATTTTGCTTCAAAATACGGGGAATTTCTGCCTTTCAGCCCCAAAATAAAGGGAATTTCTGCATTTTTCCTCAAAATTAAAGGAATTTCTGCATTTTACCTCTAAATAAGGGGAATTCCTGCATTTTGCCCCAAAATATGGGGAATTTCTGCCTTTTTGTTCCAAAATAAGGAAAATTTCTTCAATTTTGTACCAAAATAAAATAAATTTCTGCTTTTTGCCCCAAAATAAAAGTAATTTCTGACTTTTTGCTCTGAAATAAATAAAATTTCTGCAATTTTGCCCGAAAATAAGGGAAATTTTGCCTTTTTGCCCCAAAATAAGGGGAATTTCTGCCTTTTAACCCCAAAATATGGGGAAATTCAGCATTTTACCTCAAAATAAGGGGAATTTCAGCCTTTTTGCACCAAAATATGGGGAATTTCTTCCTTTTTGCCACAAAATAAGAAAAATTTCTGCAATTCTGTTCCAAAATAAAATTAATTTCTAAAATGCTGCCCCAAAATAAGGGAAATTTCTGATTTTTTCTCCGAAATAAGGAGAATTTCTGTATTTTTGCCCCAAAATAAAAAGAATTTCTGCCTTTTTGCCCCTAAAATTAGGGGAGTTTCTGTAATTTTGCTTAAAAACAGGGAATTTCTGCCTCTTTTCCCGAAAATAAGAGGAACTTCTGCCGATTTGCCCCAAATAAAGGGAATTTCTGCATTTTTGCCCCAATATTAGAGGAATTTCTGCAATTTTGCTTCAAAATACGAGGATTTTCTTCCTTTTTGCCCCCCAAAAAGGGAAATTTCTGCAATTTTATCCCAAAATAAGGGGAATTTCTGCCTTTTTGCCCCCAAATAATGGGAATTTCTGCATTTTTGCCCTGAAATATGTGAAATTTCTGCAATTTTACCGCAAAATTAGGAGAATTTCTGCCTTTTTGCCCCAAAATAATGGGAATTTCTGCGTTTTTGCCCCAAAATAAGAAAAATTTTTGCTTTTTTTCTCTGAAATAAGTGAAATTTCTGCAATTTTGCCTTAAAATAAAAGAAATTTCTGCAATTTTTTTCTCAAAATAAAGGAATTTTCTGCAATTTTGCACTAAAATAAAGGGAATTTCTGTTGTTTGTCCCCAAATAATGGAAATTTCTGCAATTTTTCCCTAAAATAAGGGGAATTTCTGCCTTTTGCCCCAAAACAAAGAAAATTACTGCATGTTTTACCCCAAAATTAGGTGAATTTCTGCAATTTTGCTCCAAAATACAGGGATTTTCTGCTTTTTTCGCCGAAAATAACGGGAATTTCTGCCATTTTGCCGCGAAATAAGTAAAATTTCTTCAGTTTTACATCAAAATAAGGGGAATTTCTGCCTTTTTGCCCCTAAATGAGGGGAATTTCTGCTTTTTGCCCCAAAATATGAGGAATTTCAGCATTTTACCTCAAAATATGAGGAATTTCAGTCTTTTTGCTCCAAAATACGGGTCATTTCTGCCTTTTTACCCAAAATTAAGTGGAATTTCTGCCTTTTTTTCCCGAAATAAGTGAAATATCTGCAATTTTAGCCAAAAATTAGGGATTTCATTATTTACCCCAAAATAAGGGGAATTTCTGCCATTTAGCCCTTAAATAAGTGAAATTTCTGCAATTTTACCCCAAAATAAAAAGAATTTCGGCCTTTTTGCCCGAAAATAAGTGAAATTTCAGGCTTATTACCTCAAAATAAGGGGAATTTCTGCCATTTGCCCCAAAATAAGGGGAATTTCTGCAATTTTGCCCAAAAATTATGAGAATTCCTGCAATTTTGCTTCAAAATATGGAGAATTTCTGCCTTTTAGCCCCAAAATAAAGGGAATTTCTGCATTTTTCCTCAAAATTAGGGGAATTTCTGCATTTTACCTCTAAATAAGGGGAATTCCTGCATTTTGCCCCAAAATATGGGAAATTTCTGCCTTTTTGTTCCAAAATAAGGAAAATTTCTTCAATTTTGTACCAAAATAAAAGAACTTTCTGCTTTTTGCCCCAAAATAAAAGTAATTTCTGACTTTTTGCCCTGAAATAAATGAAATTTCTGCAATTTTGCCCGAAAATAAGGGAAATTTGTGCCTTTTTGCCCCAAAATGAGGGGAATTTCTGCCTTTTAACCCCAAAATATGGGGAAATTCAGCATTTTACCTCAAAATAAGGGCAATTTCAGCCTTTTTGCACCAAAATATGGGGAATTTCTTCCTTTTTGCCACAAAATAAGAAACATATCTGCAATTCTGTACCAAAATAAAAGAAATTTCTAAAATTTGGCCCCAAAATAAGGGAAATTTCTGATTTGTTCCCCGAAATAAAAAGAATTTCTGTATTTTTGCCCCAAAATAAAGGGAATTTCTGCCTTTTTGCCCCAAAATTAGGGGAGTTTCTGCAATTTTTCTTCAAAATACAGGGAATTTCTGCCTCTTTTCCCGAAAATAAGGGGAACTTCTGCCGATTTGCCCCAAATAAAGGGAATTTCTGCATTTTTGCCACAATATTAGATGAATTTCTTCAATTTTGCTTCAAAATACTGGGATTTTCTTCCTTTTTGCCCCCAAAAAAGGGAAATTTCTGCAATTTTATCCCAAAATAAGGGGAATTTCTGCCTTTTTGCCCCCAAATAAGGGGAATTTCTGCCTTTTGGTCCTGAAATATGTGAAATGTCTGCAATTTAACCGCAAAATTAAAAGAATTTCTGCCTTTTTGCCCCAAAATAATGGGAATTTCTGCGTTTTTGCCCCAAAATAAGAAAAATTTTTGCTTTTTTTTTTGAAATAAGTGAAATTTCTGCAATTTTGCCTTAAAATAAAAGAAATTTCTGCAATTTTTTCCCATAATATAGGAATTTTCTGCAATTTTGCCCCAAAATATAGGGAATTTCTGTTTTTTGTCCCCAAATAAGTGAAATTTCTTCAATTTTGCCCTAAAATAAGGAAAATTTCTGCCTTTTTGCCCCAAAATAAAGGGAATTTCAGCCTTTTTACCACAAAATAAGGGGAATTTCTGCATTTTTGCCACAAAATATTAAGAATTTCTGCCTTTTTGCCCTAAAATAGAGAAAATTTCTGCCTTTTTTCCGGAAATAAGTGAAATATCTGCAATTCTGACCCAAAATAAGAGAAATTTCTGCAATTTGGCCCCAAAATAAGGGAAATTTCTGGAATTTTGCCCCAAAATAAGTGGAATTTCTGAGTTTTGCTCCAAAATAAGGAGAATTTGTGTTTTTTGGCCCAACATATAGGGAATTTCTGCCTTTTTGCCCCACAACTATGGGAATTTCTGCAATTTTGCTCCAAAATACAGGGAATTTCTGCTTTTTTGCCCGAAAATAAGGGGAATGTATACCTTTTGCCACAAAAAAGGGAAATTTCTTCATTTTTGCCCCAAAATAAGAGGAATTTCTGCTTTTTCCCCTCAAAATAAGTGAAATTTCTGCTTTTTTACCCAAAAATAAACGGAATTTTTGCCTTTTTGCCCCAAAATAAGGGGAATTTTTGAATTTTGCCCAGAAATAAGTGAAATTTCTGCAATTTTTCCCCAAAATAAGAGAAATTCCTGCCTTTTTGCCACAAAATAAGGGGAATTTCTGTCTTTTTGCCCCAAAATAAGGGAAATTTCAGATTTTTCCTCATAATAAGGGGAATCTCTGCATTTTTACCCCAAAATATGGGGAATTTCTGCATTTTTGCTACAAAATAAAGAAATTTTCTTCAATTTTGTACCATTTTACAAGAAATTTCTGCCCTTTTGCTCTAAAACAAGAGAAATTCCTGTCTTCTTATTCTGAAATAAGTGAAATTTCTGCAATTTTGAACAAAATAAGAAAAACTTCTGCAATTTTGCCACAAAATAAGGGAAATTTCAGCCTTTTTGCTCCAAAATACTGGTCATTTCTGCCTTTTTGCCCTGAAATAAGGAGAATTTCTGTCTTTTTTCTCCAAAATAATGTGTATTTCTGCATTTTCCCTCAAAATCAGGGGAATTTGTGCAATTTTGCTTCAAAATACGGGAGATTTCAGCCTTATTGCACCAAAATAAAGGTGATTTCTACATTTTTCACCTATATAAGTGGAATTTCTGAAATTTTTCTCCAGAATACAGGGAATTTCTGCCTTATAGCCCAATATTATGTGGAATTTCTGCCTTTTTGCCCTGAAATATTTGAAATTTGCGCAATTTTACCCGAAAATAAAGGGAATTTCTGTATTTGGCCCCAAAATTAGGGGAATTTCTGCTTTTTGCCCCAAAATAAGGCAAATTTCTGACTTTTTGCCCTGAAATAAGTGAAATTTCTGCAATTTTGACCAAAATAAGAAAAATTTCTGCAATTTTGCCACAAAATAAGGGAAATTTCTGCAATTTTGCCCCAAAATAAGGGGAATTTCTGACTTTTTGCCCTGAAATAAGGATAATTTCTGTATTTTTGCCCCAAAATTATGTGTATTTCTGCATTTTCCCTCAAAATTAGGGAAATTTGTGCAATTTTGCTTCAAAATACGGGGGATTTCAGCATTATTGCACCAAAATAAAGGGAATTTCTGCATTTTTGCACCAATATAAGGGGAATTTCTGAAATTTTGCTCCAGAATACGAGGAATTTCTGCCTTATAGCCCGAAATTAAGTGGAATTTCTGCCTTTTTGTCCTGAAATATTTGAAATTTCCGCAATTTTACCCCTAAAAAGGGGAATTTCTGTTTTTAGCCCCAAAATTAGGGGAATTTCTGCTTTTTGCCCCAAAATAAGGCAAATTTCTGACTTTTTGCCCTGAAATAAGTGAAATTTCTGCAATTTTACCCCAAAATAAGGGGAATATCTGCCTTTTTGCCCAGAATAAGGGGAATTTCAGCATTTTACCTCCAAATAAGGGGAATTTCTGCCTTTTTGCCCAAAATTAAGGGGATTTTCTGCCTTTTTGCCCCCTAACAAGGGAAATTTCTGCAATTTTATCCAAAAATAAAAGGAATTTCTGCCTTTATGCTTTCAAATAACGGGAATTCCTGCCTTTTTGCCCTGAAATATGTGAAATGTCTGCAATTTTACCCCAAAATAAGGTGAATTTCTACCTTTTTGCCCCAAAATAATGGGAATTTCTGCCTTTTTGCCCCAAAATATGAAAAATTTTTGCTTTTTTTCTTTGAAATATGTAAAATTTCTGCAATTTTGCCTTAAAATTAAAGAAATTTCTGCAATTTTTCCCCATAATAAAGAATTTTTTGCAATTTTGCCCCAAAATAAGGGGAATTTCTGTTTTTTGTCCCCAAATAAGGGAAATTTCTGAAATTTTGCCCTAAAATAAAGGGAATTTCTGCCTTTTGCCCGAAAATAAGGAGAATTTCTGCCTTTTTGCCCCAAAAGAAAGAAAATTACTGCATGTTTTACGCCAAAATTAGGTGAATTTCTGCAATTTTGCTACAAAATACAGAGATTTTCTGCCTTTTTCGCAGAAAATAATGGGAATTTCTGCCATTTTGCCGCGAAATAAGTGAAATTTCTGCAGTTTTACCCCAAAATAAGGGGAATTTCTGCCTATTTGCCCCAAAATTAGGGGAATTTCTGCAATTTTGCTCCAAAATACGGGGAATTTCTGCCTTTTTGCCCGAAAATAAAGGGAATGTATACCTTTTTGCCATAAAAAGGGAAATTTCTTCATTTTTTGCCCAAAATAAGGGGATTTTCCGCTTTTTTGACTCAAAATAAGTGCAATTTCTGACTTTTTTCAAAAAATAAATGGAATTTCTGTCTTTTTGCCCCAAAATAAAAGGAATTTCCGACTTTTTGCCCTGAAATAAGTTAAATTTCAAAAATTTTTCCCCAAAATATTTGAAATTTCTGCAGTTTTGCCCCAAAATAAGGGAAATTTCTGTATTTTTGCCCCAAAATAAGAGAAATTTCTGTATTTTTACCTCAAAATAAGGGGAATTTCTGCATTTTTGCCACAAAATATAAGGAATTTCTGCCTTTTTGCCCCAAAATAAAAAAAAATTCTGCCTTTTTTCCCTGAAATAAGTGAAATTTCTGCAATTTTGGCCCAAAAAAATTGAAATTTCTGCAATTTTGTCCCAAAATAAGAGAAATTTTGGGAAATTTGCCCCTAAATAAGTAAAATTTCTGAGTTTTGCCCCAAAATAAGGAGAATTTCTGTCTTTTTGCCCCAACATATAGGGAATTTCTGCCTTTTTGCCCCAAAATTAGGAAAGTTTCTGCAATTTTGCTTCAAAATACAGGGAATTTCTGCCTCTTTTCCCGAAAATAAGGGGAACTTCTGTCGATTTGCCTCAAATAAAGGGAATTTCTGCATTTTTGCCCCAATATTTGGGGAATTTCTGCAATTTTGCTTTAAAATACGGGGAATTTCTGCCTTTTTGCCCAAAATTAAGGCGATTTTCTGCCTTTTTGCCCCCAAACAAGGAAAATTTCTGCAATTTTATCCCAAAATAAAAGGAATTTCTGCCTTTATTCCCTCAAATAACGAGAAATTCGGCCTTTTTGCCCTGAAATATGTGAAATGTCTGCAATTTTACCCCAAAATAAGGTAAATTTCTATTTTTTTGCCCCAAAATAATGGGAATTTCTGCCTTTTTGCCTCAAAATATGAAAATTTTTTCCTTTTTTTCTCTGAAATATGTGAAATTTCTGCAATTTTGCCTTAAAATAAAAGAAATTTCTGCAATTTTTCCCCACAATGAAAGAATTTTTTGCAATTTTGCCCCAAAATAAAGGGAATTTCTGTTTTTTGTCCCCAAATCAAGGAAATTTCTGAAATTTTGCCCTAAAATAAGGGGAATTTCTACTTTTTGCCCCAAAATAAGGAGAATTTCTGCCTTTTTGCCCCAAAACAAAGAAAATTACTGCATGTTTTACGCCAAAATTAGGTAAATTTCTTCCATTTTGCGACAAATTACAGGGATTTTCTGCCTTTTTCGCAGAAAATAAGGGGAATTTCTGCCATTTTGCCGCGAAATAAGTGAAATTTCTGCAGTTTTACCCCAAAATAAGGGGAATTTCTGCCTTTTTGCCCCAAAATTAGGGGAATTTCTGCAATTTTGCTTAAAAATACGGAGAATTTCTGCCTTTTTGCCCGAAAATAAAGGGAATGTATAACTTTTTGCCAAAAAACGGAAATTACTTTATTTTTACCCCAAAATAAGGGGATTTTCTGCCTTTTTGATACAAAATAAGTGCAATTTCTGACTTTTTTCCAAAAATAAATGGAATTTCTTTCTTTTTGCCCCCAAATAATGGGAATTTCCTACTTTTTGCCCTGAAATAAGTTAAATTTCAAAAATTTTTCCCCAAAATAATTGAAATTTCTGCAATTTTGCCCCAAAATAAGGGGAATTTCTGTATTTTTGCCCCAAAATAAGGGAAATTTCTGCCTTTTTGCAACCAAATAAGAAAAATTTTAGCCTTTTTACCTCAAAATAAGGGGAATTTCTGCATTTTTGCCACAAAATATTAAGAATTTCTGCATTTTTGCTTCAAAATAAGAAATATTTCTGCCTTTCTTTTTTGAAATAAGTGAAATTTCTGCAATTTTGCCCCAAATTTGTGAAATTTCTGCAATTTTGCACCAAAATAAGGGAAATTTCTGGAATTTTGCCCCAAAATAAGTGGAATTTCTGAGTTTTGCCCTAAAATAAGGAGAATTTCTCTCTTTTTGCCCCAACATATAGGAAATTTCTGCCTTTTTGCCCCACAATTAGAGGAATTTCTGCAATTTTGCTCCAAAATACGGGGAATTTCTGCTTTTTTTCCCGAAAATAAGGGGAATGTATACCTTTTGCCACAAAAAAGGGAAATTTCTTCATTTTTGTCCCAAAATAAGAGGAATTTCTGACTTTTTACCTCAAAGTAAGTGAAATTTCTTCCTTTTTACCCAAAAATAAACGGAATTTCTGTATTTTGCCGCAAAATAAAAGGAATTTTTGAATTAGGCCCTGAAATTAGTGAAATTTCTGCAATTTTGCCCTAAAATAAAAGAATTTTCTTCCTTTTTGCCACAAAAAAAGGGAATTTCTGTCTTTTTGCCCCAAAATAAGGGAAATTTCTGTCTTTTTGCCCCCAAATAAGGGGAATTTCAGCCTTTTTACCTCAAAATAAAAGGAATTTCTGCATTTTTGCCACAAAATATTAGGAATTTCTGCACTTTTGCTCCAAAATAAAAAAAAAAATTCTACCTTTTTTCCCTGAAATCAGTGAAATTTCTGTAATTTTGCCCCAAAATAAGTGAAATTTCTTCAATTTTGCCTATACATAAGGAAAATTTCTGGAATTTTGCCCCAAAGTAAGTGGAATTTCTGAGTTTTGCCCTAAAATAATGAGAATTTCTGTCTTTTTGCCCCAACAAATAGGGAATTTCTGCCTTTTTGCCCCACAACTAGGGGAATTTCTGCAATTTTGCTCCAAAATACATGGAATTTCTGCTTTTTTTCCTGAAAATAAGGGGAATGTATACCTTTTGCCACAAAAAAAGGGAAATTTCTTCATTTTTGCCCCAAAATAAGAGGAATTTCTGCCTTTTTAACCTCAAAATAAGTGAAATTTCTGCCTTTTTACCCAAAAATAAACTGAATTTCTTTCTTTTTTTTCCCAAAATAAAAGGAATTTTTGAATTATGCCCTGAAATTAGTGAAATTTCTGCAATTTTGCCCTAAAATAAAAGAAATTTCTGCCTTTGTGCCACAAAATAAGGGGAATTTCTGTCTTTTTGCCCCAAAATAAGGGAAATTTCTGCCTTTTTGCCCCCAAATAAGGGGAATTTCAGCCTTTTTACGTCAAAATAAAGTGAATTTCTGCATTTTTGCCACAAAATACTAGGAATTTCTGCCTTTTTGCTCCAAAATAAGAAAATTTCTGCCTTTTTTCCCCTGAAATAAGTGAAATTTGTGCAATTTTGCCCCTAAATAAAGGGAATTTCTGTCTTTTTGCCCCAAAATAAGGGGAATTTCAGCCTTTTTACCTAATAATAAGGGGAATCTCTCTATTTGCCCTAAAATATGGGGAATTTCTGTATTTTTGCCCCAAAATAAAGAAGTTTTCTGCAATTTTGTATCAAAATAAAAGTAATTTCTGCCTTTTTGCCCCAAAATAAGAGAAATTTCTGCGTTTTTTCCATGAAATAAGTGAAATTTCTGTAATTTTGCCCCAAAATAAAGGAGATTTCTGCAATTTTGCCCCAAAATAATGGACATTTCTGGAATTTTGCCCCAAAATAAGGGGAATTTCTGACTTTTTGCCCTGAAATAAGGAGAATTTCTGTCTTTTTGCCCCAAAATAATGTTAATTTCTGCATTTTCCCTCAAAATTAGGGGAATATGTGCAATTTTGCTTCAAAATACGAGGAATTTCTGCCTTATTGCACCAAAATAAAGGGAATTTCTGCATTTTTGCACCAATATAAGGGGAATTTCTGAAATTTTGCTCCAATATACGGGGAATTTTTGCCTTATTGCCCGAAATAAAGTGGAATTTCTGCCTTTTTGCCCTGAAATATTTGAAATTTCCGCAATTTTACCCCCCAAAAAAGGGAATTTCTGTTTTTGGCCCCAAAATTAGGAGAATTTCTGCTTTTTGCCCCAAAATGAGGCAAATTTCTGACTTTTTGCCCTGAAATAAGTGAAATTTCTGCAATTTTGCCCCAAAATAAGGGGAATTTCTGCCTTTTTGCCCGAAAATAAAGGGAATGTATATCTTTTTGCCATAAAAAAAATTTCTTCATTTTTACCTTAAAATAAGGGGATTTTCCGCTTTTTTGCCTCAATAAGTGCAATTTCTGACTTTTCCCCAAAAATAAACGGAATTTCTGTCTTTTTGCCCCGAAATATGGGGAATTTCTGACTTTTTGCCCTGAAATAAGTTAAATTTCTAAAATTTTGCCCCAAAATAAGGGAAATGTCTGCTTTTTGCCCCAAAATAAGGGGAATTTCTGCATTCTTGCCCCAAAATAAGGGGAATTTCAGCCTTTTTTCCTCAAAATAAGGGGAATTTCTGCCTTTTGTCCCAAAGTATGGGGAATTTCTGCCTTTTTGCCCCAAAATAAGAAAAATTTCTGCAATTTTGTACCAAAATAAAAGAAATTTCTTCCTTTTTGCCCCCAAATAAGAAAAATTTCTGCCTTTTTTCCCTGAAATAATTGAAATTTCTGCAATTTTGCCCCATAATAAGGGAAATTTCTTCAATTTTGCCCCCAAAATAAAGGAAATTTCTGCAATTTTGCCTCAAATAAGGGGAATTTCTGACTTTTTGCCCTTGAAAAACGGAGATATTCTTTCTTTTTGCACCAAAATAAGGAGAATTTCAGCCTTTTTCCCCTAAAATTATGAGATTTTCTGCAATTTTGCTTCAAAATACGGGGAATTTCTGCCTTTCAGCCCCAAAATAAAGGGAGTTTCTGCATTTTTCCTCAAAATTAAAGGAATTTCTGCATTTTACCTCTAAATAAGGGGAATTCCTGCATTTTGACCCAAAATATGGGGAATTTCTGCCTTTTTGTTCCAAAATAAGGAAAATTTCTTCAATTTTGTACCAAAATAAAAGAAATTTCTGCTTTTTGCCCCAAAATAAAAGTAATTTCTGACTTTATGCTCTGAAATAAATAAAATTTCTGCAATTTTGCCCGAAAATAAGGGAAATTTTGCCTTTTTGCCCCAAAATAAGGGGAATTTCTGCCTTTTAACCCCAAAATATGGGGAAATTCAGCATTTTACCTCAAAATAAGGGGAATTTCAGCCTTTTTGCACCAAAATATGGGGAATTTCTTCCTTTTTGCCACAAAATAAGAAAAATTTCTGCAATTCTGTTCCAAAATAAAATTAATTTCTAAAATGTTGCCCCAAAATAAGGGAAATTTCTGATTTTTTCTCCGAAATAAGGAGAATTTCTGTATTTTTGCCCCAAAATAAAAAGAATTTCTGCCTTTTTGCCCCAAAATTAGGGGAGTTTCTGCAATTTTGCTTAAAAATACAGGGAATTTCTGCCTCTTTTCCCGAAAATAAGAGGAACTTCTGCCGATTTGCCCCAAATAAAGGGAATTTCTGCATTTTTGCCCCAATATTAGAGGAATTTCTGCAATTTTGCTTCAAAATACGGGGATTTTCTTCCTTTTTGCCCCCCAAAAAGGGAAATTTCTGCAATTTTATCCCAAAATAAGGGGAATTTCTGCCTTTTTGCCCCCAAATAAGGGGAATTTCTGCCTTTTTGCCCTGAAATATGTGAAATGTCTGCAATTTTACCGCATAATTAGGAGAATTTCTGCCTTTTTGCCCCAAAATAATGGGAATTTCTACGTTTTTGCCCCAAAATAAGAAAAATTTTTGCTTTTTTTCTCTGAAATAAGTGAAATTTCTGCAATTTTGCCTTAAAATAAAAGAAATTTCTGCAATTTTTTTCTCAAAATAAAGGAATTTTCTGCAATTTTGCACCAAAATAAAGGGAATTTATGTTGTTTGTCCCCAAATAATGGAAATTTCTGCAATTTTTCCCTAAAATAAGGGGAATTTCTGCCTTTTGCCCCAAAACAAAGAAAATTACTGCATGTTTTACCCCAAAATTAGGTGAATTTCTGCAATTTTGCTCCAAAATACAGGGATTTTCTGCCTTTTTCACCAAAAATAAGGGGAATTTCTGCCATTTTGCCGCGAAATAAGTAAAATTTCTTCAGTTTTACCTCAAAATAAAGGGAATTTCTGCCTTTTTGCCCCTAAATGAGGGGAATTTCTGCTTTTTGCCCCAAAATATGAGGAGTTTCAGCATTTTACCTCAAAATAAGGGGAATTTCAGTCTTTTTGCTCCAAAATACGGGTCATTTCTGCCTTTTTACCCAAAATTAAGTGGAATTTCTGCCTTTTTTCCCGAAATAAATGAAATATCTGCAATTTTAGCCAAAAATTAGGGATTTCATTATTTACCCCAAAATAAGGGGAATTTCTGCCATTTTGCCCTTAAATATTTGAAATTTCTGCAATTTTACCCCAAAATAAAAAGAATTTCGGCCTTTTTGCCCCAATATAAGTGGAATTTCAGCCTTATTACCTCAAAATAAGGGGAATTTCTGCCATTTTCCCCAAAATAAGGGGAATTTCTGCCATTTTGCCCAAAAATTATGAGAATTTCTGCAATTTTGCTTCAAAATATGGAGAATTTCTGCCTTTTAGCCCCAAAATAAAGGGAATTTCTGCATTTTTCCTCAAAATTAGGGGAATTTCTGCATTTTACCTCTAAATAAGAAGAATTCCTGCATTTTGCCACAAAATATGGGGAATTTCTGCCTTTTTGTTCCAAAATAAGGAAAATTTCTTCAATTTTGTACCAAAATAAAAGAAATTTCTGCTTTTTGCCCCAAAATAAAAGTAATTTCTGACTTTTTGCCCTGAAATAAATGAAATTTCTGCAATTTTGCCCGAAAATAAGGGAAATTTGTGCCTTTTTGCCCCAAAATGAGGGGAATTTCTGCCTTTTAACCCCAAAATATGGGGAAATTCAGCATTTTACCTCAAAATAAGGGCAATTTCAGCCTTTTGCACCAAAATATGGGGAATTTCTTCCTTTTTGCCACAAAATAAGAAAAATATCTGCAATTCTGTACCAAAATAAAAGAAATTTCTAAAATTTGGCCCCAAAATAAGGGAAATTTCTGATTTTTTCCCTGAAATAAAAAGAATTTCTGTATTTTTGCCACAAAATAAAGTGAATTTCTGCCTTTTTGCCCCAAAATTAGGGGAGTTTCTGCAATTTTTCTTCAAAATACAGGGAATTTCTGCCTCTTTTCCCGAAAATAAGAGGAACTTCTGCCGATTTGCCCCAAATAAAGGGAATTTCTGCATTTTTGCCCCAATATTAGAGGAATTTCTGCAATTTTGCTTCAAAATACGGGGATTTTCTTTTTTTTTGCCCCCCAAAAAGGGAAATTTCTGCAATTTTATCCCAAAATAAGGGGAATTTCTGCCTTTTTGCCCCCAAATAAGGGAAATTTCTGCCTTTTTGCCCTGAAATATGTGAAATGTCTGCAATTTTACCACATAATTAGGAGAATTTCTGCCTTTTTGCCCCAAAATAATGGGAATTTCTGCGTTTTTGCCCCAAAATAAGAAAAATTTTTGCTTTTTTTCTCTGAAATAAGTGAAATTTCTGCAATTTTGCCTTAAATAAAAGAAATTTCTGCAATTTTTTTCTCAAAATAAAGGAATTTTCTGCAATTTTGCACCAAAATAAAGGGAATTTATGTTGTTTGTCCCCAAATAATGGAAATTTCTGCAATTTTTCCCTAAAATAAGGGGAATTTCTGCCTTTTGCCCCAAAACAAAGAAAATTACTGCATGTTTTACCCCAAAATTAGGTGAATTTCTGCAATTTTGCTCCAAATTACGGGGATTTTCTGCCTTTTTCGCCGAAAATAAGGGGAATTTCTGCCATTTTGCTGCGAAATAAGTGAAATTTCTTCAGTTTTACCTCAAAATAAGGGGAATTTCTGCCTTTTTGCCCCAAAAAGAGGGGAATTTCTGCCTTTTGCCCCAAAATATGAGGAATTTCAGCATTTTACCTCAAAATAAGGGGAATTTCAGCCTTTTTGCTCCAAAATACTGGTCATTTCTGCCTTTTTGCCCAAAATTAAGTGCAATTTTGCCTTTTTGTCCCAAAATAAGTGAAATATCTGCAATTTTAGCCAAAAATTAGGGATTTCATCTTTGTGCCCCAAAATAAGGGGAATTTCTGCCATTTTGCCCTGAAATATTTGAAATTTCTGCAATTTTACCCCAAAATAAAAAGAATTTCGGCCCTTTTGCCCCAAAATAAGGGGAATTTCAGTCTTATTACCTCAAAATAAGGGGAATTTCTGCCATTTGCCCCAAAATAATGGGAATTTCTGGCTTTTGCCACAAAATAAAGAAAATTACTGCATGTTTTACCCAAAAATTAGGTAAATTTCTGCAATGTTGCTCCAAAATACGAGGATTTTTTGCCTTTTTCGCTGAAAATAAGGGGAATGCATACCTTTTTGCCATAAAAAAGGGAAATTTCATCATTTTTGCCCCAAAATAATGGGAATTTCTGCCTTCTTGCCTTTAAATAAGTGGAATTTCTGTCTTATTTCTTCAAAACAAAGGGAATTTCTGTCTATTTTGCCCCAAAATAAGGGGAATTTCTGACTTATTACCCTGAAATAAGTGAAATTTCTTCAATTTTGCCCTAAAATAAGGAAAATTTCTGCCTTTTTGCCCCAAAATAAAAGGAATTTCAGCCTTTTTACCTCAAAATAAGGGGAATTTCTGCATTTTTGCCACAAAATATTAAGAATTTCTGCCTTTTTGCCCTAAAATAGAGAAAATTTCTGCATTTTTCCGGAAATAAGTGAAATATCTGCAATTCTGACCCAAAATAAGGGAAATTTCTGCAATTTGGCCCCAAAATAAGGGAAATTTCTGGAATTTTGCCCCAAAATAAGTGGAATTTCTGAGTTTTGCCCCAAAATAAGGAGAATTTGTGTTTTTTGGCCCAACATATAGGGAATTTCTGCCTTTTTGCCCCACAACTATGGGAATTTCTGCAATTTTGCTCCAAAATACAGAGAATTTTTGCTTTTTTGCCCGAAAGTAAGGGGAATGTATACCTTTTGCCACAAAAAAGGGAAATTTCTTCATTTTTGCCCCAAAATAAGAGGAATTTCTGCTTTTTCCCCTCAAAATAAGTGAAATTTCTGCCTTTTTACCCAAAAATAAACGGAATTTTTGCCTTTTTGCCCCAAAATAAGGGGAATTTTTTAATTTTGCCCAGAAATAAGTTAAATTTCTGCAATTTTGCCCCAAAATAAGAGAAATTTCTGCCTTTTTGCCACAAAATAAGGGGAATTTCTGTCTTTTTGCCCCAAAATAAGGGGAATTTCAGCCTTTTTCCTCATAATAAGGGGAATTTCTGCATTTTTGCCCCAAAATATGGGGAATTTCTGCATTTTTGCTACAAAATAAAGAAATTTTCTGCAATTTTGTACCAAAATACAAGAAATTTCTGCCCTTTTGCTCTAAAACAAGAGAAATTCCTATCTTCTTATTCTGAAATAAGTGAAATTTCTGCAATTTTGAACAAAATAAGAAAAACTTCTGCAATTTTGCCACAAAATAAGGGAAATTTCAGCCTTTTTGCTCCAAAATACTGGTCATTTCTGCCTTTTTGCCCTGAAATAAGAAGAATTTCTGTCTTTTTTCTCCAAAATAATGTGTATTTCTGCATTTTCCCTCAAAATTAGGGGAATTTGTGCAATTTTGCTTCAAAATACAGGAGATTTCAGCCTTATTGCAACAAATTAAAGGGGATTTCTACATTTTTCACCTATATAAGTGGAATTTCTGAAATTTTTCTCCAGAATACGGGGAATTTCTGACTTATAGCCCGATATTATGTGGAATTTCTGCCTTTTTGCCCTGAAATATTTGAAATTTCCGCAATTTTACCCCAAAATAAAGGGAATTTCTCTTTTTGGCCCCAAAATTAGGGGAATTTTTGCTTTTTGCCCCAAAATAAGGCAAATTTCTGACTTTTTGCCCTGAAATAAGTGAAATTTCTGCAATTTTGACCAAAATAAGAAAAATTTCTGCAATTTTGCCACAAAATAAGGGAAATTTCTGCAATTTTGCCCCAAAATAATGGGAATTTCTGACTTTTTGCCCTGAAATAAGGAGAATTTCTGTCTTTTTGCCCCAAAATTATGTGTATTTCTGCATTTTCCCTCAAAATTAGGGAAATTTGTGCAATTTTGCTTAAAAATACGGGGGATTTCAGCCTTATTGCACCAAAATAAAGGGAATTTCTGCATTTTTGCACCAATATAAGTGGAATTTCTGAAATTTTGCTCCAGAATACGGGGAATTTCTGCCTTATAGCCCGAAATTAAGTGGAATTTCTGCCTTTTTGCCCTGAAATATTTGAAATTTCCGCAATTTTACCCCAAAAAAGGGAATTTCTGTTTTTGGCCCCAAAATTAGGGGAATTTCTGCTTTTTGCCCCAAAATAAGGCAAATTTCTGACTTTTTGCCCTGAAATAAGTGAAATTTCTGCAATTTTACCCCAAAATAAGGGGAATATCTGCCTTTTTGCCTAGAATAAGGGGAATTTCAGCATTTTACCTCCAAATAAGGGGAATTTCTGCCTTTTTGCCACAAAATATGGGGAATATCTGCATTATTGCCCCCAAATAAGGAAAATTTCTGCTTTTCTGCCCCAATTAACGGGAATTTCTGTTTTTTTGCTGCAAAGTAAAGGGAATTTCTACCTTTTTGTTTGAAAATAAGAGGAATTTCATCCTTTTTACCTCAAAATAAGGGGAATTTCTGCCTTTTGCTCCAAAATATGGGGAATTTCTGCCTTGTTGTTCCAAAATAAGGAAAATATCTTCAATTTTGTACCAAAATAGAAGAAATTTCTGCTTTTTGTCCCAAAATAAAAGGAATTTCTGACTTTTCGTCCTGAAATAAATGAAATTTCTGCAATTTTGCCCCAAAATAATAGAAATTTCTGCATTTTTGCCCCCAAATAAGGGGAATTTCAGCCATTTTACCTCAAAATAAGGGGAATTTCTGCCTTTTTGCCACAAAATATAAAAAATTTCTGCCTTCTTGCCACAAAATAAGAAAAATTTCTGCAATTCTGTACCAAAATAAAAGAAATTTCTCCAATTTTGACCCAAAATAAGGGAAATTTCTGCAATTTTGCCCCGAAATAAGGAGAATTTCTGTATTTTTGCACAAAAATAAAGGGAATTTCTGCCTTTTTGCCAAAAATTAGGGGAGTTTCTGCAATTTTGCTTCAAAATACAGGGAATTTCTGCCTCTGTCCCCGACAATAAGAGGAACTTCAGCCTTTTTGCCCCAAATAAAAGGAATTTCTGCATTTTTGCCCCAATATTAGGAGAATTTCTGCAATTTTGCTTCAAAATACAGGGAATTTCTGCCTCTGTCCCCGACAATAAGAGGAACTTCTGCCTTTTTGCCCCAAATAAAAGGAATTTTGCATTTTTGCCCCAATATTAGGAGAATTTCTGCAATTTTGCTCCAAAATACGGGGAATTTTGCCTTTTTGCCCGAAATTTAGGGGATTTTCTGCTTTTTGCCCCCAAATAAGGAAAATTTCGGCAATTTTATCCCAAAATAAGAGGAATTTGTGCTTTTTTGCCCCAAAATAAAAGAAATTACTGCATTTTTGCCCCAAAATAAGAAAAATTTTTGCTTTTTTTCTCTGAAATAAGTGAAATTTCTGCAATTTTGCCCTAAAATAAGAGAAATTTCTGCAATTTTTCCCCATAATAAAGAAAATTTCTGCAATTTTCCCCAAATTAAGGGAAATTCTGTTTTTTGCCCCCAAATATAAGAAATTTCTGCAATTTTGCCCTAAAATAAGGGGAATTTCTGCCTTTTTCCCCAAAATAAGGGGAATTTCTGCCTTTACCACGAAAATAAAAAGAATTTCTTCATTTTCCCCCAATATTAGGGGAATTTCTGCGTTTTACCTCTAAATAAGGGGAATTTCTGGATTTTACCCCAAAGAATGGGGAATTTCTGCCTTTTTGTTCCAAAAAAAGGAAAATTTCTTAAATTTTGTACCATAATATAAGAAATTTCTGCTTTTTGCCCCAAAATAAGGGGAATTTCTGACTTTTTAACCTGAAATAAATGAAATTTCTGCAATTTTGCCTGAAAATAAGGGAAATTTGTGTTTTTTTGCCCCAAAATGAGGGGAATTTCTGCCTTTTGCCCCAAAATATGAGGAATTTCAGCATTTTACCTCAAAATGAGGGAAATTTCAGCCTTTTTGCACCATAATATGGGGAATATCTGCCTTTTTGCTCCAAAATAAAGGGAATTTGTGCATTATTGCACCAATATTAGAGGAATTTCTGCAATTTTGCTCCAAAATACGGGTCATTTCTGCCTTTTTGCCTGAAATTAAGTGGAATTTTTGCCTTTTTGTCCCAAAATACATGAAATATTGGCAATTTTAGCCAAAAATAAGGGATTTAATCTTTTTGCCTCAAAATAAGTGGAATTTCTATTATTTTGCCCTGAAATTTTTTAAATTTTACCGCAAAATAAAAAGAATTTCTGCCTTTTTGCCTTAAAATAAGGTGAATTTCAGCCTTATTAACTCAAAATAAGGGAAATTTCTGCCTTTTGCCACAAAATATGGGGAATTTCTGCCTTTTTGTTCCAAAATAAGGAAAATTTCTTCAATTTTGTACCAAAATAGAAGAAATTTCTGCTTTTTCCCTCAAAATAAAAGGAATTTCTGACTTTTGGTCCTGAAATAAATGAAATTTCTGCAATTTTGCCTGAAAATTAGAAAAATTTGTGCCTTTTTGCCACAAAATATAAAAAATTTCTGCCTTATTGCCACAAAATAAGAAAAATTTCTGCAATTCTGTACCAAAATAAAAGAAATTTCTTCAATTTTGCCCCAAAATAAGGGAAATTTCTGCAATTTTGCCCCAAAATAAGAAAATTTTCTTCAATTTTGCCCCAAAATAAGGGGAATTTCTAATTTTTGCCCCGAAATAAGGAGAATTTCTGTATTTTTGCCCCAAAATAAAGAGAATTTTTGCCTTTTTGCCCCAAAATTAGGGGAGTTTCTGAAATTTTGCTTCAAAATACAGGGAATTTCTGCCTCTTTCCCCGAAAATAAGAGGAACTTCTGCCTTTTTGCCCCAAGTGAAAGTAATTTCTGCATTTTTGCCCCAATATTAGGGGAATTTCTGCAATTTTGCTCCAAAATACGGGGAATTTTTGCCTTTTTGCCCGAAATTAAGGGGATTTTCTGCCTTTTTGCCCCCAAATAAGGGAAATTTCGGAAATTTTATCCCAAAATAAGGGGAATTTCTGCTGTTTTGCCCAAAAATAAAGGAAATTTCTGCATTTTTGCCCCAAAATAAAAAAAATTTTTGCTTTTTTTCTCTGAAATAAGTGAAATTTCTGCAATTTTGCCCTAAAATAAGAGAAATTTCTGCAATTTTTCCCCATAATAAAGAAAATTTCTGCAATTTTCCCCAAATTAAGGGAATTTCTGTTTTTTACCGCCAAATAAAAGAAATTTCTGCAATTTTGCCCTAAAATAAAGGGAATTTGTGACAATTTCCCCAAAATAAGGGGAATTTCTGCCTTTTAGCCCCAAAATAAAGGGAATTTCTTCATTTTCCCCCAATATTAGGGGAATTTCTGCGTTTTACCTCTAAATAATGGGAATTTCTGGACTTTACCCCAAAAAATGGGGAATTTCTGCCTTTTTGTTCCAAAAAAAGGAAAATTTCTTAAATTTTATACCATAATAAAAGAAATTTCTGCTTTTTGCCCCAAAATAAGGGGAATTTCTGACTTTTTACCCTGAAATAAATGAAATTTCTGCAATTTTGCCTGAAAATAAAGGAAATTTGTGCCTTTTTGCCCCAAAATGAGGGGAATTTCTGCCTTTGCCACAAAATATGAGGAATTTCAGCATTTTATCTCAAAATGAGGGAAATTTCAGCCATTTTGGACCATAATATGGGGAATATCTGCCTTTTTGCTCCAAAATAAAAGGAATTTGTGCATTATTGCACCAATATTAGAGGAATTTCTGCAATTTTGCTCCAAAATACGGGTCATTTCGGCCTTTTTGCCTGAAATTAAGTGGAATTTTTGCCTTTTTGTCCCAAAATACATGAAATATTTGCAATTTTAGCCAAAATAAGGGATTTAATCTTTTTGCCCCAAAATAAGGGGAATTTCTGCCATTTTGCCCTGAAATATTTGAAATTTTTTCAATTTTACCCCAAAATAAAAAGAATTTCTGCCTTTTTGCCTCAAAATAAGGGGAAATTCAGCCTTATTACCTCAAAATAAGGGGAATTTCTGCCTTTTGCCACAAAATATGGGGAATTTCTGCCTTTTTGTTCCAAAATAAAGAAAATTTCTTCAATTTTGTACCAAAATAGAAGAAATTTATGCTTTTTGCCCCAAAATAAAAGGAATTTCTGCCTTTTTGCCCTGAAATATGTGAAATGTCTGCAATTTTACCCCAAAATAAGGTGAATTTCTGCCTTTTTGCTTAAAAATAATGGGAATTTCTGCCTTTTTGCCACAAAATAAGAAACATTTTTGCTTTTTTCTCTGAAATAAGTTAAATTTCTGCAATTTTGCCTTAAAATAAAAGAAATTTCTGCAATTTTTTTCCATAATATAAGAATTTTCTGCAATTTTGCCCCAAAATATAGGGAATTTCTGTTTTTGTCCTAAAATAAGGGAAATTTCTGCAATTTTTCCCTAAAATAAGGGGAATTTCTGCCTTTTGCCCCAAAACAAAGAAAATTACTGCATGTTCTACTCCAAATTTGGTGAATTTCTTCAATTTTGCTCCAAAATACGGGGATTTTCTGCCTTTTTCGCTGAAAATAAGGGGAATTTCTGCCATTTTGCCGCGAAATAAGTGAAATTTGTTCAGTTTTACCTCAAAATAAGGGGAATTTCTGCCTTTTTGCCCCAAAATGAGGGGAATTTCTGCCTTTTACCCCATTATATGAAGAATTTCAGCATTTTACCTCAAAATAAGGGGAATTTCAGCCTTTTTGCTCCAAAATACTGGTCATTTCTGCCTTTTTGCCCAAAATTAAATGCAATTTCTGCCTTTTGGTCCCAAAATAAGTGAAATATCTGCAATTTTAGCCAAAAATTAGGGATTTCATGTTTTGCCCCAAAATAAGGGGAATTTCTGCCATTTTGCCCTGAAATATTTGAAATTTCTGCAATTTTACCCCAAAATAAAAAGAATTTCGGCCCTTTTGCCCCAAAATAAGGGGAATTTCAGCCTTATTACCTCAAAATAAGGGGAATTTCTGCCATTTGCCCCAAAATAAGGGGAATTTCTGCCTTTTTGCCACAAAATAAAGAAAATTACTGCATGTTTTACCCCAAAATTAGGTAAATTTCTGCAATGTTGCTCCAAAATACAAGGATTTTCTGCCTTTTTCGCTGAAAATAAGGGGAATGCATACCTTTTTGCCATAAAAAAAGAGAAATTTCATCATTTTTGCCCCAAAATAAAGGGAATTTCTACCTTTTTGCCTCTAAATAAGTGGAATTTCTGTCTTTTTCCCCCAAAACAAAGGGAATTTCTGTCTATTTTGCCCCAAAATAAGGGGAAATTCTGACTTATTACCCTGAAATAAGTGAAATTTCTTCAATTTTGCCTTAAAATAAGGAAAATTTCTGCTTTTGCCCCCAAATAAGGGGAATTTCAGCTTTTTTACTTCGAAATAAAGGGAATTTCTGCAATTTTGCTCAAAAATACGGGGAATTTCTGCCTTTTTGCCCGAAAATAAGGGGAATGCATACTTTTTGCCATAAAAAAGGGAAATTTCTTCATTTTTGCCCCAAAATAAGGGGAATTTCTGCCTTTTTGCCTTTAAATAAGTGGAATTTCTGTCTTATTCCCCCAAAACAAAGGGAATTTCTTTCTATTTTGCCCCAAAATAAGGGGAATTTCTGACTTATTACCCTGAAATAAGTGAAATTTCTTCAATTTTGCCCTAAAATAAGGAAAATTTCTGCCTTTTTGCCCCAAAATAAAAGGAATTTCAGCCTTTTTACCTCAAAATAAGGGGAATTTCTGCATTTTTGCCACAAAATATTAAGAATTTCTGCCTTTTTGCCCTAAAATAGAGAAAATTTCTGCATTTTTCCGGAAATAAGTGAAATATCTGCAATTCTGACCCAAAATAAGGGAAATTTCTGCAATTTGGCCCCAAAATAAGGGAAATTTCTGGAATTTTGCCCCAAAATAAGTGGAATTTCTGAGTTTTGCTCCAAAATAAGGAGAATTTGTGTTTTTTGGCCCAACATATAGGGAATTTCTGCTTTTTTGCCCGAAAATAAGGGGAATGTATACCTTTTGCCACAAAAAAGGGAAATTTCTTCATTTTTGCCCCAAAATAAGAGGAATTTCTGCTTTTTCCCCTCAAAATAAGTGAAATTTCTGCTTTTTTACCCAAAAATAAACGGAATTTTTGCCTTTTTGCCCCAAAATAAGGGGAATTTTTGAATTTTGCCCAGAAATAAGTGAAATTTCTGCAATTTTTCCCCAAAATAAGAGAAATTCCTGCCTTTTTGCCACAAAATAAGGGGAATTTCTGTCTTTTTGCCCCAAAATAAGGGAAATTTCAGCCTTTTTCCTCATAATAAGGGGAATCTCTGCATTTTTGCCCCAAAATATGGGGAATTTCTGCATTTTGCTACAAAATAAAGAAATTTTCTGCAATTTTGTACCAAAATACAAGAAATTTCTGCCCTTTTGCTCTAAAACAAGAGAAATTCCTGTCTTCTTATTCTGAAATAAGTGAAATTTCTGCAATTTTGAACAAAATAAGAAATACTTCTGCAATTTTGCCACAAAATAAGGGAAATTTCTGCAATTTTGCCCCAAAATAAGGGGAATTTCAGCCTTTTTGCTCCAAAATACTGGTCATTTCTGCCTTTTTGCCCAAAATTAAGTGCAATTTCTGCCTTTTGTCCCAAAATAAGTGAAATATCTGCAATTTTAGCCAAAAATTAGGGATTTCATCTTTTTGCCCCAAAATAAGGGGAATTTCTGCCATTTTGCCCTGAAATATTTGAAATTTCTGCAATTTTACCCCAAAATAAAAAGAATTTCGGCCCTTTTTCCCCAAAATAAGGGGAATTTCAGCCTTATTACCTCGAAATAAGGGAAATTTCTGCCATTTGCCTCAAAATAAGGGGAATTTCTGCCTTTTTGCCACAAAATAAAGAAAATTACTGCATGTTTTACCCCAAAACTAGGTAAATTTCTGCAATGTTGCTCCAAAATACGAGGATTTTCTGCCTTTTTCGCTGAAAATAAGGGGAATGCATACCTTTTTGCCATTAAAAATGGAAATTTCATCATTTTTGCCCCAAAATAAGTTGAATTTCTACCTTTTTGCCTCTAAATAAGTGGAATTTCTGTCTTTTTCCCCCAAAACAAAGGGAATTTCTGTTTTTTTGCCCCAAAATAAGGGGAAATTCTGACTTATTACCCTGAAAGAAATGAAATTTGTTCAATTTTGCCCCAAAATAAGGAAAATTTCTGCTTTTGCCCCCAAATAAGGGGAATTTCAGCTTTTTTACCTCGAAATAAAGGGAATTTCTGCAATTTTGCTCCAAAATACGGGGAATTTCTGCCTTTTTGCCTGAAAATAAGGGGAATGCATACTTTTTGCCATAAAAAAGGGAAATTTCTACATTTTTGCCCAAAATTAAGGGAAATTTCTGCCTTTTTGTTCTGAAATATGTGAAATTTCTGCAATTTTAGCCCAAAATAAGGTGAATTTCTGCCTTTTTGCCCCAAAATAATGGGAATTTCTGCATTTTTGCCCCAAAATAAGAAAAATTTTTGCTTTTTTTCTCTGAAATAAATGAAATTTCTCCAATTTTGCACTAAAATAAAAGAAATTTCTGCAATTTTTCCCCATAATAAATGAAATTTCTGGAATTTTGCCCAAAAATAAGAAGAATTTCTGTTTTTTTGCCAGCAAATAAGGGAAATTTCTGCAATTTTGCCCTAAATTATGGGGATTTTCTGCTTATTGACTCTAAATAAGTGGAATTTCTGATGTTTTCCCCCAAAACAAAGTGAATTTCTGTCATTTTTGCCCTAAAATAAGGAAAATTTCTGACTTATTATGCTGAAATAATTGAAATTTCTGCAATTTTGCCCCAATATAAGGGAAATTTCTGCCTTTTTGCCCCCATATAAGGGGAATTTCAGCCTTTTTATCTCAAAATAAGAGGAATTTCTGAATTATGGCACAAAATATTAGGAATTATTGCCTTTTTGCCCCAAAATAAGGAAAATTTCTGCCTTTTTTCCCTGAAATAAGTGAAATTTCTGCAATTTTGCCCCAAAATAAATAAAATTTCTGGAATTTTGCCCCAAAATAAGGGGAATTTCTGTTATTTTGCTTCCAAACAAGGGAAATTTCTGCAATTTTGCCCTAAAATAAGGGGAATTTCTGCTTTTTTGCCTCTAAATAAGTGGAATTTATGTCTTTTTCCCCCTAAACATAGGGAATCTCTGTCTTTTTTGCCACAAAATAATGAAAATTTCTGACTTATTACCCTGAAATAAGTGAAATTTCTGCAATTTTGCCCCTAAATAAGGGAAATTTCTGCCTTTTTGCCCCCAAATAAAGGGAATTTCAGCCTTTTTACCTCAAAATAAGGGGAATTTCTGCATTTTTGCCCAAAAATATGGGAAATTTCTCCTTTTTTGCCCCAAAATAAGTGAAATTTCTGCAATTTTGCCCCCAAAAATAGGAAATTTCTGGAATTTTGCCCCAAAATAAGTGCGATTTCTGAGTTTTGCCCCAAAATAAGGAGAATTTCTGCCTTTTTGCCCCACAATTAGGAGAATTTCTGCAATTTTGCTCCAAAATATGGGGAATTTCTGCCTTTTTGCCCGAAAATAAGTGGAATGCATACCTTTTTGCCATAAAAAAAGGAAATGTCTTCATTTTTGCCACAAATTAAGGGAAATTTCTGCCTTTTTGCCCTGAAATGTGTGAAATTTCTGCAATTTTAGCCCAAAATAAGGTGAATTTCTGCCTTTTGCCCCAAAATAATGGGAATTTCTGCCTTTTTGCCCCAAATAAGATAAATTTTTGCTTTTTTTCTCTGAAATAAGTGAAATTTCTGCAATTTTGCCCTAAAATAAAAGAAATGTCTTCAATTTTTCACCATAATAAAGGAAATTTCTGGAATTTTGCCTTAAAATAAGGGGAATTTCTGTTTTTTTGCCCCCAAATAAAGGAAAATTCTGCAAGTTTGCCCTAAAATAAGGGGAATTTCTGCTTTTTTGCCTCTAAATAAGTGGAATTTCTGTCTTTTCCCCCCAAAAAAAGGGAATTTCTCTCATTTTTGCCCCAAAATAAGGAAAATTTCTGACTTATTACCCGGAAATAAGTGAAATTTCTTCAATTTTGCCCCAATATAAGGGAAATTTCTGCCGTTTTGCTGCCCAATAAGGGGAATTTCAGCCCTTTTACCTCAAAATAAGGGGAATTTCTGAATTTTGGCCCAAAATATTAGGAATATCTGCTTTTTTGCCCCAAAATAAGAAATATTTCTGCAATTTTGCCTCAAAATAAGGAAAATTTCTGGAATTTTGCCCCAAAATAAGTGGAATTTCTGAGTTTTGCCCTAAAATAAGGAGAATTTCTGCCTTTTGGCATCTAAATAAGTGGAATTTTTGTCTTTTTCCACAAAACAAAGGAAATTTCTGTCTTTTTTGTTCCAAAATAAAAGGAATTTCTTCCTTCTTACCTCAAAAAAAGTGAAATTTCTGCCTTTTTACCCGAAAATAAATGGAATTTCTGTCTTTTTGCCCCAAAATAAAAGGAATTTTTGAATTTTGCCCCGAAATATGTGAAATTTCTGCAATTTTGCCCCAAAATAAGGGAAATTTCTGCCTTTTTGCCACAAAATAAAGGGAATTTCTGTCTTTTTGCCCCAAAATAAGGGGAATTTCAGCATTTTACCTCATAATCAGGGGAATCTCTGCATTTTTGCCCCAAAATATGGAGAATTTCTGCCTTTTTGCTTAAAATTAAGTGGAATTTCTTCCTTTTTGTCCGAAATAAGTGAAATTTCTGCAATTTTAGCAAAAAATTATGGATTTCATCTTTTTGCCCTAAAATAAGGGAAATTTCTGCCATTTTGCCCTGAAATATTTGAAATTTCTGCAATTTTACCCCAAAATAAGGGGAATTTCTGCCTTTTTGCCCAAAATAAGGGGAATTTCAGCCTTATTACCTCAAAATAAGGGGAATTTCTGCCTTTTTGCTCCAAAATATAAGGAATTTCTGCCTTTTTGCCCCAAAAAAGGAAAATTGTGCAATTTTGCCCTGAAAATGAGTATTTCTCCCTTTTTGCCCCAAAATAAAGGAAATTTCAGCCTTTTTACCTGAAAATAAGTGAAATTTCTGCAATTTTGCCTCAAATAAGGGAAATTTCTGATTTTTGCCCCAAAATAAAGAGAATATCTGTATTTTTGCCCCAAAATAAAGAAAATTTCTGCCTTTTTGCCCTAAAATTAGGAGAGTTTCTGCAATTTTGCTTCAAAATACAGGGAATTTTTTCCTCTTTTCCAAAAAATAAGGAGAACTTCTGCCTTTTGCCCCAAATAAAGGGAATTTCTGCATTTTTGTCCCAATATTAGGGGAATTTCTGCAATTTTGCTCCAAAATATGGAAAATTTCTGCAATTTTATCCCAAAATAAGGGGAATTTTTGCCTTTTTGCCCCAAAATAAGCGGAATTTCTGCCTTTTTGCCCGAAATTAAGTGGAATTTTTGCCTATTTGTCCAAAAAAGTGAAATTTCTTTAATTTTAGACAAAAATTAGGGATTTCATCTTTTTGCCCCAAAATAAGGGGAATTTCTGCAATTTTGCCCCAAAATAAATGAAATTTCTGCAATTTTGCCCCAAAATAAGGGAAATTTCTGAAATTTTGCTCCAAAAAAGTGGAATTTCTGAGTTTTGCCCCAAAATAAGGAGAATTTCTGTCTTTTTGCCCCAACATATAGGGAATTTCTGCCCTTTTGCCCCACAATTATGGGAATTTCTGCAATTTTGCTCCAAAATACGGGAAATTTCTGCATTTTTGCCTGAAAATAAGGGGAATGCATACCTTTTTGCCATAAAAAGAAAAATTTCTTCATTTTTGCCCCAAATTAAGGGAAATTTCTGCCTTTATGCCCTGAAATATGTGAAATTTCTGCAATTTTAGCCCAAAATAAGGTGAATTTCTGCCTTTTTGCCACAAAATAATGGGAATTTCTGCCTTTTTGCCATAAATAAGAAAAATTTTTGCTTTTTTTTTTCTCAAATAAGTGAAATTTCTGCAATTTTGCCCTAAAATAAGGGAAATTTCTGCAACTTTTTCCATAATAAGGGAAATTTCTGCAATTTTGCCCCAAAATAAGGGGAATTTCTGGTTTTTTGCCCCCAAATAAGGGAAATTTCTGCAATTTTGCCCTAAAATAAGGGTAATTTCTGCCTTTTGCCCCAAAATAAGGAGAATTTCTGCCTTTTTGCCCCAAAATAAAATATATTACTGTATTTTTTACCCCAAAATTAGGTGAATTTCTGCAATTTTGCTCCAAAATACGAGGATTTTCTGCATTTTTCGCCGAAAATATGGGGAATATCTGCCATTTTGCTGCGAAATAAGTAAAATTTCTGGAGTTTTACCCCAAAATAAAAGGAATTTCTGCCTTTATGCCCCAAAATTAAAGGAATTTCTGCAATTTTGCTCCAAAATATGGGGAATTTCTGCCTTTTTTCCTGAAAATAAAGGGAATGTTTACCTTTTTGTTATAAAAAATAGAAATTTCTTCATTTTTCCCCAAAATAAGGGGATTTTCCGCCTTTTTGACTCAAAAGAAGTGCAATTTCTGCCTTTTCCCCAAAAAATAAATGAAATTTCTGCTTTTTGCCCCAAAATAAGGGGAATTTCTTACTTTTTGCCCTGAAATAAATGAAATTTCTGCAATTTTGCCCGAAAATAGGGGAAATTTGTGCCTTTTTGCCCCAAAATAAGGGGAATTTCTGCCTATTGCCCCATAATATGAGGAATTTCAGCATTTTACCTCAAAATAAGGGGAATTTCAGCCTTTTTGCAACAAAATAAGAAGAATGCATATCTTTTTGCCATAAAAAAGAGAAATTTCTTCATTTTTGCTCCAAAATAAGGGGAGTTTCTGCCTTTTGCCCCAAAATATGGGGAATTTCTGCCTTTTTAACCGAAAATAAGAAGAATGCATAACTTTTTGCCATAAAAAAGGGAAATTTCTTCATTTTTGCTCCAAAATAAGGGGAATTTCTGCTTTTTTGCCTCTAAAAGTGGAATTTCTGTCTTTTTCCCCCAAAACAAAGGGAATTTCTGTCATTTTTGCCCCAAAATAATGGGAATTTCTGCCTTTAGCCCCAAAAAATGGAAAATTTCAGCATTTTACCTCAAAATAAGGGGAATTTCTGACTTTTTGCCCTGAAATATATGAAATTTCTGCAATTTTACCCCAAAATAATGTGAATTTCTGCCTTTTTGCCCCAAAATAATGGGAATGTCTGCATTTTTGCCTCAAAATAAGGAAAATTTTTGCTTTTTTTCTGAAATAAGTGAAATTTCTGCAATTTTGCCCTAAAATAAGGGAAATTTCTGCAATTTTTCCCCATAATAAAGAAAATTTCTGCAATTTTGCTGCAAAATAAGGGGAATTTCTGTTTTTTGCCCCCAAATAAAACAAATTTCTGCAATTTTGCCCCAAAATAAAAGGAATTTCTGTTTTTTGCCCCAAAATAAAATGAATTTCTGTTTTTTGCCCCCAAATAAAAGAAATTTCTGCAATTTTGCCCTAAAATAAGGGGAATTTCTGCCTTTTTGCCACAAAATAAAGAAAATTACTGCGTGTTTTACCCCAAAATTAGGTGAATTTCTGCAATTTTGCTCCAAAATACGAGGATTTTCTGCCTTTTTCGCCGAAAATAAGGGGAATTTCTGCCATTTTGCCGCAAAATAAGTGAAATTTCTGCAGTTTTACCCCAAAATTAGGGGAATTTCTGCAATTTTGTTCCAAAATACAAGGAATTTCTGCCTTTTTGTCCAAAAATAAGAAGAATGCACACCTTTTTGCAATAAAAAAGGGAAATTTCTTCATTTTTGCTCCAAAAGAAGGGTAACTTTTGCCTTTTTGCCTCTAAATAAGTGGAATTTCTGTCTTTTTCCCCAAAAACAAAGGGAATTTCTGGGTTTTTTTGCCCCAAAATAAGGAAAATTTCTGACTTATTACCCTGAAATAAGTGAAATTTCTGCAAATTTGCCCCAAAAATAAGGACATTTCTGCCTTTTGCCCCAAAATAAGGGAAATTTCAGCATTTTACCTCAAAATAAGGGAAATTTCTGATTTTTGCACTAAAATATGGAGAATTTCTGTTTTTTACCCCAAAATAAAGAAAATTTCGGCCTTTTTTTCCCTGAAATAAGTGAAATTTCTGCAATTTTGCCCCAAAATAAGTGAAATTTCTGCAATTTTGCCCCAAAATAAGTGGAATTTCTGAGTTTTGCCCAAAAATAAGGAGAATTTCTGCCTTTTTGCCTCTAAATAAGTGGAATTTCTGTCTTTTTCCACAAAACAAAGGAAATTTCTTTCTTTTTTGTTCTAAAATAAGAGGAATTTCTTCCTTCTTACCTCGAAATAAGTGAAATTTCTGCCTTTTTACCAAAAAATAAACGGAATTTCTGTCTTTTTGCCCCAAAATAAAAGGAATTGTTGAATTTTGCCCTGAAATATGTGAAATTTCTGCAATTTTGCCCCAAAATAAGGGAAATTTCTGCCTTTTTGACACAAAATAAAGGGAATTTCTGTCTTATTGCCCCAAAATAAGGGGAATTTCAGCATTTTACCTCATAATAAGAGGAATCTCTGCATCATTGCCCCAAAATATGGGGAATTTCTGCATTTTTGCCCCCAAATAATGAAAATTTCTACAATTTTGTACCAAAATAAAAGAAATTTCTGCCTTTTTGCCCCAAAATAAGAGAAATTTCTGAGTTTTTTTCTTTGAAATAAGTGAAATTTCTGCAATTTTGCCCCAAAATAATTGAAATTTCTGCAATTTTTTTTCATAATAAGGGAAATTTCTGCAATTTTGCCCCAAAATAAGGCGAATTTATCTTTTTTGCCCCCAAATAAGGGAAATTTCTGCAATTTTATCCCAAAGTAAGGGGAATTTCTGCCTTTTTGCCAGAAAATAAGAAAAATATCTGCAAGTCTGTAACAAAATAGAAGAAATTTCTAAAATTTTGCCCCAAAATAAAGGAAATTTCTGATTTTTGCCCCAAAATAAAGAGAATTTCTGTATTTTTGCCCCAAAATTAGAAGAGTTTTTGCAATTTTGCTTCAAAATACAAGGAATTTCTTCCTCTTTTCCCGAAAATAAGGGGAACTTCTGCCTTTTTGCCCCAAATAAAGGGAATTTCTGCATTTTTGCCCCAATATTAGGGGAATTTCTGCAATTTTGCTCCAAAATACGGGGAAATTCTGCCTTTTAACCCAAAATTAAAAGGATTTTCTGCCTTTTTGCTACCGAATAAGGGAAATTTCTGCAATTTTATACCAAAATAAAGGGAATTTCTGCCTTTTTGCCCCAAAATAAGGAGAATTTCTGCCTTTTTTCCCTGAAATATGTGAAATTTCTGCAATTTTACCCCAAAATAAGGTGAATTTCTGCCTTTTTGCCCATAAAATAATAGAAATTTCTGCCTTTTTGCCCCAAAATAAGAAAAATTATTTCTTTTTTCTCTGAAATAAGTGAAATTTCTGCAATTTTGTTCTAAAATAAGGGAAATTTCTGCAATTTTTTTCCATAATAAGGGCAATTCATGCAATTTTGCCCCAAAATAATGGGAATTTTTGTTTTTTGCCCCCAAATAAAGGAAATTTCTTCAATTTTGCCCTAAAATAAGGGGAATTTCTGCCTTTTGCCCCAAAATAAAGAGAATTTCTGCCTTTTTGCTCCAAAATAAGAAAATTACTGTATTTTTTATCCCAAAATTAGGTGAATATCTGCAATTTTGCTCCAAAATACGGGGATTTTCTACATTTTTCGCCGAAAATAAAGGGAGTTTCTGCCATTTTTCCGCGAAGTAAGTGAAATTTCTGCAGTTTTACCCCCAAAAATAGGGGAATTTCTGCCTTTTTGCCCAAAAATTAGGGGAATTTTTGCAATTTTGCTCAAAAATACAGGGAATTTCTGTCTTTTGGCCCGAAAATAAAGGGAATGTATACCTTTTTGCCATAAAAAAAGGAAATTTCTTCATTTTTACCCTAAAATAAGGGGATTTTCCGCCTTTTTGACTCAAAATAAGTGCAATTTCTGCCTTTTCCCCAAAAATAAACGAAATTTCTGTATTTTCCCCAAAAATAAAGGGAATTTCTGACTTTTTGCCCCAAAATAAGGGGAATTTCAGCCTTTTTACCTAAAAATAAGGGGAATTTCTGCATTTTTGCCCCCAAAGTAAAGGGAATTTTTGCACCAATATTAGGGGAATTTCTGCAATTTTGCTCCAAAATATGGGTCATTTCTGCCTTTTTGCCCAAAATTAAGTGGAATTTCTGCTTTTTGTCCGAAATAAGTGAAATTTCTGCAATTTTAGCCAAAAATTAGGGATTTCATCTTTTTGCCCTAAAATAAAGGAAATTTCTGCCATTTTGCCCTGAAATATTTGAAATTTCTGCAATTTTACCCCAAAATAAGGGGAATGTCTGCCTTTTTGCCCCAAATAAGGGGAATTTCAGCCTTATTACCTCAAAATAAGGGGAATTTCTGCCTTTTGGCCCCAAAATATAAGGAATTTCTGCCTTTTAGCCCCAAAAAAGAAAATTGTGCAATTTTGCCCTGAAAAGAAGAATTTCTCCCTTTTTGCCCCAAAATAAAGGAAATTTCAGCCTTTTTACCTGAAAATAAGTGAAATTTCTGCAATTTTGCCCCAAATAAGGGAAATTTCTGAATATTGCCCCAAAATAAGGAGAATATCTGTATTTTTGCCCCAAAATAAAGGGAATTTCTGCCTTTTTGCCCCAAAATTAGAGAAGTTTCTGCAATTTTGCTTCAAAACACAGGGATTTTCTTCCTCTTTTCCCGAAAATAAGGGGAATTTCTGCCTTTTGCCCCAAATAAAGGGAATTTCTGCATTTTTGCCCCAATATTAGGAGAATTTCTGCCTTTTTGCCCCAAAATAAAGGGAATTTCTGCCTTTTTGCTTGAAATTAAGTGGAATTTTTGCCTTTTTGTCCCGAAATAAGTGAAATTTCTTTAATTTTAGCCAAAAATTAGGGATTTCAACTTTTTGCTCCAAAATAAGGGGAATTTCTGCAATTTTGCCCCAAAATAAATGAAATTTCTACAATTTTGCCCCAAAATAAGGAAAATTTCTGCAATTTTGCTCCAAAATGAGTGGAATTTCTGAGTTTTGCCCCAAAATAAGGAGAATTTCTGTCTTTTTGCCCCAACATATAGGGAATTTCTGTCTTTTTGCCCCACAATTAGGGGAATTTTTGCAATTTTGCTCCAAAATACGGGAAATTTCTGCATTTTTGCCTGAAAATAATGGGAATGCATACCTTTTCGCCATAAAAAGGGAAATTTCTTCATTTTTGCCCCAAATTAAGGGAAATTTCTGCCTTTTTGCCCTGAAATATGTGAAATTTCTGCAATTTTAGGCCAAAATAAGGTGAATTTCTGCCTTTTTGACCCAAAATAATGGGAGTTTCTGCCTTTTTGCCCCAAAATAAGAAAAATTTTTGCTTTTTTTTCTGAAATAAGTGAAATTTCTGCAATTTTCCCTATAATAAGGGAAATTTCTGCAATTTTTCCCCAAAATAAGGGGAATTTCTGGTTTTTTGCCCCCAAATAAGAAAAATTTCTGCAATTTTGCCCTAAAATAAGGGTAATTTCTGCCTTTTGCCCCAAAATAAGGAGAATTTCTGCCTTTTTGCCCCAAAATAAAAAATATTACTGTATTTTTAACACCAAAATTAGGTGAATTTCTGCAATTTTGCTCCAAATTACGGGGATTTTCTGCCTTTTTCGCCATAAATAAGGGGAATTTCTGCCATTTTGCTGCGAAATAAGTGAAATTTCTGGAGTTTTACTTCAAAATAAGGGAAGTTTCTGCCTTTTTGCCCCAAAATTAGGGGAATTCCTGCAATTTTGGTCCATATATGGGGAATTTCTGCCTTTTTGCCTGAAAATAAACGGAATGTTTATCTTTTTGTTATAAAAAATAGAAATTTCTTCATTTTTGCCCCAAAATAAGGGGATTTTCCGCCTTTTTGACTCAAAATAAGTGCAATTTCTGACTTTTCCCCAAAAATAAACGAAATTTCTGTCTTTTTGCCCCAAAATAATGGGAATTACTGACTTTATGCTTTAGAAAAAAGGAGATCTTCTGTCTTTTTGCCCCAAAATAAAGAGAATTTCTTCCTTTTTGCCCGAAAATTATGAGAATTTCTGCAATTTTTCTTCAAAATATGGTTAATTTCTGCCTTTTAGCTACAAAATAAATATAATTTCTGCATTTTCCCCCAATATTTGAGAATTTCTGCATTTTACATCTAAATAAGGGGAATTTCTGCATTTTACTTCAAAGTAAGAAGAATTTCTGCCTTTTGCCCCAAAATATGGGGAATTTCTGCCTTTTTGTTCCAAAATAAGGAAAATTTTTTTAATTTTGTACCATAATAAAAAAAATTTCTGCTTTTTGCCCCAAAATAAGGGGAATTTCTTACCTTTTGCCCTGAAATAAATGAAATTTCTGCAATTTTGCCCGAAAATAAGGAAAATTTGTGCCTTTTTGCCCCAAAATAAGGGGAATTTCTGCCTTTTGCCTAAAAATATGGGGAATTTCAGCATTTTACCTCAAAATAAGGGGAATTTCAGCCGTTTTGCACCAAAATAAGAAGAATGCTTAACTTTTTGCCATAAAAAAGGGAAATTTCTTCATTTTTGCTCCAAAATAAGGGGAATTTCTGCCTTTTTGCCTCTAAATAAGTGGAATTTCTGTCTTTTCCCCCAAAACAGAGGGAATTTCTGTTATTTTTGCCTCAAAATAAAGAAAATTTCTGACTTATTACCCTGAAATAAGTGAAAATTCTTCAATTTTACCCCAAAATAAGGGAAATTTCTGCCTTTTTGCCCTCAAATAAGGGGAATTTCTGACTTTTGCACCCGAAAAACGGAGATTTTCTGTCTTTTTGCCCCAAAATAAGGAGAATTTCAGCCTTTTTGCCCAAAAATTATGAGAATTTTTGCAATTTTTCTTCAAAATACGGAAAATTTCTGCTTTTTAGCCCCAAAAAAAGGCAATTTCTGCATTTTCCCCAAATATTAGGGGAATTTCTGCATTTTACCTCTAAATAATGGGAATTTCTGCATTTTACCTCAAAATAAGAAGAATTTCTGCCTTTTACCTCAAATTATGGGGAATTTCTGCCTTTTTTTCAAAAATAAAGAAAATTCCTTCAATTTTGTACCATAATAAAAGAAATTTCTACTTTTTGCCCCGAAATAAGGGGAATTTCTGACTTTTTACACTGAAATAAATGAAATTTGTGCAATTTTGCCCGAAAATAAGGGAAATTTGTGCCTTTTTGCCCCAAAATAATGGGAATTTCTGCCTTTTTGCCTCAAAATAAGAATAATTTTTTCTTTTTTTTTCTGAAATAAGTGAAATTTCTGCAATTTTGCCCTAAAATAAGGGAAATTTCTGCAATTATTCCCCATAATAAAGAAAATTTCTGCAATTTTGCCGCAAAATAAGGGGAATTTCTGTTTTTTGCCCCCAAAAAAAGCAAATTTCTGAAATTTTGCCCCAAAATAAGGGAAATTTCTGTTTTTTGCCCCCAAATAAAAGAAATTTCTGCAATTTTGCCCTAAAATAATGGAAATTTCTGCTATTTGCCCCAAAATAAGGGGAATTTCTGCCTTTTTGCCACAAAATAAGGAAAATTACTGCATGTTTTACGCAAAAATTAGGGGAATTTCTGCAGTTTTGCTCCAAAATACGAGGATTTTTTGCCTTTTTCGCCGAAAATAAGGGGAATTTCTGCAATCTTGCTGCGAATTTGTGAAATTTCTGCAGTTTTACATCAAAATAAGGGGAATTTCTGCCTTTTTGCCCCAAAATTAGGGGAATTTCTGCCATTTTGCTCCTAAATACGGGGAATTTCTGCCTTTTTGCCCGAAAATAAAGGGAATGTATACATTTTTGCCATGAAAAAGGATATTTCTTCACTTTTGCCCCAAAATAAGGGGATTTTCCGCCTTTTTGACTCAAAATAAGTGCAATTTCTGCCTTTTGCCCAAAAATAAACAAAATTTCTGTCTTTTTGCCCCAAAATAAGGGGAATTTCTGACTTTTTGCCCTGCAATAAGTGAAATTTCTAAAATTTTTCCCCAAAATAAGGGAAATGTCTGCTTTTTGCCCCAAAATAAGGGGAATTTCTGCTTTTTTGCCCCCAAATAAGGGGAATTTCAGCCTTTTTTCCTCAAAATAAGGGGAATTTCTGCTTTTTGCCCCAAAATATGGGGAATTTCTCTCTTTTTGCCCCAAAATAAGAAAAATTTCTTCAATTTTGTACCAAAATAAAAAAAATTTCTGCCTTTTTTGCTCCAAAATAAGAGAAATTTCTGCCTTTTTTCCCTGAAATAAGTGAAATTTCTGCAATTTTGCCCCAAAATAGAAGAAATTTCTGCAATTTTGCCCCAAAGTAGAGGAAATTTCTGCAAGTTTGCCCCAAATAAGTGGAATTTCTGACTTTTTGCACCCGAAAAAAGGAGATTTTCTGTTTTTTTGCCCCCAAATAAGGAGAATTTCAGACTTTTTGCCCGAAAATTATGAGAATTTCTGCAATTTTTCTTCAAAATACGGAAAATTTTTGCCTTTTAGCCCCAAAATAAAGGGAATTTCTGCATTTTCTCTAAATATTAGGGGAATTTCTGAATTTTACCTCTAAATAATGGGAATTTCTGCATTTTTCCTCAAAATAAAAAGAATTTCAGCCTTTTACCTCAAATTATGGGGAATTTCTGCTTTTTGTTCCGAAAGAAAGAAAATTTCTTCAATTTTGTACCATAATAAAAGAAATTTCTACTTTTTGCCCCGAAATAAGGGGAATTTCTGACTTTTTACCCTGGAATAAATGAAATTTGTGCCTTTTTGCCCCAAAATAATGGGAATTTCTGCCTTTAGCCCCAAAAAATGGGAAATTTCAGCATTTTACCTCAAAATAATAAGAATTTCTTCCTTTTTGCCCTGAAATATATGAAATTTTTGCAATTTTACCCCAAAATAAGGTGAATTTCTGCCTTTTTGCCCCAAAATAATGGGAATTTCTGCCTTTTTGCCTCAAAATAAGAAAAATTTTTGCTTTTTTTCTGAAATAAGTGAAATTTCTGCAATTTTGCGCTAAAATAAGGGAAATTTCTCCAATTTTTCCCCATAATAATGAAAATTTCTGCAATTTTGCCCCAAAATAAGGGGAATTTCTGTTTTTTGCCCCCAAATAAAAGAAATTTCTGCAATTTTGCCCTAAAATAAGAGGAATTTCTGCCATTTGCCCCAAAATAAGGGGAATTTCTGCCTTTTTGCCACAAAATAAAAAAATTACTGCATGTTTTACGCCAAAATTAGGTGAATTTCCGCAATTTTGCTCCAAAATACGATGATTTTCTGCCTTTTTCGCCGAAAATAAGGGGAATTTCTGCCATCTTGCCGCGAAATAAGTGAAATTTCTGCAGTTTTACATAAAAATAAAAGGAATTTCTGCCTTTTTGCCCTAAAATTAGGGGAATTTCTGCAATTTTGCTCCAAAATACGGGGAATTTCTGCCTTTTTGCCCGAAAATAAAGGCAATGTATACCTTATTGCTTTAAAAAAGGGAAATTTCTTCACTTTTGCCCCAAAATAAGGGGATTTTCCGCCTTTTTGACTCAAAATAAGTGCAATTTCTGCCTTTTCCCCAAAAATAAATGGAATTTCTGTCTTTTTGCCCCAAAATAAGGGGAATTTCTGACTTTTTGCCCTGAAATAAGTGAAATTTCTAAAATTTTTCTCCAAAATAAGAGAAATGTCTGCTTTTTGCCCCAAAATAAGGGGAATTTCTGATTTTTTGCCCCCAAATAAGAAAAATTTCTGCAATATTTCCCTAAAATAAGGGTACTTTCTGCCTTTTGCCCCAAAATAAGGAGAATTTCTGCCTTTTTGCCCCAAAATAAAAATATTACTGTATTTTTTACACCAAAATTAGGTGAATTTCTGCAATTTTGCTCCAAATTACGGGGATTTTCTGCCTTTTTCGCCATAAATAAGGGGAATTTCTGCCATTTTGCTGCGAAATAAGTGAAATTTCTGGAGTTTTACTTCAAAATAAGGGAAGTTTCTGCCTTTTTGCCCCAAAATTAGGGGAATTTCTGCAATTTTGGTCCATATATGGGGAATTTCTGCCTTTTTGCCTGAAAATAAACGGAATGTTTATCTTTTTGTTATAAAAAATAGAAATTTCTTCATTTTTGCCCCAAAATAAGGGGATTTTCCGCCTTTTTGACTCAAAATAAGTGCAATTTCTGACTTTTCCCCAAAAATAAACGAAATTTCTGTCTTTTTGCCCCAAAATAATGGGAATTACTGACTTTATGCTTTAGAAAAAAGGAGATCTTCTGTCTTTTTGCCCCAAAATAAAGAGAATTTCTTCCTTTTTGCCCGAAAATTATGAGAATTTCTGCAATTTTTCTTCAAAATATGGTTAATTTCTGCCTTTTAGCTACAAAATAAATATAATTTCTGCATTTTCCCCCAATATTTGAGAATTTCTGCATTTTACATCTAAATAAGGGGAATTTCTGCATTTTACTTCAAAGTAAGAAGAATTTCTGCCTTTTGCCCCAAAATATGGGGAATTTCTGCCTTTTTGTTCCAAAATAAGGAAAATTTTTTTAATTTTGTACCATAATAAAAAAAATTTCTGCTTTTTGCCCCAAAATAAGGGGAATTTCTTACCTTTTGCCCTGAAATAAATGAAATTTCTGCAATTTTGCCCGAAAATAAGGAAAATTTGTGCCTTTTTGCCCCAAAATAAGGGGAATTTCTGCCTTTTGCCTAAAAATATGGGGAATTTCAGCATTTTACCTCAAAATAAGGGGAATTTCAGCCGTTTTGCACCAAAATAAGAAGAATGCTTAACTTTTTGCCATAAAAAAGGGAAATTTCTTCATTTTTGCTCCAAAATAAGGGGAATTTCTGCCTTTTTGCCTCTAAATAAGTGGAATTTCTGTCTTTTCCCCCAAAACAGAGGGAATTTCTGTTATTTTTGCCTCAAAATAAAGAAAATTTCTGACTTATTACCCTGAAATAAGTGAAAATTCTTCAATTTTACCCCAAAATAAGGGAAATTTCTGCCTTTTTGCCCTCAAATAAGGGGAATTTCTGACTTTTGCACCCGAAAAACGGAGATTTTCTGTCTTTTTGCCCCAAAATAAGGAGAATTTCAGCCTTTTTGCCCAAAAATTATGAGAATTTTTGCAATTTTTCTTCAAAATACGGAAAATTTCTGCTTTTTAGCCCCAAAAAAAGGCAATTTCTGCATTTTCCCCAAATATTAGGGGAATTTCTGCATTTTACCTCTAAATAATGGGAATTTCTGCATTTTACCTCAAAATAAGAAGAATTTCTGCCTTTTACCTCAAATTATGGGGAATTTCTGCCTTTTTTTCAAAAATAAAGAAAATTCCTTCAATTTTGTACCATAATAAAAGAAATTTCTACTTTATGCCCCGAAATAAGGGGAATTTCTGACTTTTTACACTGAAATAAATGAAATTTGTGCAATTTTGCCCGAAAATAAGGGAAATTTGTGCCTTTTTGCCCCAAAATAATGGGAATTTCTGCCTTTTTGCCTCAAAATAAGAATAATTTTTTCTTTTTTTTTCTGAAATAAGTGAAATTTCTGCAATTTTGCCCTAAAATAAGGGAAATTTCTGCAATTATTCCCCATAATAAAGAAAATTTCTGCAATTTTGCCGCAAAATAAGGGGAATTTCTGTTTTTTGCCCCCAAAAAAAGCAAATTTCTGCAATTTTGCCCCAAAATAAGGGAAATTTCTGTTTTTTGCCCCCAAATAAAAGAAATTTCTGCAATTTTGCCCTAAAATAATGGAAATTTCTGCTATTTGCCCCAAAATAAGGGGAATTTCTGCCTTTTTGCCACAAAATAAGGAAAATTACTGCATGTTTTACGCAAAAATTAGGGGAATTTCTGCAGTTTTGCTCCAAAATACGAGGATTTTTTGCCTTTTTCGCCGAAAATAAGGGGAATTTCTGCAATCTTGCTGCGAATTTGTGAAATTTCTGCAGTTTTACATCAAAATAAGGGGAATTTCTGCCTTTTTGCCCCAAAATTAGGGGAATTTCTGCCATTTTGCTCCTAAATACGGGGAATTTCTGCCTTTTTGCCCGAAAATAAAGGGAATGTATACATTTTTGCCATGAAAAAGGATATTTCTTCACTTTTGCCCCAAAATAAGGGGATTTTCCGCCTTTTTGACTCAAAATAAGTGCAATTTCTGCCTTTTGCCCAAAAATAAACAAAATTTCTGTCTTTTTGCCCCAAAATAAGGGGAATTTCTGACTTTTTGCCCTGCAATAAGTGAAATTTCTAAAATTTTTCCCCAAAATAAGGGAAATGTCTGCTTTTTGCCCCAAAATAAGGGGAATTTCTGCTTTTTTGCCCCCAAATAAGGGGAATTTCAGCCTTTTTTCCTCAAAATAAGGGGAATTTCTGCTTTTTGCCCCAAAATATGGGGAATTTCTCTCTTTTTGCCCCAAAATAAGAAAAATTTCTTCAATTTTGTACCAAAATAAAAAAAATTTCTGCCTTTTTTGCTCCAAAATAAGAGAAATTTCTGCCTTTTTTCCCTGAAATAAGTGAAATTTCTGCAATTTTGCCCCAAAATAGAAGAAATTTCTGCAATTTTGCCTTAAAGTAGAGGAAATTTCTGCAAGTTTGCCCCAAATAAGTGGAATTTCTGACTTTTTGCACCCGAAAAAAGGAGATTTTCTGTTTTTTTGCCCCCAAATAAGGAGAATTTCAGACTTTTTGCCCGAAAATTATGAGAATTTCTGCAATTTTTCTTCAAAATACGGAAAATTTTTGCCTTTTAGCCCCAAAATAAAGGGAATTTCTGCATTTTCTCTAAATATTAGGGGAATTTCTGAATTTTACCTCTAAATAATGGGAATTTCTGCATTTTTCCTCAAAATAAAAAGAATTTCAGCCTTTTACCTCAAATTATGGGGAATTTCTGCTTTTTGTTCCGAAAGAAAGAAAATTTCTTCAATTTTGTACCATAATAAAAGAAATTTCTACTTTTTGCCCCGAAATAAGGGGAATTTCTGACTTTTTACCCTGGAATAAATGAAATTTGTGCCTTTTTGCCCCAAAATAATGGGAATTTCTGCCTTTAGCCCCAAAAAATGGGAAATTTCAGCATTTTACCTCAAAATAATAAGAATTTCTGCCTTTTTGCCCTGAAATATATGAAATTTCTGCAATTTTACCCCAAAATAAGGTGAATTTCTGCCTTTTTGCCCCAAAATAATGGGAATTTCTGCCTTTTTGCCTCAAAATAAGAAAAATTTTTGCTTTTTTTCTGAAATAAGTGAAATTTCTGCAATTTTGCGCTAAAATAAGGGAAATTTCTCCAATTTTTCCCCATAATAATGAAAATTTCTGCAATTTTGCCCCAAAATAAGGGGAATTTCTGTTTTTTGCCCCCAAATAAGGGAAATTTCTGCAATTTTGCCCTAAAATAAGAGGAATTTCTGCCATTTGCCCCAAAATAAGGGGAATTTCTGCCTTTTTGCCACAAAATAAAAAAATTACTGCATGTTTTACGCCAAAATTAGGTGAATTTCCGCAATTTTGCTCCAAAATACGATGATTTTCTGCCTTTTTCGCCGAAAATAAGGGGAATTTCTGCCATCTTGCCGCGAAATAAGTGAAATTTCTGCAGTTTTACATAAAAATAAAAGGAATTTCTGCCTTTTTGCCCTAAAATTAGGGGAATTTCTGCAATTTTGCTCCAAAATACGGGGAATTTCTGCCTTTTTCGCCATAAATAAGGGGAATTTCTGCCATTTTGCTGCGAAATAAGTGAAATTTCTGGAGTTTTACTTCAAAATAAGGGAAGTTTCTGCCTTTTTGCCCCAAAATTAGGGGAATTTCTGCAATTTTGGTCCATATATGGGGAATTTCTGCCTTTTTGCCTGAAAATAAACGGAATGTTTATCTTTTTGTTATAAAAAATAGAAATTTCTTCATTTTTGCCCCAAAATAAGGGGATTTTCCGCCTTTTTGACTCAAAATAAGTGCAATTTCTGACTTTTCCCCAAAAATAAACGAAATTTCTGTCTTTTTGCCCCAAAATAATGGGAATTACTGACTTTATGCTTTAGAAAAAAGGAGATCTTCTGTCTTTTTGCCCCAAAATAAAGAGAATTTCTTCCTTTTTGCCCGAAAATTATGAGAATTTCTGCAATTTTTCTTCAAAATATGGTTAATTTCTGCCTTTTAGCTACAAAATAAATATAATTTCTGCATTTTCCCCCAATATTTGAGAATTTCTGCATTTTACATCTAAATAAGGGGAATTTCTGCATTTTACTTCAAAGTAAGAAGAATTTCTGCCTTTTGCCCCAAAATATGGGGAATTTCTACCTTTTTGTTCCAAAATAAGGAAAATTTTTTTAATTTTGTACCATAATAAAAAAAATTTCTGCTTTTTGCCCTAAAATAAGGGGAATTTCTTACCTTTTGCCCTGAAATAAATGAAATTTCTGCAATTTTGCCCGAAAATAAGGAAAATTTGTGCCTTTTTGCCCCAAAATAAGGGGAATTTCTGCCTTTTGCCTAAAAATATGGGGAATTTCAGCATTTTACCTCAAAATAAGGGGAATTTCAGCCGTTTTGCACCAAAATAAGAAGAATGCTTAACTTTTTGCCATAAAAAAGGGAAATTTCTTCATTTTTGCTCCAAAATAAGGGGAATTTCTGCCTTTTTGCCTCTAAATAAGTGGAATTTCTGTCTTTTCCCCCAAAACAGAGGGAATTTCTGTTATTTTTGCCTCAAAATAAAGAAAATTTCTGACTTATTACCCTGAAATAAGTGAAAATTCTTCAATTTTACCCCAAAATAAGGGAAATTTCTGCCTTTTTGCCCTCAAATAAGGGGAATTTCTGACTTTTGCACCCGAAAAACGGAGATTTTCTGTCTTTTTGCCCCAAAATAAGGAGAATTTCAGCCTTTTTGCCCAAAAATTATGAGAATTTTTGCAATTTTTCTTCAAAATACAGAAAATTTCTGCTTTTTAGCCCCAAAAAAGGCAATTTCTACATTTTCCCCAAATATTAGGGGAATTTCTGCATTTTACCTCTAAATAATGGGAATTTCTATATTTTACCTCAAAATAAGAAGAATTTCTGCCTTTTACCTCAAATTATGGGGAATTTCTGCCTTTTTTTCAAAAATAAAGAAAATTCCTTCAATTTTGTACCATAATAAAAGAAATTTCTACTTTTTGCCCCGAAATAAGGGGAATTTCTGACTTTTTACACTGAAATAAATGAAATTTGTGCAATTTTGCCCGAAAATAAGGGAAATTTGTGCCTTTTTGCCCCAAAATAATGGGAATTTCTGCCTTTAGCCCAAAAAATGATAAATTTTATTATTTTACCTCAAAATAAGGGGAATTTCTGCCTTTTGCCCTGAAATATATGAAATTTCTGCAATTTTACCCCAAAATAAGGTGAATTTCTGCCTTTTTGCCCCAAAATAATGGGAAATGCTGCCTTTTTGCCTCAAAATAAGAATAATTTTTGCTTCTTTTTCTGAAATAAGTGAAATTTCTGCAATTTTGCCCGAAAATAAGGGAAATTTCTGCAATTTTTCCCTATAATAAAGAAAATTTCTGCAATTTTGCCGCAAAATAAGGGGAATTTCTGTTTTTTGCCCCCCAAAAAAGCAAATTTCTGCAATTTTGCCCCAAAATAAGGGGAATTTCTGTTTTTTGCCCCCAAATAAAAGAAATTTCTGCAATTTTGCCCTAAAATAATGGAAATTTCTGCTATTTGCCCCAAAATAAGGGGAATTTCTGCCTTTTTGCCACAAAATAAAGAAAATTACTGCATGTTTTACGCAAAAATTAGGGGAATTTCTGCAGTATTGCTCCAAAATACGAGGATTTTCTGCCTTTTTCGCCGAAAATAAGGGGAATTTCTGCCATCTTTCCGCGAATTTGTGAAATTTCTGCAGTTTTACATCAAAATAAGAGGAATTTCTGCCTTTTTGCCCCAAAATTAGGGGAATTTCTGCCATTTTGCTCCTAAATACGGGGAATTTCTGCATTTTTGCCCGAAAATAAAGGGAATGTATACATTTTTGCCATGAAAAAGGATATTTCTTCACTTTTGCCCCAAAATAAGGGGATTTTCCGCCTTTTTGACTCAAAATAACTGCAATTTCTGCCTTTTGCCCAAAAATAAACAAAATTTCTGTTTTTTGCCCCAAAATAAGGGGAATTTCTGACTTTTTGCCCTGCAATAAGTGAAATTTCTAAAATTTTTCCCCAAAATAAGGGAAATGTCTGCTTTTTGCCCCAAAATAAGGGGAATTTCTGCTTTTTTGCCCCCAAATAAGGGAAATTTCAGCCTTTTTTCCTCAAAATAAGGGGAATTTCTGCTTTTTGCCCCAAAATATGGGGAATTTCTCTCTTTTTGCCCCAAAATAAGAAAAATTTCTTCAATTTTGTACCAAAATAAAAAAAATTCTGCCTTTTTTGCTCCAAAATAAGAGAAATTTCTGCCTTTTTCCCTGAAATAAGTGAAATTTCTGCAATTTTGCCCCAAAATAGAAGAAATTTCTGCAATTTTGCCCCAAAGTAGAGGAAATTTCTGCAATTTTGCCCCAAATAAGTGGAATTTCTGACTTTTTGCACCCAAAAAAAGGAGATTTTCTGGTTTTTTGCCCCCAAATAAGGATTATTTCAGAATTTTTGCCCGAAAATTATGAGAATTTCTGCAATTTTTCTTCAAAATACGGAAAATTTTTGCCTTTTAGCCCCAAAATAAATGGAATTTCTGCATTTTCTCTAAATATTAGGGGAATTTCTGAATTTTACCTCTAAATAATGGGAATTTCTGCATTTTTCCTCAAAATAAAAAGAATTTCTGCCTTTTACCTCAAATTATGGGGAATTTCTGCTTTTTGTTCCGAAAGAAAGAAAATTTCTTCAATTTTGTACCATAATAAAAGAAATTTCTACCTTTTGCCCCGAAATAAGGGGAATTTCTGACTTTTTACCCTGAAATAAATGAAATTTGTGCAATTTTGCCCGAAAATAAGGGAAATTTGTGCCTTTTTGCCCCAAAATAATGGGAATTTCTGCCTTTAGCCCCAAATAATGGGAAATTTCAGCATTTTACCTCAAAATAATAAGAATTTCTGCCTTTTTGCCCTGAAATATATGAAATTTCTGCAATTTAACCCCAAAATAAGGTGAATTTCTGCCTTTTTGCCCCAAAATAATGGGAATTTCTGCCTTTTTGCCTCAAAATAAGAAAAATTTTTGCTTTTTTTCTGAAATAAGTGAAATTTCTGCAATTTTGCGCTAAAATAAGGGAAATTTCTCCAATTTTTCCCCATAATAATGAAAATTTCTGCAATTTTGCCCCAAAATAAGGGGAATTTCTGTTTTTTGCCCCCAAATAAGGGAAATTTCTGCAATTTTGCTCTAAAATAAGAGGAATTTCTGCCATTTGCCCCAAAATAAGGGGAATTTCTGCCTTTTTGCCACAAAATAAAAAAATTACTGCATGTTTTACGCCAAAATTAGGTGAATTTCCGCAATTTTGCTCCAAAATACGATGATTTTCTGCCTTTTTCGCCGAAAATAAGGGGAATTTCTGCCATCTTGCCGCGAAATAAGTGAAATTTCTGCAGTTTTACATAAAAATAAAGGGAATTTCTGCCTTTTTGCCCTAAAATTAGGGGAATTTCTGCAATTTTGCTCCAAAATACGGGGAATTTCTGCCTTTTTACCCGAAAATATAGGGATTGTATACATTTTTGCCATGAAAAAGGGAAATTTCTTCACTTTTGCCCCAAAATAATGGGATTTTCCGCCTTTTTGACTCAAAATAAGTGCAATTTCTGCCTTTTCCCCAAAAATAAAGGGAATTTCTGCAATTTTGCCCCAAAATAAGGGGAATTTCTGACATTTTGCACCCGAATCAAGGAGATTTTCTCTCTTTTTGCCCCAAAATTAGGAGTATTTCAGCCCTTTTGCCCGAAAATTATGAGAATTTCTGCAATTTTTCTTCAAAATACGGAAAATTTCTGCCTTTTAGCCCCAAAATAAAGGGAATTTCTGCATTTTTCTTCAATATTAGGGGAATTTCTGTATTTTACCTCTAAATAAAATGAATTTCTGCATGTTACCTCAAAATAAGAAGAATTTCTGACTTTTACCACAAAATATGGGGAATTTCTGCCTTTTTGTTCCAAAATAAAGAAAATTTCTTCAATTTTGTACCATAATAAAAGAAATTTGTCCTTTTTGCCCCAAAATAAGGAGAATTTCTGACTTTTTACCCTGAAATAAATGAAATTTCTACAATTTTGCCCGAAAATAAGGGAAATTTGTTTATTTTGCCCTAAAATAAGGAGAATTTCTGCCTTTTGCCCCAAAATATGGGGAATTTCAGCATTTTACCTCAAAATAAGGGGAATTTCTGCGTTTTTGCCGTGAAATATGTGAAATTTCTGCAATTTTACCCCAAAATAAGGTGAATTTCTGCTTTTTTGCCCCAAAATAATGGGAATTTCTGCATTTTTGCCCCAAAATAAGAAAAAATTTTGCTTTTTTCTTCGGAAATAAGGGAAATTTCTGCAATTTTGTCCTATAATAAGAGAAATTTCTGCAATTTTAGCCCATAAAAAAGCAAATTTCTGATATTTTGCTGCAAAATAAGGGGAATTTCTTTTTTTTGCCCCCTAATAAAGCAAATTTCTGCAATTTTGCCCCAAAATAAGGGGAATTTCTGTTTTTTGCCCCCAAATAAGGGAAATTTCTGCAATTTTGCCCTAAAATAAGGGGAATTTCTGCAATTTTCCTCAAAATAAGGGGAATTTCTACCTTTTTGCCACAAAATAAAGAAAATTACTGCATGTTTTACCCCAAAATTAGGTGAATTTCTGCAATTTTGCTCCAAAATACGAGGATTTTCTGCGTTTTTCGCCGAAAATAAGGGGAATTTTTGCCATTTTGCCGCGAAATAAGTGAAATTTCTGGAGTTTTACCCCAAAATAAGGGGAATTTCTGCCTTTTTGCCCCAAAATTAGATGAATTTCTGCAATTTTGCTTCAAAATACAAGGAATTTCTGCCTTTTTTCCCGAAAATAAAGGCAATGTATACCTTTTTGCTATAAAAAAATGAAATTTCTTCACTTTTGCCCCAAAATAAGGCGATTTTCTGCCTTTTTGACTCAAAAAAAGTGCAATTTCTGCCTTTTCCCCAAAAATAAATGGAATTTCTGTCTTTTTGCCCCAAAATAAGGGGAATTTCTGACTTTTTGCCTTGAAATAAGTGAAATTTCTAAAATGTTTCTACCAAATAAGGGAAATGTCTGCTTTTTGCCCAAAAATAAGGGGAATTTCTGCCTTTTTGCCCCAAAATAAGGGGAATTTCAGCATTTTTTCCTCAAAATAAGAGGAATTTCTGCATTTTGCCCCAAAATATGGAAAATTTCTGCCTTTTTGCCCTAAAATAAGAAAAATTTCTGCAATTTTTTACCAAAATAAAAGAAATTTCTGCCTTTTTGTTCCAAAATAAGAGAAATTTCTGCCTTTTTTTCCCTGAAATAAGTAAAATTTCTGCAATTTTGCCCCAAATTAATGGAAATTTCTGCAATTTTGCTCCAAAGTAGAGGAAATTTCTGCACTTTTGCCCCAAATAAGGGGAATTTCTGACTTTTTGCACCCGAAAAAAGGAGATTTTCTGTCTTTTGCCTCAAAATAAGGAGAATTTCAGCCTTTTTGCCCGAATATTATGAGAATTTCTGCAATTTTTCTTCAAAATACGGAAAATTTCTGCCTTTTAGCCCCAAAATAAAGGGAATTTCTGCATTTTTCCCCAATATTAGGGGAATTTGTGCATTTTACCTCTAAATAAAAGTAATTTCTGCATGTTACCTCAAAATAAGAAGAATTTCTGCCTTTTGCCCCAAAATATGGGAAATTTCTGCATTTTTTTTCCAAAATAAAGAAAATTTCTTCAATTTTGTACCATAATAAAAGAAATTTCTCCTTTTTGCCCCAAAATAAGGGGAATTTCTGCCTTTTGCCCTGAAATATGTGAAATTTCTGCAATTTTACTCCAAAATAAGGTAAATTTCTGCCTTTTTGCTCAAAAATAATGGGAATTTCTGTCTTTTTGCCCCAAAATAAGAAAAATTTTTGTTTTTTCTTCTGAAATAAGTGAAATTTCTGCAATTTTGCCCTAAAATAAGGGAAATTTCTGCAATTTTACCCCATAATAAAGCAAATTTCTGCAATTTTGCTGCAAAATAAGTGGAATTTCTGTTTTTTGCCCCTAAAAAAAGCAAATTTCTGCAATTTTGCCCCAAAATAAAATGAATTTCTGTTTTTTGCCCCCAAATTATGGAAATTTCTGCAATTTTGCCCTAAAATAAGGGGAATTTCATTTTTTTTCCTCAAAATAAGGGGAATTTTTGCCTTTTGCCCCAAAATATGGTAAATTTCTGCCTTTTTGCCCCAAAATAAGAAAAATTTCTGCCATTTTGTACCAAAATAAAAGAAATTTCTGCCTTTTTGTTCCAAAATAAAAGAAATTTCTGCCTTTTTTCCCTGGAATAAGTGAAATTTCTGCAATTTTGCCCCAAAATAAGGGAAATTTCTTCAATTTTGCCCAAAGTAGAGGAAATTTCTGCAATTTTGCCCCAAATAAGGGGAATTTTTGACATTTTGCACCCGAATCAAGGAGATTTTCTCTCTTTTTGCCCCAAAATTAGGAGTATTTCAGCCCTTTTGCCCCAAAATTATTAGAATTTCTGCAATTTTTCTTCAAAATACGGAAAATTTCTGCCTTTTAGCCCCAAAATAAAGGGAATTTCTGCATTTTTCTTCAATATTAGGGGAATTTCTTTATTTTACCTCTAAATAAAATGAATTTCTGCATGTTACCTCAAAATAAGAAGAATTTCTGACTTTTGCCCCAAAATATAGGGAATTTCTGCCTTTTTGTTCCAAAATAAAGAAAATTTCTTCAAATTTGTACCATAATAAAAGAAATTAGTCCTTTTTGCCCCAAAATCAAGAGAATTTCTGCCTTTTTGCCCTGAAAAATGTGAAATTTCTGCAATTTTACCCCAAAATAAGGTAAATTTCTGCCTTTTTGCCTCAAAATAATGGGAATTTCTGCCTTTTTGCCCAAAAATAAAAAAAAATTTTGTTTTTTCTTTTGAAATAAGTGAAATTTCTGCAATTTTGCCCTAAAATAAAGGAAATTTCTGCAATTTTACCCCATAATATAGGAAATTTCTGCAATTTTGCTGCAAAATAAGGGGAATTTCTGTTTTTTTCCCCCAAATAAAGCAAATTTCTGCAATTTTGCCCTAAAATAAGGGGAATTTCTGCCATTTGCCCCAAAATAAGGGGAATTTCTGCCTTTTTGCTACAAATTAAAGAAAATTACTGCATGTTTTACCCCAAAATTAGGTGAATTTCTGCAATTTTGCTCCAAAATATGAGGATTTTCTGCCTTTTTCGCCAAAAATAAGGGGAATTTCTGCGATTTGGCTGCGAAATAAGTGAAATTTCTGCAGTTTTACCCCAAAATAAGGGGAATTTCTGCCTTTTTGCCCCAAAATTAGGGGAATTTCTTAAATTTTGCTCCAAAATACGAGGAATTTCTGCCTTTTTGCCCGAAATTAAAGGCAATGTATACCTTTTTGCTATAAAAAAGGGAAATTTCTTCACTTTTGCCCCAGAAAAAGGCAATTTTCTGCCTTTTTGACCCAAAATATGTGCAATTTCAGCCTTTTTCCCAAAAATAAATGGAATTTCTGTCTTTTTGCCCCAAAATAAGGGGAATTTCTGAATTTTTTGCCCTGAAATAAGTGAAATTTCTAAAATTTTTCCACAAAATAAGGGAAAAATCTGCTTTTTGCCCCAAAATAAGGAGAATTTCTGCCTTTTTGCCCCAAAATAAGAAGAATTTCAGACTTTTTTCCTCAAAATAAGGGGAATTACTGCCTTTGCCCCAAAATATGGGAAATTTCTGCCTTTTTGCCCCAAAATAAGAAAAATTTCTGCAATTTTGTACCAAAATAAAAGAAATTTCTGCCTTTTTGTTCCATAATAAGAGAAATTTCTGCCTTTTTTCCCTGAAATAAGTGAAATTTCTGCAATTTTGCCCCAAAATAAGGGAAATTTCTGCAATTTTGCCCCAAAGTAGAGGAAATTTCTACAATTTTGCCCCAAATAAGGGGAATTTCTGACTTTTGCACCCGAAAAAAGGAGATTTTCTGTCTTTTTGACCCAAAATAAGGAGAATTTCAGCCTTTTTGCCCGAAAATTATGAGAATTTCTGCAATTTTTCTTCAAAATACGAAAAATTTCTGCCTTTTAGCCCTAAAATAAAGGGAATTTCTGCTTTTTTCTCCAATATTAGAGGAATTTCTGCATTTTACCTCTAAATAAAAGGAATTTCTGCATGTTACGTCAAAATAAGAAGAATTTCTGCCTTTTACCCCAAAATATGGGGAATTTCTGCCTTTTTGTTCCAAAATAAAGAAAATTTCTTCAATTTTCTACCATCATAAACGAAATTTCTCCTTTTTGCCCCAAGATAATGGGAATTTCTGACATTTTACCCTGAAATAAATGAAATTTCTGCAATTTTGCCTGAAAATAACGGAAATTTGTGCCTTTTTTGCCCCAAAATAAGGGGAATTTCTGCCTTTTGCCCCAAAATATGGGAAATTTCAGCGTTTTACCTCAAAAGAAGGGGAATTTCTGCGTTTTTGCCCTGAAATATGTGAAATTTCTGCAATTTTAATCCAAATTAAAGTGAATTTCTGCCATATTGCCTCAAAATTATGGGAATTTCTGCCTTTTTGCCCCAAATTAAGAAAAATTTTTGATTTTTCTTCTGAAATAAGTGACATTTCTGCAATTTTGCCCCAAAATAAGGGAAATGTCTGCAATTTTTCCCCATAATAAAGCAATTTTCTGCAATTTCGCCCTAAAATAAGGGGAATTTCTGCCATTTGCCCCAAAATAAGGGGAATTTCTGCCTTTTTGCCACAAAATAAAGATAATTAGTGCATGTTTTACCCCAAAATTAGGTGAATTTCTGCAATTTTACTCCAAAATACGAGGATTTTCTGCATTTTTCGCCGAAAATAAGAGGAATTTCTGCCATTTTGCCGTGAAATAAGTGAAATTTCTGCAGTTTTACTCCAAAATAAGGAAAATTTCTGCCTTTTTGCCCCAAAATTAGGGGAATTTCTGCAATTTTGCTCCAAAATACGGGTAATTTCTGCCTTTTTGCCCGAAAATAAAGGCAATGTATACCTTATTGCTATAAAAAAGGGAAATTTCTTCACTTTTGCCCCAAAATAAGGCGATTTTTCGTCTTTTTGACTCAAAATAAGTTTCTGCCTTTTCCCCAAAAATAAACGGAATTTCTGTCTTTTTGCCCCAAAATAAGGGGAATTTCTGACTTTTTGCCCTGAAATAAGTGAAATTTCTAAAATTTTTCCACAAAATAAGGGAAATGTCTGCTTTTTGCCCCAAAATAAGGATAATTTCTTCCTTTTGCCCCAAAATAAGGGGAATTTCAGCCTTTTTTCCTCAAAATAAGGGGAATTTCTGCCTTTTGCCCCAAAATATGGGAAATTTCTGCATTTTTGCCCCAAAATAAGAAAAATTTCTGCAATTTTGACCAAAATAAAAGAAATTTCTGCATTTTTGTTCCAAAATAAGAGAAATTTCTGCCTTATTTCCCTGACATAAGTGAAATTTCTGCAATTTTGCCCCAAAATAATAGAAATTTCTGCAATTTTGCCCCAAAGTAGAGGAAATTTCTGCAATTTTGCCCCAAATAAGGGGAATTTCTGACTTTTGCACCCGAAAAAAGGAGATTTTCTGTCTTTTTGCTCCAAAAAAAAGGAGAATTTCAGCCTTTTTGCCCGAAAATTATGAGAATTTCTGCTATTTTTCTTCAAAATACGGAAAATTTCTGCCTTTTAGCCCCAAAATAAAGGGAATTTCTGCATTTGATACCCGATATTAGGGGAATTTCTGCATTTTACCTCTAAATAAAAGGAATCTGCATGTTACCTCAAAATAAGAAGAATTTCTGCCTTTTACTCCAAAATATGGGGAATTTCTGCCTTTTTGTTCCAAAATAAAGAAAATTTCTTCAATTTTGTACCATAATAAAAGAAATTTCTACTTTTTGTCCCAAAATAAGTTGAATTTCTGACTTTTTACCCTGAAATAAATTAAATTTCTGCAATTTTGCCCGAAAATAAGGGAAATATGTGCCTTGTTTGCCCCAAAATAAGGGGAATTTCTGCCTTTTTGCCCCAAAATAAGAAGAATTTCAGACTTTTTTCCTCAAAATAAGGGGAATTACTGCCTTTGCCCCAAAATATGGGAAATTTCTGCCTTTTTGCCCCAAAATAAGAAAAATTTCTGCAATTTTGTACCAAAATAAAAGAAATTTCTGCCTTTTTGTTCCATAATAAGAGAAATTTCTGCAATTTTGCCCCAAAATAAGGGAAATTTCTGCAATTTTGCCCCAAAGTAGAGGAAATTTCTACAATTTTGCCCCAAATAAGGGGAATTTCTGACTTTTGCACCCGAAAAAAGGGAGATTTTCTGTCTTTTTGACCCAAAATAAGGAGAATTTCAGCCTTTTTGCCCGAAAATTATGAGAATTTCTGCAATTTTTCTTCAAAATACGAAAAATTTCTGCCTTTTAGCCCTAAAATAAAGGGAATTTCTGCTTTTTTCTCCAATATTAGAGGAATTTCTGCATTTTACCTCTAAATAAAAGGAATTTCTGCATGTTACGTCAAAATAAGAAGAATTTCTGCCTTTTACCCCAAAATATGGGGAATTTCTGCCTTTTTGTTCCAAAATAAAGAAAATTTCTTCAATTTTCTACCATCATAAACGAAATTTCTCCTTTTTGCCCCAAGATAATGGGAATTTCTGACATTTTACCCTGAAATAAATGAAATTTCTGCAATTTTGCCTGAAAATAACGGAAATTTGTGCCTTTTTTGCCCCAAAATAAGGGGAATTTCTGCCTTTTGCCCCAAAATATGGGAAATTTCAGCGTTTTACCTCAAAAGAAGGGGAATTTCTGCGTTTTTGCCCTGAAATATGTGAAATTTCTGCAATTTTAATCCAAATTAAAGTGAATTTCTGCCATATTGCCTCAAAATTATGGGAATTTCTGCCTTTTTGCCCCAAATTAAGAAAAATTTTTGATTTTTCTTCTGAAATAAGTGACATTTCTGCAATTTTGCCCCAAAATAAGGGAAATGTCTGCAATTTTTCCCCATAATAAAGCAATTTTCTGCAATTTCGCCCTAAAATAAGGGGAATTTCTGCCAT